>NC_140276.1:5438269-5573269 GCF_964030765.1 Micromesistius poutassou | reverse complement strand
TGGGGCTGGGGAAGGGGGGAGGGGGGGAGGAGGGGTGAGAGGTGGGGTTAGCAGGTCACAGTGATGAGGGTTATGGAGAATGGGGGGGGGGGGGGGTGGAGGGGGGGAGCAAGGGTTGAGGGTCTAGGGTGGAGGTAAATGAGTCTGGGACACGCACACACATAGGGACACCTTTGAGCGAGTGGGTCCTGACCTGTATGGCCTCCAAAATGGACCCCTGTGACACCCAGACACCCATACACACACACACACACACATGCACTGACACACACAGACACACACAACCAAAGACACACACACACACACACACACACATCCAAAAAAACACACACATATAGGGTGCTGTATCAGGAGCCTGGGAAGCCGGCCAGCAGGTTTGATTACAACCCTGACCTCTGCAGGGGGCAGACCTCCGTGACCCAGAGGTGGTCAGACACACACACACACACACACACACACACACACAGGGATACCCAGAAGGGGGGACAAAGGCATTCTGTTGGGGTCCGGAGCGTCACACTGTTTCTGGGCTGCAGGGCTCGTGTTGTGTTAAGAGGGAAGGAAAACAAGGAGACGCCGTGGTCCCTCCTGGGTGATGTGGTAGGGATCAGATTTACAACACTGCCGAGAGAGAGAGAGCGAGAGAGAGAGAGAGAGAGAGAGAGAGAGAGGAGGATGATGTGTAAATGTGCACATGAGAGAGAAAGACGCCGATGCTGTGAGAGAAAGGACAAGAGATAAGTCAGCAGGAGGTTGAGATGACAGCTGGCTTGGTGTGTTTGTGTGCGTGTGTGTGTGTTGGTGTGTGGTGGGTGTCAGTGAATGTGTGAATTTAGCGTATGTATACTGCACGTGTGTGTTCGCATGCCTGTGGTCTGTGTGCGCGCATGTGTGTGTGTGTGTGTGTGTGTGTAAAACACACAAAAAACATCGGGCTACATTTATTTTATATGCGACACGTGCGTGCGCGTGCGTGCGTGCGTGTGCGTGTGTGTGCGTGCGTGCGTGCGTGTGTGTGCGTGCGTGTGTGTGTGTAAAACACACAAAAAACATCGGGCTACATTTATTTTATATGCGACACGTGTGCGCGCGCGCGTGTGTGCGTGCGTGCGTGTGTGTGTGTGCGTGTGCAACTGCCTCCCAGGCGGCCTTCCAGCCTCATGCACGTTCGTGGGTCGTTTGAGTGGTTTAATGGGAAAAGCCATCCAGTAACTCTGACAGAAATATGGCTTTGATTCCCGTCAGGACCACCCATTGTAGCGGCAGCACTGCATAAAGCCCTCTGCATTAAAGCCACCAGCAGATGACATGCGTTGGCGCGTGTTAATATACAGTGGTCGTACCTGCAGGCTCTCTGCCAGCTGGCCGTAGTACGCCTTGATCTGCAGGCCGGGGTTGATGTCTGGGCTGCAGAACTCCACTCGTGCCCCGGATTCGGGGGTCCCCTGGGGGCCCTGGGGGCCCTGGGACTCGTGGCACTGCACCGCCTGCGCACACACACGCGCACACACACACACACACACACACACACACACACACAAGCAAACACACAACTGAAATGCATGGATTTATATATGGTTCTATATTGTACCCAAGAATCCATATATGGCTTTGAGCCAGGTCAGTCTCGTGCATACTCGCGCACACACACACACACACACCTCGTTCTCACGTTAGATTATCTAACCGATTCGGGGCCTCTGTCAAACGGTTTGCAGTGGACGATCAACGCAATGCTGCAACGTCCGCCTTTGACAGTTCACTCCCCTCTCCCCTCGCTCCTCCTGAACAACGATAACGCCGTGCGACTTGTCAGCAGGGGAGGAAATACAGGGCTGACGATAACGGCGGCTAATAAAGAAAATAACGTAAACACCAAAAAGAAGACAGGGCTTCTGTTTTCCTCCTGGTTGTTGTCTGCTGCTTTTCTCGGCCAGTGAGTTATCCGGCACCACCCTCCAGAGGGAGGTCGTCAGACGCCGGGCAGCCCTGGCTCCACGGAGGAGGAAAAACACAGTGAGGTGGTGATGGGGAGGGTCTGTGTTGGGCTCCGGCTGCCTGCGGCCTCTCCGTCTGATGCC
Source organism: Micromesistius poutassou (assembly GCF_964030765.1). NCBI lineage: Eukaryota > Metazoa > Chordata > Actinopteri > Gadiformes > Gadidae > Micromesistius > Micromesistius poutassou. The sequence continues at coordinate 5,571,188 of NC_140276.1, read as the reverse complement.
AGAGCGGTCGCTGTCATCCCAGGCGAGCCGGGGGGGGGGGGGGGGTGGGGGGGCGTAATGTGTCTGAGAGGGAGAGTGTCTGTCTGACTGACTGTCTGTCTGTCTGGGTCTGTGTGTGTGTGTGTGTGTGTGTGTGTGTGTGTGTGTGCATGACAAATTGCACGTCGGGTAATGAAAGCCGCCCTGTCACACAGCGTACAGTGTGTGTGTGTGTGTGTGTGTGTGTGTGTGTGGGTGTGGGTGTGTGTGTGGGTTAGGCCAATGTGGGGATGATGTATGTGTGTGTGTTGGGAGGGATGTGAGTGTGTGTTTGTGTAGGAGGAGGTGTGTGTCTGTGTGTGTGTGTGTGTGTGTGCGTGTGTTAGTGTGTGTGTGTGTGTGTGTGTGCGTGCATGTGCATGCCTGCGTGCATGCCTGCGTGCATGCGTGTACACGTGTCCATACGTAGGATATATATAGACCCGTTCTCGTGAAGGTCATTCGCAGAAGGGTCTCATTGTTGTACTTTCTTTAAGAGAAGCACCTCTACTCATGCTACCTCATCCTATATAATTGAATGGCTTTAAGGTATGCTACGGGGTCTTCATATGAGGCATCCCACCGGGCCAGATTTGGCTTCAACCTCAAACAGGAGACCCTAGAGGTCATCACAGCAATGCACGACACACCAGACACGCTGCAGACCATCACAATGAGCCCTACTGTCTGGCCAGAGTGCATCATTCTGAGCCATTTCCAGGGCCATACATTAGCCCGGTTTGATTAAATAAACACAGCATAAACCGCGGCAATAGGCTTCACTGTTATCTTGGCCTCACCGTGCTGTGCTGGGCCTCCATGCGGACTAGCTGCTGCTCGTAGATCTCAGCTTGCTCCCTGAGTGCGAGGCACTCGCCTGTCACCGCATCCACCTCCTACCGTGGGAAAGGAGGAGAAGAGGGAGAAAAAGTGAAAGCGATGCTAACATAAACCAATATAAAAATGACTCTGCAGCACACACACATATGCACACCCCCACACATGCACACACACACACACACACACACACACACACACACACACACACACACACAGACACACAAAGGAGGTCATCTGAAGTTTGCCGGGCTAAGAAACAGATATGGAAGAAGACATGCACTGCAGGAATTTATGAATTCCCACACTAAGAGCCTAAAATAAGCTTTGTCATGGCTACAGTATCTCAGCCATTTGGTCTTATGCTATCGCAGGTGATTTCAGCAGAAAGTATCAGAATCTCATTTCCTGGTTTATTTCCTTGGTGGCCGCTGCTGTTAAATTATGTAGATCAAATAATGTCCCGTAATCTCAGGTGCCGAGGATAACAGCACCAAACGGCACAGATATGAATTCAGGCAGGACCGGCCTGCCTGGTAAATCATTTACCTGGAGGCTACGGCAAGGAGCTTGGGACGCAGAAGGTGGCATGCGTATACCTTGTGAGTGTGTGTGTGTGTGTGTGTGTGTGTGTGTGTGTGTGTGTGTGTGTGAATCTATACATGTTTGTATGTATTATGTGAATGCACATCCGAGTATGTGTTTGTGCATTGTTTGTATGTGCTTGGATGTGCCAACAACACAGTATGAATTTGTTTGGATTGTGAAGACAAATCCAGATGTAGATACTGGTCCGTTTTTAAGTGACAAGCAATAAGACACCTGATTACAGATAAGAGGGGGAAAGAGGATAGGAAAAATTAATAATGAAAGTTAATCCTGGATTACACCTCACTCTGTGCAATGGAAACAAGCCCCTGAAGAATTGCCAACACTAATTTGCTTCCTCAGTTCAGACACAGACTCTTATGTGGATTAGTAATGTTGGTCCCAAGCTAGCTCTGTTCAATAGCAGTGTGTATGTGCAATGGTCCACTATAAATAGAAAGCCATCTCAAACCACCATCGCTGGTAAACCAAGGTTATTGCAATTGATTATTCTGTCTTTGACGTTATATTGGCATTCATTCGTTATACTTGGCATTCAAACCAAAGAGTTGCATCTGGCCATCATTCAGTAAAGGCCAAACAACAGGACTACTAGAAGTCTATTGGACATCATTTCTCTGGAAGCTATTGAATCATCTGGCGAGGATCATTCATTGAGCAGAAGTAGACGATCAGACGAATCCGAAAGGACACAACAATGTATGGACGGCCAGGACCCGTACCAATCTTCCTTGCTTTCGCTCATCCCTACCTACACGAGCAGACCCACTCCTGATGCACAGAGCTTATGGGGGGTGTTCCGTTCCCTCTTTTGGTGTCTAGTTGGCATAGTTCATATCCCTGCGCATATTTTCCCATCCAGCACCATCACACGCTCCAGCTGTTTGCTATTCAGAAGAGGATAACTCATCCACTCAGCACATTACTGCCTGGCGTTAACATCTGTATGATGGAGGAGGCCTTGTTATGACTTCTCCTGTATCTGACCCGCTTGGCATCGATACTGCTAGGCTTGTGTGACACATGTGTGTGCATTTAAGTGTATGTGTGTGTGTGTGTCTGTGTGTGTTGTATGGAGTGCAAACTTGGCTTCATATGCACCGTGGCCTGTGGCCCAGAGTGTGTGTGTGTGTTACTTATGTTGTCCAACGCACTTGGAGAAGAAGGAGAAAAGAAAGACAGCTGTATGTGCGGATGAGTTTCATCTGAGCTGCTGAGACGGAGGGGCAATACAGCAGGGGAGTTGGCATGGCAACGCTGCCATCTAGTGCTGGAAGTATACCATCACACTAGTTGCTGACATGCTTTTTGGGCTATGCAATACATATACCTTTCTGTTTTTGTTGGTTGCTGGGAAACGGAAATGTCTTAATCACATGTTTAAACATACAGAAATACAGTACAAAGTTGATTTTCATTTATTAGTTTATACTTTCAATGTTTAAAAGAGGCGGGAATGAAAAAGGACGACTGCCAGGTTTGTAATCACAGGCACATTGAACCACATCATCGCACTCATTACACACTAGGATTGTGGTAATCAACGAATAAGGAGCGTCAGTCAATCATAGAGACAGAAGCCATTACGGTCATGTATATCTTTGGCCCACATCTACACACATTAAACACGCATTACCTCAGCGAGATCGAGTCGTGCGTGCTGGACACTGGTCCTCTGCTGCAGAGCCTTCTCGGTCTCTTGCCTCAGACATTGCAGCTCCTTCTGCAGCTCTGCAGTGTCACACAAGATGTCATCCTGAGGGGAGAACGCAGAGAGCGTAGAATGAGTAGCCATAGGCCTCCACATGTATGCAGGTTAGACGAGGATCCATCCACTGCTGGTTGCAAAATTAATGCATGTATAAAGAACCTTCTTAACCTGTGGCCACTTTAAGAGCTTTAGAATTATTGCCTCCCATTCACCCATTCATTCATATATTCATACACCGCCTGCCGTGTCAACCATGCAAAGGAACTGCCAGCTCGTAGGGAGCTGTTCAGATTTAGGGTCAGGGGTCAGGGGTCATGCTCAGGGACAGTTCAGGGTTACTGATCTATGGCAACCCCGCTGTAGATTGTCCTGTCTGGGTTTAATGTCAAATGTTTGATGTATGCACCTCAACCACATCTCATTCCAGTATGTCTTACCGTATTCAAAGCAATAAAGACACAACTTTGAACCCGGCTCAATATTGGTATATGCCACGTGTGCAAAGAAATGCAGCGATGCACACAAACACACGCTAGCATAGACCACCAGCCATGCCCACGTCTCCCCACGTGGAAAGGAGAGCCTCACCCTCTCTCTGCGCAGTCTTTCCACCACTGCGTCCAGGCTGCAGTCAGCCACAGTCCCTCTGGTGCCAGAGACCCCCGCGGAGGGCCTGCTCTCCTCCAGTTCCAGGATCTGGCTCTCCAGGAACTCATTCTCCTCCTCAAAACAACGAGCCTGTGTGGGGTGGGGGAGAGACACCGCCTCAGAATTGATACCGCACACATAATCGTAACATATGCACTGCGCGACTACAAGAAGGGAGACAGAGAAATCCCTGCAGACTCATCAAACAGACCTTCCGGGTTACATATGATAAACTGCAAATCATTTGGGCAACGGATTGTTTGTTAGAGTGCCAAACAATAACCTTCTTCCATGAAATACACAGTTTTTTTTATGATCTGCAATACAAAAGCGCACAAAGGGCTCTTTTTTTTTCTTTTTTTACTGAGGATAGAAACTTTAACAGGTTTCTGAAGGGGGACTGTAGTTTATTGAAGTTTATTTTCCGAGCTTTACCAGTTCAATCAGTCTGACCAGGCGGTTGTTAAGGGCGGAGAGGACGGTGTGGTCTTGGGTGAATCGGACCAGGCCTTCCTTGTTGAGCGCCTTAGCAGCTGCAAAGTCATACTTGTCGCATTGGCACTCGTCAGCCGCTCCAGCCCTGCGATGGAACAACAGACACGCGATGTACGATGGAGTGACCTCAATCTGCCCAGAACCCCGTCCCTCCCTGCTAGGGAGAGGTTTAAACCCAACCTTAGTGGCTTAGCCCAGACTCACGCATCTCACCAGAGATTTCATTTATAAAGGATGTAGCCGTGCACCGCATGGAGAGAGATAAACCAGCATTAGATTTAGATGATTTCCTTTCTGATTAAGTCATTGAAGGAATTGCATGCATGATTAAACCAGACTTAGATGAATAATTGCTTGAACACAGGAGTGATTACTTCACTGCACGGTACGGCTGGCCAGCCCTTTGTCACGGGGGTGTAAAGGAACAGCATGGATCATAGTGACACATCCACAAGAAGAGAAGGCATTTGCCACCACCCATCAAAACTTCTGATGTTCATCAAGGCGTGGTTGCAGTCTTGGCAATTCTTAAAAGTTAGCTCCACCACACACACCCTAATCTCATGGCTAATATTATTATTGCATATAGGATAGCATATTATAGCATATAGGAACAAAATCTAAAATTATATATATATATATATATATATGTGTGTGTGTGTGTGTGTAGGCCTATATATAATATAGCCCATCAAATAATAAATAACTAAACCTGCACCTTGATACTTTTGTAACGCAACTTTTTACTCCATTCCAAAATATCAGAACTAGAACATTTCTCAAGAATAAAAAGTCGCTCCATCGAGGGATTTTCTATAAATAATTGTATCCTTGTCATCCCCCGATTCCCCCCCGCCCCCAAAGGTTAAGGTCCACACTGACCTGCCAGGACTGCGCCTCGGCCCCTCCGACGCTCCGTTCTGTCTCCAGCGCTGCTCCTCAAACAACCTTCGGTAGGAAGACACTCGCAGCATTGCCATGGTTCTCATACGCAGCGATGGACGCACAAATGGCTCGCGGTTCACCCCATGCGGCGCTCTTATAGTCGGCGTCGAAGTGGCGTTGTGGCACGGAGGCGAGGGATGTCTCGGAGTCCCGTCGTCCGGCCTAACTATAGGGCCGACATCAAGCGTCAAGGATTTCGCATCAACCCGAGACAGACGCTCAGCCAGTTACTGTGGTGTTGTTGTCCATCGTTGGCATCCAACGCAAAATGTGTGCATTCTGATGTCAACATGACGTGTGTTTCTAAATAAGGAGAAAACCTCATGATCACAACATGAGGTGTTTCCTATCAAATGCCTATGCGATAAGCGCTCAGCCGAAATTGCAACGATTTCGGGACGTGTTGAAAAAAAGAACATACACAAGAAGTAATTTATCCATCGTTTTATTTCTGTTAAATAAATTAGAAGTACCAAAAAACATCTGAAAACAAGTTGAAAAGGTGTGCAAGATTATCGTAGCCTTTGTACTGTAACCTTATAACAGCCCATTGACAAAACCCATGAAGAGCAGAGGACACCACATAGAACACCTGTCTTACTGAGTGACTCTTACCACTGACTACTGAGGAGTCTATCTGAAATAATCCAATCTCATTTATATTTGTATATATATATATGCAACTTAGTTAATCATCAATAAAATCATTAGACTCCCAGTCTCCATTTGGCAAAACCTAGCCTAAAATGATGGGTTACAATGTAATATTATGTACTGAATTCAGTGCAACAGAGGAACCAAATGCAGAGATGTTGAAGAAATGGAGGCTTAAGAACGGTAAAACCCGTCTGCTAAAACGGGCTTTATACATTCGTCCTTAGTCGCCGTGATTGTCTGCAGTGTAAGATACGGAAACAGTTTCACATTGTTTTTATCCCATCAAATATTCTGATCATGTAGTGTGTGATAGGAAGGCCTCGTTTCAAAAAAACGTTGGGAGATGCAATTAGTGTGGGGCAAGTTGACAAAGATTTTTGACATTTTGAAGAGAATAGTCATTAAGCGTTTTAGGGGTAGCAGCAGTCATAAAGGACTGCATATGTACTATATTACACATGTTTGTATCGTTTCTTTTGTACTTGCACTCATAAAATAGAGAGCCACTTAAAAATGACAAATGGCTGTTAAACATCCAGAATTGCACCCGACTGTGACACACGAGTTGACAAGCTTTGGTACCGTAAAAGACCTCATCATATTTGTGCGTCAGACAAGGGCTCAACAAAAAAACAAGAAATACGGTAAACGGACACACAAATACAACACCAAGTATCGCACATACCATATGACATTAAACTCCACCAGCATGAGCGTAAAAACAGCTGACTGACTGACTGACTGACTGACTCCCAGAGGTCTCAGCCAGGGACGAGGATCACGACTTTACAAACACACACACACACCAGTTAAAAACAGAGGAACAGAGCGGTGAGCCATTACTCCATATTGTTAGTGTACTGTACTGGCTTGACTTGCAAGCAACTTATATATTCATTGTAAGGCTGACATTTGAAATGGACATAGAATAATATAAAACATTCACAACTTATAGACAGATATAAACCAGAAGATAAAAAATAAAACTTGGATGTGTGCAAAAATGCACACTCCCATCTTATGACGTCCAAATTCTGTTGAAATTAGTGAGCGGAATTTTTCATTTAGACTATGAATGAATGAATGAATGAATGATGTTAAGATAATGCAAAGAGATGAATAAATAACAGTTATACAGTGGATATGCACACTTGGGATTCGATCACACGTCTGTTTATCGCCACTCTGACTCACTTGATGCGCTCCATTGTCCCGTCTGACCATGATGCTTGGTAAGAGCTTTGTCGTCTCAAGTTCATCAATTTTACAATATTCACAAGACACGGCTCAACTCCAGGCGGGACTTCCTAAATCTGGAACGACAACGCCCAGAGAAGTCCCGGAGATCCTAGATGGCCATTTTCCAAACATTGACAAGTTTGTTCTGTGTTCTTCTTAGTGTAACGTAGCCCACGTCCGCCAAGCATCACGCAATAATCATCCCTCCTTACATTCATACTGTTCATCCGACAGACATGAGGGAGGGAGGGAGGGAGGGGGGAGGAGGGAGGGGGTTTGGCATGAGCACCTACAATAAACAATGCAAGTGTAGAAGAAGAAGAAGAAGAAGAAGAGACACATTATCCCAGACTCCTCCAGGCAGGGGTCCTTTAGGTCAGCGAAAAGGGCATAAGCTATCGGCACCCGACCTTTCAGAACCATCTTCGGCCGGACACCGATGCCAAACTCCCAAGATGAATACGAGGCAAATGGAAAGAGGTCCGGGACCGGGGGATCTAGCACAATGAGGTCGACGAGGAGAGAGGGGGGAGAGAGGGACCAAACACATGGATCACGGTGGTGTTGTTTATACTCTGTACTGGGGACTCCCGTCTCCTTCTGGACACGCGTGAGGTGAGGCTACTCCTCATCCCCGCCCATGAGGAAGCCCAGGATGAAGTCGATGCCTCTCTGCCGCTCCTGGGGGGTCTGCCGTCCCACCAGGTTGGGCGGGGGTCGTATGAGAAGGCTGGCGAAGAGGTTAGCTGAAGACGACGTGACAGGAAACAAGAGGGATATGGTTTAAAAGTAGAAAAGGTGTACTCAGTTTGGACAAAAAATGTTTTACATTAGAATTTTTTGTTGTTGTCATATTTGTGGAGATTCTTGTTAAATCCTGTTAGCAATCATTAAATCAAATGCTCTGAAGAAATAAAAAAATTAAAATTAAAAATTAAAATCTGATTTCTGTGGCTGTCACCGGCCTGTAATAAGCCTTTCCTATCATTTAATTTGGCCCTTACGAAATGATTGAATGGCCTACCTGTCTGTCTACCTACCTGGCTTTATGAGTGTACTCTGTCTTGCACTCATTCAAATTGCCTACCCTAGCTTGAGTATTATATATCAAACAAGTGAACTGTTTGACATCCTACGAGTCATAAAACAAGACACGCGTGTGGACGTGTGTAAATATGCACATGCATCTATGCACGTCACTAGTACACACTGTGTATGCACGCAACAAACAAAGAGGTATGCATTTCCAGAAAGACCCGGTTTTAGGTGCTGTTCTCAACACAAGGACAGGAAGGTTAAACAACGCCTCTGGAGGACGGACTGGGAGACGGACCTATAAGGCTGGCCGTCAGGTTGTTGGAGTGGGAATGGAGGACAGACTGGGAGACGTACCTATAAGGCTGGCTGTCAGGTTGTTGGAGTGGGAATGCTTCAGCAGCTCCCTGAGGAAGGCCATCAGGTAGCGGAACACATTGCGGTGAGCGCGGGGCAGCTGGGACACAAGCTGCCAATCAAAGAGGAAGGAGACACAAGCATTCATGAATTAGAATTTTTCATTTTGTCTTGATATTGGGTTGTGGGTTGGGGAGTGGGTTGCTAATTGCTAGTTCTGAGTTTAAGCCTGTATATTACTATTCTTTATTTAGTTCAAGCTGACGCTTTGTCAATGACCAGTTACCCTGCTTTATTGTTGAGTGAAGTTTAGATAACCAAGTAACAAAGCATTAAAAAAAAAAAAAAAAATCTATTGGTTTCATGAACACAATCCTCCCCTTGCATTACATAATCCTCTGTCGGATAATGCCAATTCTAACGCTGTGACACTTCGGAGGAAGGCATGAGGCTTGTATTATGATAGGAATATGACACAATGCATAACATAAGCAACCGTAGACACGTAGCTGTTAAGTGATGAGGGAGGGAGAGAGGGAGGGAGGGGAGAGGAGGAGAGAGAGGGAGGAAGGGAGGCTGGGTACCTGTTTGCAGAGGAGGGAGGGAGGGAGGGAGGCTGGGAGGGAGTGAGGAAGTGAGGGAGGGAGGGAGGGACAGAAGACGGGGTACCTGTTTGCAGAGGGGAGGGAGGGAGGGACAGAAGACGGGTACCTGTTTGCAGAGGGGAGGGAGGGAGGGACAGAAGACGGGTACCTGTTTGCAGAGGGGAGGGAGGGAGGGCCAGAAGATGGGTACCTGTTTGCAGAGGCGGCTGTCATGGGAGCCCTCCAGGCAGCGCTGGTACAGCTCGTAACACACCACGGGCTCCGGCAGGGCCTCCAGGAAGATCAGCAGCGCCTCCGCCACCGAGTGGTTACAGCCGGCTGCACGCGCAGTCAAGGACATCACGTGTGTGTGTGTGTGTGTGTGTGTGGATGGAGGTGTATACGACTGTGTGTATGCGTGCGCATGCACGCGTGTGTGTGTGTTTATCCAGAAAGTATGGTAGCAATAGCAATGCATGTATTCAGCTTTAAATATATTTCCTCACTTTGAACTAACACCAGTAGCATTATTGATGATAGAGCCAATGGTATGAAATGGCGTAGAATTAATGCAGAACAAGCCATACTGCAGATTTGCACTTCTGTATAGGTGGAGCGTTTTAAGGCCACGCATCCTGTAAAGGGGGGCAAGGATACGAATGACGTCGGGGATGCTGGTGTCCAGACAGTCGATGATGTTCTGCAGCTCTTCCTGTAGACCGGGGGTCTGAAAGAGGTCCTCCTGAACAAAAAAGGAGCAAAACACAGAAAAGGAGAATGACATATAGAGGAGGGTAGGGGTACTTTAACATCTCAAAACTGTTGGTGTCAACAGCCAACCTAAATTACGGTATTACTGAATCAAACTACAAGCCAAATATCGAAATAAGCAAAATTGGGTGGTCCCCCTGAAGTATCCTGGTTGACCACTAGGGGGCAGTGGCCCGTAGGTTGGGAACCTTGGATTGTGACATAGGTTAGTGGCTGGGGTGGGAGCTATAGGATCTGTACACTGTGGTGCCATGGAGACCTTTAGGTGGCCTGAGAATCTGCTGTTTCCTTGTAACAGGGAACACCAGATGCGACACAGCAAACAAAACAACATACTCCAGCAACAATGGGCATTTCCAAAAATCAGACCATGACTATGCCTCTGAAAGGACCTTCTCAGTGCTGACACAGGCCCCATTCAACCCATCGTCTATTCATATCTAGGAAATAGTTCCCCAGAGTCGTCATCTTAGGACAAACACAGGTGTCACTCACAGCATTAACTGTGGGTCTGCTCTATACATGTACCAGAGCACGGTTAGAGGACTTATCTTCACTAGTTGTGTACTACCTAGCGTAGTAGCGTAGTACCTAACGCAGCAGACCCATAATTAGCCCTAGGAGTGCCAGTTGCGATTAGTCTACTTTGACGCTTCTGTGAAAAGGGCCTCGGAGGACATATTTGGTATAAGCCGAGCCATTCATAACCTGAAGAACATAACAACATGAACGTGAAAGTAATGAGTTAAATGTGTCCAGTGTCCAGCCATGTAGCAGCCAGGACCCCTTCCTTCGGATGAGAGTGGTACGGTCTGGTCCATAGTGTTACCTGTTGACAGGACTGGGTGAAGAGGCGGTTGACCAGGAGCCACACCTCCTTGGGGATCTTCAGAGGTTTCTCCTCGTTCCCAGCGCCCTCCACCAGCAGGAAGTTGACCTTGGTCTGCTCCTGCTGGGACACGACACAACAACCCTTAGACAAGACACTCACGGGAAGGCAGAGACAGCGACCACAACCACAAAGGAAACGGCATACACGTGCCTAAAGTTAAGTATGGGGATTATGGATCCTAAATGTATTATACAACTATTAAATATGGATTCAAACTGAAGAGATAGTTGAAGAGATCATTCAGTACGGATCATTCTATGAACCGGTGACTTCCTGGGGAAAATTTGATCCATGAGAATGAGTTTCTGAAATGCTTTGAATGCGCCTAAAAAATAGCCTTGAACACTGGAGCGCTACTTGGGAACTAAAGAGAGAGAACTACTGGCAGTAGGGCTGCGTTTTCCTACAGAGGAAGCTGGAGGAAACTGGATTGGACAGTGGCATCCTGCAGAAGCAGTAGATTATATAAAAGCTCTAATGAAAAAAAAAAAAAAAAAAAAGTGCTGTTCTGCTCGAGATGGCATACACTGTGGGAAATGACTAAATGTGCATGTCTGGCAAAAGACAAGCAAGATTAGCAGTGGAACACGATGAACGTTCAAGCTTGGCTGACCCTGGTCTAGGGCTAATGAGCCCTTATCATGCGTGTAAAAGGAGAGAGAAGGAGAGAGAGGCCCTTCAGAGAGAGAAGCCTGCTGTGAAACGAAAGTTGCTGCATGTGTGTGTGGATGTGTGATTTTAAGTGGACAGGTTGTACAATGTGGTAAAAGGACCAGATTTGATTGGATGGGACACTGATTCGTACTTTGTTCGCCGTGGCACTTTTGCTCTAGCTTTCTTTTCTACACCACACATACACACCACATTTGCTATGGTGTGGTGTATGCATAAGAATATCACCAATTAGAGCGTTATGGGTAGCCTGGAAATCCAGACCCACATCTAGAAAGCTGTAGGGTCTGGCAACGAGTAATGAAAACTTGAGGGGCTGCCCCAAGCATGCATTAAAAAATTTCACTGCACACAATTTGAGAACACTACGACCAATCAGAAGAATACAAAGGGTGACGTATCCAGACCAGCGGAGCTAACCAATAGATAAGACCAATAGATAAGATTGCCGTATCCGATCGGTATCAGATACACCACCTATATCAGATACACCGATGTGATTGGTTAATGTGCTGGGAGAGGGGCATCAGGGAGGGATTAAATTGCTCGTTCCCAGAGTGACTTGCTGAGCTAATTCAAATTGTACTCTCGCGAGAACTCTGGATTTCCAGGGTACAATCAATGTCAAATTGACGTTGAAAGCATTTTTCGAATTGCATCTGTGAGAATCTGTACAAAATCCAAACACCACCAAATCCTTTGCAATTGCAATATTATAATAATTCTGCCTTCATATTTGAAATAAACCAAAAAAGTTCAGAATCAGTGGCTCATCTAATGGAAATCCATGAAGTCTGTCAATCTCTATGAAGTCTGACCGCTGCCTTAGGTTACCTTCTCAGTGAAGGTGTCTTCTCCCTGACCACCCGCACCGTCAGGGAAGAGGTGGGAAAGAAGGACGGAGGCGACGGAAAATGGAATGCAGAGGATAGAGAAACAAAAGCACCGGAGGTAAGATAGCACAAAAAAAAACACAATAGAAAATCTGAAGTAATCAATATGCAAGGAGAGAGCAGCATGCAAATTGGAATATCAATTATTTCCCCAAATACACCCATCCAGCCGGATGACCGATCGGTGGAAATGGTCGGCCCACGGAAGTATAGCCCCAGGCAAAGTCATAGATTGAAAATCAAAAAAGTAAAACAGAACAGACAACAGAGCTGTAGAGACTGGACCTGTTCATTTCCAGAGGAAACTAGCTGCGAGACTTCTCCCGGCTCCATGTTCCTACATGCTCCTACATACACATGTGCTACTACTTCCTCGTTCCTTTCCATTCTGTAAAGAATTCAACATCCATCCGTTTATTTCCACTCACACTTTCTAAATATAGACCCAGGCTGAGCGAGGTCTCCACGCAGGAGAGTAAAAGGCGCCGCTGCTCGGGTATCAAGCTAGGAACCCGGGTACAGGCTCGCCAACCGAGGAGCCATCCGATCGCAGGGGAAGCAACCAGAGCTCGCCGTCACACCCGCTATTTTGTAACTCGAACACCCCCCCAAACCCCCCCGCCCCCCCCCCACACTTCATTCACTGTAAAAGCAACAGTGCCGTTATGTGGTCGAGAGCGTTTTGTCAAAACCGCTTAGCGTTACACGGACGTCAAAACGCTGAGACGCCGGCCCCCCCCAGCGCCCTCACCAGGTCGATGAGCTTGGTGATGGGGATCTCCCGGATGGGCTTCTTCATGCGGCACAGGGAGTCCAGCGAGGTGCCGAAGCAGCTGGGCAGGTAGTTCCCCGAGATGGTGATGAAGAAGTCCTTGCCGCGGTCCAGGTGCAGCACCAGGATGTCGTCGATGGAGTCCCCGCCGGAGTTGAGCAGCGTGACGGAGTCCTTGCTGACGTACACTTCCAGGTAGATCTCCAGGTTCTCATCTGGAGAGCAATGGGGGCCATTGTGAGATTATTGCTTTGAAGGGGAATGTGGGGACGATAACACAAACAGCCGCTCTGGATTGGCCTTGTTTCTTATTTTGAGTTCTTATCGTGTGTAGAACATTAGGATTTAGAAGCAGTGGATGAGACAGAGGCTGAAGATAAAATATGAAACACTACGCATTAAGATTGACAGATGTGAATGTTAACCCATTATTTAAACTTTTATACCTCACATGTGTCTACAAACGCCGCAGAGCATGCGAGCAAGACGAGGACAAAGCGAAGGCTATGTGAAGGGATATGCATCTGACGGGAGGATAAGAGGAGCATCTGAGCAGACTCACAGGGCTCCAGGATGCCGTCGCTGGGCTCGGCCCGTAGCCAGGTCTTGCAGTACTGCGTATCGTTGAGTTTGGGGATGAAGGCGAAGTGACAGGGGACCTGGCCGTCGTTGGTGATCACGAAGCGCTCCCTCTGGAGCCGCCGGAACTTCACGTTCTCAAACTTAAACTAATGAGATGAGAGAGAGAGAGAGGATGGGGAAGAGAGAGAGTCCAGAGGATGAGGAAGAGAGGAAACAAGACGATGAGGAGGAGAGAGAGAGACAAGAGGATGAGGAAGAGAGGAAACCAGAGGATGAGGAAGAGAGGAAACAAGATGGGAAAGAGAGAGACAAGAGAATGAGGAAGAGAGGAAAGAAGAGGATGAGGAAGAGAGAGAGACAAGAGGATAAGGAAGAGAGATAGACAAGAGGATGAGGAAGAGAGCGACCACCCATGTGTAAGTAACTCCCTGAGGGTGATTAAACACAGACAGCGGTTCACAGAGACTGATCAGTGACTCATGTCATCGCTAACAGTGTCGGTAAAACTGATGTTAAATATCTCTGGAGGACATGACATGTGTGTTCTGCGTTCGTCTTACGTCGGTCTTGGAGAGAGACAGCGAAGGGAGGAAGTCGTTCTCCATTCTGTCCATCTTGCGAACAATCTCCTCAAAGACTTTCTTGTGCCGCGGCACATTCACCACCTTTACCTGTCGGACACAAGTGACACACACACACACACACACACAGGTCAGACGGAGACATGTTGATGGTTAGAGTCAGTGTGACACAGGCTGCCTATTTACCAACCTATACAATATCCATCCAAATGTAAATGTATTTAAGGTGGTTTTTAAAGTTAACTTCTGGCTGGCTCGCCAAACAAAGAAGTTAAATCTTTTTTTTTTTTATTAACAGATGCTTGGTTTTCCATGCAGTGGACTTCAGCTTGGAGAGACACAGGGAGGACTCCCATCTGAGGCCTCGCATCATTGTTTGTTTGGTTTATGGATTGTTTTATTGTTTGCTGTATGTTATTGTACCGTTATAATTGACTTGGTTCCGGAATTCCCACCGCAGGATAAAAACAGGATGAAGACTCAACATATTTACCCTCTGATCGACTAACATTGGGGATCAGGGAGGGGGAGGCAGGGCAGGGAGGGGGATGAGGGCAGGTGGCAAAGGTGTCATCATATTAACGGTGTCATCATATTATCAGCTAATAGTGGGGGTCAGAGACAGGGCTGTGGCAGGGAGGGGGGGGGGGGTTAAATTAGAACGAGTGTGAAACCAGATTACCTGTTTGGCGATTCATTTTCAAACGGATTTGGACACATGCAAACCTGCTGAACCACTTTATGTAAACGGCCCCTTTTGGACGGAGAGAAGGCCGGACAAGATGAATGGGTTGCCGACGCTGCCTTACCCCTATGCTGAAGAGCGCACTGACGGGCTTGTGGTCGCTGGTCTTCAGCTTCATGTGGCTGCGGTAGTGGAGCTGCTTGACTCCGTTCCCCCTCCACAGAATGCGGTCGCACCAGGCCGGCACCCGGCACTTCCCACTGGAGAGACACAGCAAGGCACCCCGCTCAGGACCTTACTACACATGCACCCGCTGAGACCGGGTCATCTGCTGCAGTTCATCACACTCATCCTCAACCTGGTTGATTGTGCCAATCATTGTTAGTCTTTCTCTGTTCTATACGTTATTGGGGCGAAGGTGTGTGTGTGTGTGTGTGTGTGTGTGTGTGTGTGTGTGTGTGTGTGTGTGTGTGTGTGTGTGTGTGTGTGTGTGTGTGTGTGTGTGTGTGTGTGTGTGTGTGTGTGTCTTTGCGTCCAGCCAAGGCAGAGATTTCATGAAACAGACTCTCAACGCTGCTTGATACTCAATGTTCTTTTTCAACGCACCCCACTTTGAAAACGCGTTGCTCTTTCATTGCAACTAGACAAATAACAGAGAGTCGATACAAGCATCTCGTAACCGGGAGGACACATGGTGATTTCTTACCTGGAGTCCCACTGATCCGTTTTGGCATCGTACTTGTACGTGGGGACAAAGTTAATCTCTCCCTCCATGAAATCGGTGAAGGCCCGGTTGGTCTGCCTCTGGAAGTTGAGCTGTAGCGGAACAGGGTTGGAACAGGGTTTCAACAGGGGGTCCAGCGGAGAGGGAAACTTCTTCATATTAGTCAAAACAAACAAAATAAAAGACTACAAGAAAAGGGAAGGAAGCTAAAGTTTTGTAAATAACAGCGGTTATAAACCACATTTTCAAAAGTATATAAAACATTTTCCCCTTTCTGTCTCTATAGCGTTGGAACCAACCCTCAGCTGTCCCCTAGTCTACCACCCTTGACCACTTCTGCTTTGTTTTCATGTTTACACAATAAGTAGTATTGCCGACACCCCTTCCTGGCAACGAGCATTGAGAAACTCAGGGGTCAAGGGTCACCTGATCGTGTTCCTGGAGCTTCTTCAGCTCGTTGCGAACGATGAGCTGTTTGACCTCGGCGGCGTCGTTCAGAGAGAGCCGGTAGTTCAAGTCCCCCACCCAGATGACCACACTACGAAGGAGACACACAACGCTCATTCAGGACTGTCTCTCTCTGTAATATATATATATATATATATATATTACAGAGAGAGAGACAATACATTTGAAGGCAAGTAAAAAAGCCTTTCTGAGCTTTGTCTTGATTTCAAATTCCGTTCCTTTCCTGCCTTTTTGGTTAATCACGAGCAGCATTTGGATTAGGATTATTTTCCCGCAAAACAATTGGCAGAACCACACCAACCGTGGACTACGGACTTTGGACCATAAAACACCCGATGAAACCGAAAGCATAAAAACGTATTCATTCATCAAAATGACCCCAAAATGACCCCAAAATGAGAAAGGGTCCGGGACGCACTCATGCTTGACGATGCTGAGCGGCGGGTGATCCAGCAGGTGAAAGGTCATGCGTGCGCAGATGTCCTTGTAGTCCTGGTTACGGCGCTCAAAGTCCTCCACGTGCGCGGCGAGGTGAGAGTTGACGAAGCAGAAGCTGGTGTTGTGGAACACAAACCTCACCGCCACACCTCCTTTGTTCCCCTGAGAGAGAGAGAGAGAGAGAGAGAGAGAGAGAGAGAGAGAGAGAGAGAGAGAGAGAGAGAGAGAGAGAGAGAGAGAGAGAGAGAGAGAGAGAGAGAGAGAGAGAGAGAGAGACAGACAGACATTCAGGCGGTCGCTTTCCATACCCTGCGGTTGCCTTGGCAACAAAGCGGTATTGCGATATTGTGGAGAGCTCTCCTACCAATACCAGGTGAGAATACCATTTATAGAGACATTTTAATTTCAGTAACCCGACACAGTCTCGATGGGGTACTAAGAGGACGCTACCATTTTGCCCATGATGCCTGTCCCGACATGCTCGGCCGCTACTTCCTTAATATGATTCTTGTGCAGCTTGTTGACGAAGACTACCAGCATCATCCCCACGAGCCGCACGATCCGGACCTGAAGGCGCACAGACGCAAGGATAAGTTCTGTATTACTGGCCACGGCCCACATGCTAAAACAGGAGAAAACATCATCTAGCCAATCTACCAGATTCTGAGTAACTTAAGTTCTGTAGTAACTTGGAACATTTATTTGTACATTCTCTATCCAGCAATATACATTAAAAACTGTGATCAAGAAACTTAACAAAAATCATGTGGATTCATCAACTGAGCACATGTTTAAACAAAAGCCAGACTATTGTAGAACAGTGCTCCCACGTCTCTCCAATGTTCGATCGTAGACATGGTTCAGGAGGTCAACTCTGGCCTCCGACTCACCCGTTCATACTTGGCGTCAGGATGAAGGTTCCTCTCCACAGCGTCTGCCCAGAGGTGCTCCTTGGACGAGTCGAGGTAGAAGAAAGCCTCAGTGCTCAGATCAAGCTCCTGGAAACTAAAACACACAAAGAGCAGCAACAGTGTCAGCCCTGTGCAGGGAGTGGGCTGTAGTGTATAAAACCAGATGTTATTCGATGAGTGAGATCTGCTTCAATTTTAGTACAAACATTACTAAAAAGGTGCCGAAAACCATGACAAACAAGTTGGGACAAAGTCTTTGTTTTGTAATTATGCATGCAAAGATCATTTTTAATAAAATGGCAGTAAAACAACAGTGAAGTCATGTGACTGACCCCAGAGCGTAGACATCCGGGGGTTCTGGATCACAGCAGAGCCAGTTCTCCAGGCTGCTGTCTGGAGACTGGCCGTTCACGTTCCAGGTGCCGGTGAAGAACCTGGGGGAACAAGGCCCGCCAGTTAGGATCCAGGACCACCGTGGTTATGAAGGAAAACATTCACAGTGTGAATCAGGACCATTTTCAATGTAGACGTCGGACGACGGCTGCCCCTACCAAAGCAGGTAGGGGTCAGGGCATCTCGCTCAGGGATGTCTACAGTTAGACTGCAGACATCAGGGTTCGAACCCAGAACCTTTCGAGTCAAACGACATAATTACTATGCTATCCTAGACTGGGTACCCCCAGCCCGTTCTGCCCGCAATTTGAATTTGCCCTGCAGCAATACATTTCTTTCTGCTTCTGATACGCTTCTGTGGGAGCCAATCACCAAGCTGGCTTTTACCCCTGGCGCGCTATTGGCTGGTTTAACACAATGACGACAGGGGAGCTACGGCAAGCAGCCAATTGCGTACAGAGTCATTTGAACTAGGCCCGTTGATCACACCTCTTGTGCTGAAGAAAATGACAGCAGCCTCCCCAGACCAAGTGCTCTATTATTGAGCTTGGTCTGGCAATAGCCAGGCTAATACTATCCTATTATAAGTATAACTGCTTAAATATAACTAGAGCAATTCATTTTTTCGTGATTGCAGCAGAGCATAGACACACACAGTGGCCCACTCGTTTTCCTCACTTGTAGTTCTTGATGTCCACGTACTCCTTCTCCTTCTTGCTCAGGCAGTGTTTGATGAGGTACTCCCTCTGGCCCGCCTGGCTGGAGATCATGGCCTGCCGCATGGTGTTGTTGCTGGTGGGGCTGTTGCTCCACGACGGGGACCTTTCCAGACGATCAAATCTGTGGAATAAGAGAAAGCCACAATGCAATTTCCACATCCCTTCAAAACTAAACTGCAAACCCCAAAAAGTCCAGATTATTAATAAAGAAATGCATTACTGCCGGCTCTCTTCTTTACAAACCAATTACAAAGGGAAATAGAAATAAACAAATTTACCCAAGAACTGGCAGACGAAAAAACTTATGTGGTGACATTTAAAGACCGCAAATCACCACTACCATTTGTAAACGCCCTTTACTAATACTGTCCTCTCCCCCCTCCTCCATCGCCACCTACAAGTTGACAAAGGTCAGCGAGGGAGGAGGCCTTTCTACTCCATGTTAATAAAACGCCAGGAAATCAAACAATGGTGGTGGTGGTGGTAAACAGAACCATTCTTTTGTCTCGCCACAGCCCGGGTCTACACTCACTCTGGCTTGGCGGGCATGATGAAGGTGTTGCTGTTGCCCTGCACGGCGGAGGCCCTGTCCTTGGGGAGCGGAGCGGGCGGCGGTGGAGGCAGAGGGGTGGAGGGGGCGACGGAGGCCTTCCGGGGCGGGAGCGGTGGGACGGGGGGGGGCTCTCGGGAGGCGACCAAGCGGTTCTGTTGGTTCTTCTTGTCCTCCACCTTGAGCGAGTGGTTGTGGTTCTCCTCCACCTTGAGGGCGCGGTTGAAGGTGTCCTCGAAGCCAAAGTCCAACGCCAGGGACTGAGCGGCGTCCCCCCTGTCGGCTAAGGGAGGGATCATTCATACACATGTTACTAATTAATTAACTAACTAATAATTAATTACTGATTGTATTAATCCTTCCTTCACAGGGCAAGTATGTGTCTACAGCACCATTCAGACACAAGGCCACTCAGTGTTTAACAACACAATAAATCACATCACAAATCACATAAAAACAGTAAAGAGACATAATTTAAAGTGAATTCAAAAAGGAGGGATGTAGAATACTAATGAAGAAAGAAATGTGGCCGAAAGCTAAATATATATTAAAAAAAGTTAACTATGAGATAAAAGTTGGAGCCCACAGTATCCTTTGTGAGAATATGAACAAGAATAATTATTTTCCCCAAACAGAATATATTCTGTTATTCTGTTATTCCACGAAATGCAATTTCAATCTTAAGCCATGCATGTTTACCATGTCCAGTCTGGTTGGCTAAAGTGCTGTTGTTGATGATGCGGGGCGCCGGGGCAATGGGAGCACCGGTGGGTTTCATGGGAGGGATTGCGCCAGGGAGGGTTGAGGTAGCGGGTCTGTTTGCTCTCTGCGGTGGGATGGGAATGGGACCCTTGGTGGGAGGAGGAGTGTGCTGCTCCATTGCTGTGGATGTCCGTGAGGCTTTGGAGTCAACTAAGAAGAATGCGGAAGTAGAAAAAAAATAATGCAAAACAAGACATTAGTACAATGAAGACAGACAATGACAATGACAGAGTGTGTGTGTGTGTCTGTGTGTGTGTGTGTGTGTGTGTGTGTGTGTGTGTGTGTGTGTGTGTGTGTGTGTGTGTGTGTGTGTGTGTGTGTGTGTGTGTGTGTGTGTGTGTGTCTCTCTACATAAACATTACAGTAACACTTTCCACCACAGTTCATGTCTCCTTAATGCATACACAGAGATAGATAATGGCTGGACTAGAATAACAACAATGTTTTTGCAGCAGGAACACCAGCCCCAAGGGCTAGCCAAAAAGTAGCTTGCTGCTTAGTACAAACAGAAGCCAACACAGCTGTGTCTCAAAACGCATGGTTTACTCAGTACTATGCTTCTTTAAATCATTAACCAGCGAGTCAAAGCATATGGCAGCACTTGTGTTGCAGCCAGGCAGACAGGTTGCAATTATGTCCACCGGGTTTTTCTTTTTTATAGTTGGTTACAGGAATATCTCCAAGGAAGCCTATAAGCTGCACCATGGGGGGGTCCCGGGGGCCATCTCGGGTTACAGCTCTGGTAGTCTCATGGTTATCTTGTTGATCTGGGAACTACTAATTTCCTCTGCAGTTGCACTTTTGAACCATCGCTCTCAATAAGGATATACGATCAAATGAATAACCTCCACCAAGGCGCTCCGCGACGCAGGTGAGATAAGATATTCACTTAATGGCGAGCATTGGCGTGGCCGTCTCCGTTACAACCGGCTTTCACCGCGAAGACGGCCGGACAAAATCTGTCTCGGTTGGCGTGGGTAAGCGACAAGGACATAGGAAATCAGTGGGCCGGCGTAATCCACCCCTTTCCCGGCGGATGAATATTAGATGAACTGGCTGAATAATAAATGCCGGCGGTGTGACGGAGCGTGGCCGGAGGCGGGCAGCCGAGCCTTACCGTGTTCCTTTGCGCTCTTCACCTGGGTAAAAAAAGTGTGAGTGCGCTCATCGTTCTGGAGCTCGAGCAGCAGTTCTGGGGCCGTGTCCCCCCGCACACGTAACCTACGGTAGCCTTGGTGAGCGACAGGCGGAGACATGCGTATAAACACACACACACACACACACACACAAAATGAGTTCCGGTGGTTGTCAGCTGAAGACTGAGCAAGCACATTGCACATTTAGCCACCTCCAATCCCCCCCTAAGAATACAAAGCAACGTGATTTAAAGGGAGACATGTGCAGCATGCTTCCCCACTGCCCTAGCAACCATGGGCTTTTACTACTCAATAAAGGTGGTTTCCTATTTGTTTAAAAGGCAGGCGCAGCAGACCCGGGGCTGTATAATAGTTCAGTGCTCGGATACTATGAATCTGATAAGACATTAGTTTCATGTGTCGACTATACCAGCACCATAGCCCCATTTTCCATCCAACAAAAGGTAGCCTACTAATGACATTCAGTTTGAACTACCTCAGATCTCCATTTTAAAACAGATATCAATGAAGAACTTACTATCTCTGGGAAAGTCAATGAGAAGAGCCTCTTCAGCCTCTGGAATTACACAGGGAGAGAGAGAGAGTGAGAGAGAGAGAGAGAGAGAGAGAGAGAGAGAGAGGGAGAGAGCGAGAGAGAAATAAGATGAGTGAGGTAGGCAGTGCAAAGGTCTGTGGTGGGAGTGCACTATGGCTAGAACTCAATCCAATAGGCTCTAGACGTTTGATGTTGACATTTGAATATTGCCTGAAGGCAATAGTTTTTCCCTTTCTTACTACAGCACTGCCCCCACAGCCAAAAGTATCACAGTGAGGCGTGCAGATACACAACAAAACATCTTGCAAATTAAATGCATTTCGTAATAGTAAAGATTTCTAATCAGCTAACATGTCCAATTATTACACATTTAAAATGATTAGGAGAGGAAATGTGACTACTTACCCTGAACTATTTGGAAGTTAGCATTGATGGGTATAGATAACTGAGGAACAGGACAGGACACGACCGCGTCAGGGGAGGCCAAAACACCCAGTCTACATGAGAACAGATTGTTACCCAACTATCCATGCATCTCATACTGTATAACGTGAACTACATTAGACTAGATATCAGCCTCAGTGTTATTAACATTAATGGTTCCATTCATGAACACAAAGATAACAAGCAGATACAGCATGCAATTATATTAGAAGCACATGCTGATGTTTGATGCCAACTTGAAATAATGATGTGTGAAAAGAAAAACTACCAAAACAAATGGGACCAAGTACACATACACATGTACATGTATATAAAAATCATGTTCTGTTACTTAGTAATAGAGAAAACATACAAGTTGAGATATTAAGGGAACCTAACAATGAGCCATATTAAACCTAAATGATGTTGTTTATTGAGGGGCTGGATCATCGTTAACAGGTTCTAACATTGGCTATGCTGCTGGGCAGCCGCCAGAAAGTAATTATGTGGCACAACCAGACCACAGCTCCTTCCGTTCTACTTCAGTCAGCATGAGCTCTGTTGAGTGTTGGAAATATGACTCAACCTTGCTTGACTAAATGAACACGGACATGCACTTCCACAGAGCTGGTAGTAACAATTGTGTTTGCTGATGGTGCACATTACTGAAAGCTATGGTTGGTTATAATAAATAATAATTAATACTTGTTTTATTTATATAGCATTCTCATCAGGACACACACACGGCACTTTGGGTGCACGTGGGGGACACTGAGCAAGAAAACAATAAAGTAACATATCTCCATAATCTAAATGTGAACTGAGAAATATTTTATAGTGCCCATGATTCGACTGTTATTTTACTGTGACAGGGGGGTAAATTCAAATGCTTGTTTTAACACAATAAGCCAAGCACAAAGCCTGTCTGCTCATGTGAGTCTTATTAAACTCTCAGACCATGTAGTGGTTTGGGTTAGCCTCACTGGAGTGCTATCTTGCACTGAGGCCTCTCAGTAGCACAGGCCACAGTGCGCAATATAGTTTTAACAAAACATGCATTGTGTTGTACTGTGTGTTTAACCCAGAAGTCCTGCTAAAGACACTGCACTGTCACATGAGCGGAACCCTCTGACCAGGAAACTCTGACACAAGTGTGCATCAAAATCTCAAGAACGCTAGATTAGAAAGTGCCTGTCAGTCTAAATTTTGCAATCATAATGTTTGAATATCGGGCTGACAAAATACCCATTGTTAGAGGATGACGTCAGTATTCACATCAATGCCTCTTGATAAATTAGAAATTATTTCTGTCATTGTGTTGGGCCTTTGTTATAAGCACCCCATATTATTCTGGTCAGACACAACTACTAACATAAGAACCCAACACAATGTACAAGGATATATTTAACAATCACATTAGGTAATTCATGGTGTATTCAAACCAAATCGTGTCATGTTGCTCAAGAGAAACTGCCTAAACAGTTGTCGGCTCTGAAGCTTGGACCCGTTAATAATAACTATTTAATTGATCTACTCTGAAGAGCCACTGCTGCAACTGATACTTACATAAAATCTCCAGAGCGCTCAATCAGCGACAGTAGCCTAGGCTCCTTCAGGCCAGACCTCAGCTCCTGACCCTTTACGGTGTGAGCATCTCCATCAAGGAACCATCATCACAGATAGGAGACCGATGCTTGTACAGCTTTACGAGTAGATTACTCTTTAAAGTGACTGACCAGAAACTGTCTGTCACCATCACTGAACACATAATTGGCCGTACACGTAAGTTTCAAGTTGGTGGATATGAGGGTAAATGAAACAGACGATGGTGTTAATTGCATAAATACATTCAAATGGTACCTATATATCACTCAAATGAAATGGCTAGAGCAATGCAAAGCAAGAGGTTATTAGCACATGCTTCGCCATGGAGAGAAACGTACTATTCCTCGAATAAAGCATGGTTCCAGCATTACTAAATGGCTTATTAAATAATATCTGACCACCATAACAACATGCAGGCTAAAGGAAGAACTTCTGCATGCAAAAACATCGCCATTCCCCTTACAAGTTACACAAAATCAACGTAACAATTCGTACCCTCTTCATTTGTGAAATTGTTATTCAAACAATGGCAATCTATCACACATCATATCATAAATGGATTCACTGCACACTGATTGGTTTGGAAGCAATGTTTCGGTCAAGCTAAGAGCTAACGTTAGCCAGCAAGCTAAAGCAGAAACACAGCTCGAAAGCTCACGCGAGTCAAACCAAAAAAAGGATATTGCCAAGCATGTCTCGTCGGACAATCCAAATGTTGACGACGAATCCATTCTTACCGATTTGAGCTTAATTGTAGGTAACCATTAGCGATGCGGCTGATGTCTGATACTGACGTTAGAAAGTTCAATCCCCACCCCTCTGCCAGGCGGCCTTCCGGGGGTGACAGTTGTCAAAGGTATGCTTGCTGATGCTAAACTTGACTGAGAGGATGATCCTGAGTTCTATCGTTATCCCGGTCAACCGCAAAGCAATTTCCGGTCTTGCAGTCTTCTTATGAGCGGTGTACGCCAGTTAACAAAAACTTTCCAAGGAGCGAGAAGAATAAGAACATGGCAAGAATGAAATCAACAAGGATAATACTAACCCCCTCACCCTCGCTTCTCGCCGCTAAACACAAGTGAAAGTCACGCCCTCTCTCTCGCCTTCGTGGTAGGAGGACGCCTGGGAACGAGACGTTCCCTCTGTCTAAACTTAGACAGCCAGAGGCTGTTGACTGGGCTTGAATACGTTCAACTGCAATAACATACAAGCATTTCTTAGTTTCCGAGTCTTTGTTTAAATTCCTCAATGTAATGAAATATTATGTATTCTAGATTACCGATTTCGAAATTGTACCAACTGTATGACAGTTTGACAGTATGTCCAGTTCACTTTGTGTGTGGGCGGGTGTTATTTTAGGTGTCCGGTTTGTGTTGATAATGTTGCGTCACTTGTTTGCAGCTTGATGAAGTGAGGCGCAGTGAAGTGAAGTGCATTTGTATAAAATATTTACAATTAATGTTTATGTGATGGCAATAACCCAATTGGAAACCCAATTTAATCAAAAGTAGTCAAAGCAACAGTGTGGACCATACCTGACACAATTCACACGCCAAATATTTTTCAGTTTTTTATTTTTTATAATTTATTCATAGTGAACTTTTACTTTAAGGGAATATTGGTTGAATAAACAAAAAACATTTATCTCTTGAATTATTAGATACAATCTATAATAAGGGTAACAATTACCATTAATTAACATTAGTTGATGCAGTAATAAGCATTGAATACAATTAACTAACATTTTATTAACAGTTCACTAATGGTCTAGTAATTAATCACTAATGGTGTTCATGTTTATTAAGGTATAATTAATGCATTATTTAATATGGTTAGGATTTGGGTTAACCCCCAACCCTATTAAATAATATATACATTAATGCCTTAGTTAACATAAACACCATTAGTGATTCAATGATTATTGACCATTTGACAACTGTTAATTAACTGTTAGAAAATCACTGCCAGTGTTGTGCAAGTTCACACTTCACATGAACAAGTTCAAAGTTCAGTTCATACAAAATAAAATGAATAAATTAATGTTCATAGTTCATCAATTCAGTTCTTGTTCAGTTCATTAACAGTTGTTTTAGAAACCAAGGAAAAACTGTGGGAGTGAGTATTTCTGTGCTTATCTTTTAAAATGAATCATCTCCATTATCAGCTGCATCTCAAATTGGTGTGGATATTATTTGTATACCTTTTTCATTAATCACAACTAAGGCAGTAGGCCTAACTCTATTTAATAAACATGTCATCTGGACCTAAGCATCAATTCAGAATGTCACAAAATCGGTAAAGAACTAGTTCAAGTTCTTTAGTTAGAAATATGTTAAGTTCAGTTCAAAGTTCATAGAAAAATGAACTTGTTCAATGAACTAGTTCTTTTGAAATAGTTCATGCACAACACTGATTACTGCATTAAGTAATATTTATTCATGCTTAGTTTTTGTACTATTTTTGGAAAGTGCTATCAGTAAACAACTAGCCTACTTCGAGTGTAGTCAAACATGAATGTAAATATATAACGTGTTAACATGTGCAAGAGTTTAAATGAGTCAGACGTGTATCCGTTACTTTTACGACCAACCAGCTTTTTTTTAACCATCAAACTTCTCAACCAACTCCTCAGCAATTGTAGGATTTAATCTTGTGAATGGCATGAGGAACCACGTCTCGATGTGGCCACATATCTCCGTTGGGCAGCTCCTTCGTATCTCGCACCTCTCGCTCCACCATCTCCACCGTAGTGGAGATGGTGGGCGTGCTCAGCAGGTCCGCCGCACGGTAGGACCGGGTCAGGCGGCAGAAGGAAGACGTGTCCGACACGTCGTCATCGTAGAGGTCCTCTATGAATCCCCGACGGCGTCTACTAGCCGCCATGTACTCCTCGTTCAGCTCGGTCACCAGCTCCTTGACGTCCTTGATCAGTGTGGAGCGCACACCGAACAGACAGAGCAGCAGCAACAGACCTGCGCATATTCCAGAGACAAAGAAGAACGCCACCTTTTCCGGGAAACCTGTAGGGTTTGGATAGTGATACTGTGTCAAACTGGATCCATCAGATGATGTCATAGCATAGAAACTATCCAGGAAGACGTCATCGAATTCACCCCATCCTGCAATTCCCCTAGGCCCTCTGTACCAGGAGGCTACATGTGGTCCTGTGTAGGGACGCAGAACACGTGTCTGAACATATTGGACATTAAAGTGATATATTATCTTAACTGTAGGGAATGGCACTGCCAGGTTTGAGGTTTGATTCCCGCAAGAGAATTGATGATGCTTTGGATAAAATAACATAATCCGAAGAGTTTGAGCCCAAATAAAAATCTAGCACAAAATCTTATTTATAAATGATTTGAATTAATTATTCAAATCATAATATTAATGTTGTCTCCATTTGCTTCCAGCCTTGCTTTAGTGTGTATACATGGCCAATATTGTTTCAGATATCTCCAAGGAGCTCGTTAAAAGCAGGGATTGGCCCAATGTGCCATTCCAGGCTCAGCAGCCATTGCATGTATAGATTCTATGAATCCTAAAATATATTCTCTTACCGTGTGTGTAGTGGTCCGATATGTCGAAGGGATCTGATGTACCTCGACCCGTCTCTTCGAGGAGGAATCGAGGCACTGAGGACCAACATTTGTATGTTAAATGGATTTGAGAAGACATAATTCATATATCTTGAATGTCTAAATTTCTGGTGTAAAATACATAATAAACTAACTCGGTAACTTACCACACGTGAAGGACACTCGCAGGTGTTTCCTGATGCCTGGGAAACAAGGGTCACCAAATGTGTGTGTGTCAGCTATTAACGAGCAGTTGGCCTTGCCATAGCACCTGCGTGACACCTTCCTCAGAGCTGAAGGAGACGAACACTCTGAGGAACATTTAGCTTGAATTAAAAGAGGACATGTACAATAGTAGTTGTCTTTTGGAATAGGCCTCTTAAATTATAATGTATTTAACCACAAGAGGTCGCCATGACACTGCGTTCCCACACACCCAGCTCGGTGAGTGCAGTGGATTCCTGAGGACAGTTGGGACTCGCGTCGACCAGGTGTCCGAAAGAGGCTGAGTAGATGGCTATGACGGTGTCGTTCTTACACATTATCCTCATGCGTTCATTTTCACACGCAAGCCGTGTTCGATGGTGCACTGGAAAGGATTGCAAGGAAACAAACACATTTGTCAAGTTAATTTAGTCAAAGTAGCCTAATTTGTCAATAACTAGGCCAGGCTAATTAATGCTCAATTATTGATTTCTAAATGTATTTGTTGTTTTTTCTATTTCTATATAGGTCTATATATATAATTTAGTAACTAATCAATTTAGAAATCAATAATTGAGCATTAATTAGCCTGGCCTAGTTATTGAGTCAACGCATATTTGCACCAGAGTCATATATACCTAAATATTTACAAGATGAGCTGCAAAAAATATATATATATAGAAAATATTTAATATCAACATGTAGATTGATTTGGAAGTAGGCCAGACCTGGTCTGCACTTGTAGGACACCAGAAGGTACTTGCTGGTGAACGGGCAGGGGTCCTGTCCAAACACCGGGCTAATTACAGGGATGTGGCATAAGGGCTGATCCTGACATTCTGAGAACACTTTCTGATAGGACAAAACAAGCAAACAAATCCCATTATGTTAACATCAACATCAATGTTTTGAGTCAGCACCACCCAACCGGATTCGATAGCCGTTTCATTCTTTCCTAATAAGGCAACTGCTATGCTTTTTGAAACAGCCTAACGTTCTCATAGGCCTACCTCCATTGCCACAGAGGACGTACATTCGGCCTCTTCTTCTTCTTCTTCTTCCTCCGAGGTTGTGTTTATGCTAGGTGGGGGGGGACATAAATGCTGACTCGGTACATGGCGTCCATAGAAGGCAGACAGAACAGCGATGGAGGTGCGGGAGGGACATTTGATGGTCAGGATTTCCCCTTCACAGGCATGTCCAGTGTGGTTCTTCAGAACGGTGTGGAGGTATACTGACAAAGAAAACAAATCAGGGCACATTTAACACACTTATGAGTAGGCCTATATTTGTGGACCATTAATACTTTGTACATGTACATCGAATAATGACTTTGAGAGAGGAAGTGCCTCTCATTCCAAATAAAGATTTGAAATGAAAAACAACGACTG
Organism: Micromesistius poutassou; assembly: GCF_964030765.1. Classification (NCBI taxonomy): domain Eukaryota; kingdom Metazoa; phylum Chordata; class Actinopteri; order Gadiformes; family Gadidae; genus Micromesistius; species Micromesistius poutassou. Next base: position 5,542,347 of record NC_140276.1, on the reverse strand, counting down.
TAACAGATCTAGTTTAATTGTGCATTGTGCCAGGCTTGCACAATAGACCTGGATGATGTCAACACAGTAGGTACATAAGACCATTGAAAACGGAACAATGTGCTACCAATCAAACCAAGGGCTGTAATCTAATACCAACAGGAGTGGTTTCATCTGTCCAGTGTCCAGAACGTCATAGTGCGATCCAGGTGAAGCCAGATATGGAAAGAGATTTCTTCATCACTATTTTTAATGAATCTTTGACAACTATTATGATTGAAGGTTCACAAAAAACAGCTGTTGATCCTAATTGTTATTTAATGTTTTCAAAAGCTTATATATTGTTTAGAACTTCTTGCAACCGACTTGGTTGACAAGTGGGTGGGGCCCCAATCATAGGGTGCAGCTCTCTGTGGCAATATTTGGTCTTGAACTGCCATACAAACACACATAAAAATACACAGATGTCACACATACACACACCCACACCCACACACACACACACACACATACATACAGGCCATACCAACACACAAGCTATAGCGAGTGAGTCCAGGCCCAACCCCCTAACCCCACCCCTCTCATGTTGCTTCCTGTGTGTGTGTGTGTGTGTGTGTGTGTGTGTGTGTGTGTGTGTGTGTGTGTGTGTGTGTGTGTGTGTGTGTTTTGTGTGTGTGTGTGTGTGTGTGTGTGTGTGTGTGTGTGTGTGTGTGTGTGTGTGTGTGTATCTGTATACTCAGGGGAGAGCAATAGGCAGTAACAGGCACTGGCTCACAAAGAAAAGTGTCTGTACGGGCGTGTGCGTGCGTGTGTGTGCGTGTGTGTGTGTGTGTGTGTGTGTGTGTGTGTGTGTGTGTGTGTGTGTGTGTGTGTGTGTGTTAATGTGTGCGTGCGTAATGCGTGCATGTGTGTGTTCGTGTGCACGGCTTGGGTACACAGGGGAGAGCAAATGGCAGTAACAGGCACTGACTCACAAAGCACTATTATTAGGGCCACTCATTGGCACCCATGATAATCACTGTGCAGTCAAAGAGATATGCCACGACTCTTACAAAGGAAGTTTCTTTTACAAAGACTTTAATTGCCCAGCGTGACAATCTACTAACCAGCCATGGCAAAAAGACAACACATCAATATAAAGATGGCCAATAATGTGTATGGGCCAACAAAACAATGCTTACAAACATAAAAAATTCAAGTATAACTCATAACGCATTTGATGAATTGCTTTGAAAGAACATGGAGAATGTTCCCAGTGTTTAAATAGTTCATATGATGGAGGATCTTATCAGGAACACATTCACTCTCTGATAACTATGCCTCTATGCTCAAGCTTTCACAGATGCTTGGAATCAGGATTGACAGAGCAGAACATAATGAAATAAAAATAAAAATAATAGCATTGATAATTTATATTATTTTAATGATAATTATAATAATAGTTATAATAACAGAGAAACATTACATAATGAAACAATGTACTAACAGTAGTTATGTTTATATTTTTGCAGCTTGAAGTGCCATCGCAGCTTCAGCACTAATTTGGTCATTCAAGAAGTTCTGAAGATATTTGGATGTAAAAACATACTTACTGGAGAAATCCGGAGCAGACTGTGTCATGTGGTTATTAAGAGCCACAAAGAGACCCAAAATACAGCCACACTTGTATAAACTCCATGATACCATCATTGTGGTGCATAGCCTGCCTAACAGGCTGTATTGGATTAATTAGAGACACGGTTTTGATAATGGCTGACTGGACGCTATTCGCCAGTCAATGATGCTATTGTTGTTGACGAAGAAACTCCCCTCCCTTTAGCTATAAAGCCCCAACCAGTCTGTACATTGAATGAAACAACAATAACAACAACAACAAAAATGATAATAATATTAATATATATTAATATTAGAATCTACACGGCTGTTTATTTTAAAAGAAGAAAACACAAAATAACAATCTACTTAAGCTCACACATATACTCTGCTTTGAGGGTTGGCTTCACACACACACATGGTGTGCATGTGTGTGTGTGTGTGTGTGTGTGTGTGTGTGTGTGTGTGTGTGTGTGTGTGTGTGTGTGTGTGTGCGGGCGTGCAAGCATGTGTGTTTGTGTGTGCATATAATCAGTTTCTGAAGATAACAAGTCCTTTTGGCGTCCTATTGAGATAAAGTCCTATCTCCACAAGATAGACCTTTCCCTCTTCCGTTAAGAGGAAGAGAGGCAGGTCGTTGGCAACTTGTTCATTTTCACTGTCCTTTTCCAGGGTCACTCAGGAAATCCCAGATCTCCTTGTGTTCCCACTATGAAGACAACAGCAGTTGGTTTCAGTTTGCACGTGAAAAGAGGTTATGGCACTTGCCAAACTGTACATATAAAGAGGTTTCTATAAGGGTTGATTTTTTGACATTCTTCACCGTTAATGTAAACATTGCTCATAACTTTCTCCCATGTTAACTTTCTCCTCATCTCACTATGGCACTCCCAGGCATATTATCAGGGAAAATTCCATTCATACTAGTGTCAAGAGAGAGAGTAATATTTCCAAGGAATTCCAAAGTATGACTATGTATGACTCAGTAATACTTATAATATAATACCACAAGGTTGTAACCTTATACGTTTTTTAAATATTTATGTTGGGAAGAGGATTGTAATTCAATAATGAGCAAGAGTGTTGTGTGTATTTCTGGTGGTTGCTTGCTATAATTATGCCTGCTTATTGTCTAATTTACAGGAATGGTTGTGCCTTTCCTTGTACTGACAACTTTGTGTTGTTTCCCAAACGTAATCCAAACTACACTTGGCTAAACAAATGACCACAATCAGATTTAGGTTCCCTAGACAGTTGGCTGTTCAAACCGTTGACCTCACCAAATTATGATGTAGGGTACTAAACTGGGCTCATGGATTAAATGACTGGACAAGGTGGGGCACTGGTTGTCTTTAGTTTCAATACCAAAGACCAAAGAAAAACAGAAACCAGGGACCCAGTAAGAGCATTAAGCACCACCAAAAAGAAAACGGCCAAACCCCAGTATATCAAAATACACTTTTCAATTACAGTACATTGATTAATGCCGTAGTAGGCAAACTTATATAGCATTAACATAGGGGTTAGGGTTATGATTTGCTACTGGTTAAAGGGCGACCATAACACTATTGAATAATGAATAAATAACCTACTGTAGATAACATGAACACATTTAGGCCTACATCAGTTAACATGAACACCACTTTAAAATTAAATTTTACTAGATATTAGTTAACTGTTAAGTAACTGTTAGTAAATACTTATTTCTGCATTAACAAATGTTAATTAATGTTTAATTAATGTACCTTTATCGTAAAGTGTCACAAAAAGAATGATGCAAACTTAAGGAAACTTCTCAATATAAAGTAATTTTAACATATCACACAGACAATGTATCGCCAAAAGTTGTGTAATCTTTCTGTTTTTAAAGAATAAATGTGGATTTGGTTTATTTTTCTATCAATGAAAGGTTTGCTTCAGCCGCCTCCCCATGAGGTCATAGAAGGCTTCATCGCAGACCGGTTTCCTTTTTTATTTTCTGATCACTCCTTTCCTAATTTTCACTTCTTCAATTCTCATTTCTCGTAATGTTAGAAATAATTTTTTCTTTGTCATCATATAATCTCTTCCTTTCCTGTCCTTCAATACAAAATCCTAAAATATTTGTATTATACCTCTTTTTTTGAGTTTAGATGGCTAAACTCATTTTGTCCAACTGTTCTTTCTTTCTTTGGAACTCCACATATAGGCCTATCTGTGCTGTAGCGTTATATTAGGTGTCACCACCACCACCACCTGGGTCCTTTATTAAACAGCAGACCCATTGTGCTCTCCTGTTTACAGATCATAGGCATCCTAACTCACTTTGGTCTCACGACACTATGAGAAAGGTGAAATTGATCTTAATTGTAAAACTGAATCAATATTTGCCCTTTGAGTCAATAGTTAACGCCGGTGCATTGTTTAGCACAGTGTTGAAATAGCTATTTTAAGCTGCGTTCTTATATTCTGCCTATGGGTATATATAGGAGGGCTGTACCCCGCCCACTTTGTGCGCCCCGCCCTTTCCTCTCAAAGACGTGTACAGCCAGGAACGCCCCCCCCCCCCGACAAAAACACTGTAGTAGATTTAAGTCATGCACACACCTCTGAGGTCTCGAACACCCTGACACTCCTGTTAAATCTGAGTCAAAGTCAGGGAACCTTCACAGGACACCTTCTCCTGTCAGAGTCCACTCCAGCCCGGGGCTGTCAACTAGCTCTCTGTATTCACCGCATCACTCGATTGGGAAGGTGCATCGGAGACAACCCTTTGGACGACTTTTTGTTATTGTTTTTTTTGCTGCCCTTGTTTTAACATCATGGCGCTACGACAGAGCTCTGAAATAGAACCACTCATCGAGCTGTTCATCAAGGTGGGTTAATTGGTTTTGTTTACGTCACCTATGGTCACTATCTTTAGATGCCAAGATGCTCCTAGACTAATTGGTTTTCAGTGTTGCCAAATGATCGGCTTTGGTCAATATAAACTGCGATTCAATTGTCAAATCTTTAATAACTATTATTATAACTATATTTTATGACCTTTTCAATAACTTTGATAACTTTTCATGTCGGCCGGGTTTTCAGGTGTCTTTTTGGGGGGAGGCGGGGATTCTTTGCCCATATCAGGGCATAGAGTTATGGGAGTTAAAATGTATTGTGTTAAAGGGTTGCATATTATACGTGAACTGAGTTCAATTATTATTTCCCTAATGGAAGTGGAGTGAAATAGGTATTCACTTCACTTGAAATAAGTATTCAAAGAAAAAGTATGACTACAAAAAAAAGTGTTTGGAAAAAAAGGGTCCATGACTCACTCTCAATTCTTTAACCATTTCAGCGTTCAACCCTGGCTTTGTTATAAGGTCAGAGAGGCGCATGAAGTAAATGTTATTCAGAGGAAACTCTTAATTTGAAGGGCACCATATGGGGATACAAAGCACAGCAGAAAGTGAGGATCCTGTATGTTTGTGTAACCTCCTCCACGTGTTTTCCGTTTTTATCAGCAAAGTCTGATGACAGGCGCTGGAGTCCATCTTATCAATGCCCACCCAGATGGAGCAAAGTGTTTTCTGTAAGCCCCTGCATGCAAACCTGTGCCAGGCCCACTTTTTAGACACAAACGTGGAAAAGTTTACGAGATACTATAATAGACAGCCGAAATTATTATGATAACGAGGCCTGCATTATTTTACCAAAAGCTACCAATATTTCAATGTCAATGTTGAATTATTACCTACATACGTTTAAGGGTAGTTAAATTTACACACAAAGTAACACAAACGCATATGGAGGTACTTTTACTTTAATTAATTTGGTCAACGGCACTATGTCCCAGTGAAAACATATAGCACAGTATTATAATATAGATATAATACAACTAATAAACAAATAAAACCACCCTAAGAAACCCCTGCATTCCTCAACAATGTTTACTGAAGAAGTATACCAATGGACCTGGCACACTGCCTAGATAGGGCGTGAGGGAGGAATGAGGAACAGTAAAATGGTGCCATTCCATCTTTCCCTCCAACATGTTTGATTGTTTCCCTCTTGAAAAGGTAAGAGGCCCAACCTCGCTGTGTACTTTATCAAAGAGACGGGGAGAGGCATGGGAAGAGAGTAATCATGGTCAGAGCAGCACAGCCCATTCTCTTAAAATCAGGGAACATCCAGTTAATGTGTGATTGCGTACTTATGGTATCATATAAACCACGTTGTATAAATACAGTACAAATCAAAGACTGGATAGGGTCACAGCTTTCTGATTTATTCTTCTTATCTGTTTCTTTCTGTGTCTGTTTTCTCCAGGCGGGACATGATGGTGAGAATGTGGGGAACTGTCCTTTTTGCCAAAGACTCTTCATGGTTCTGTGGCTGAAAGGAGTCAAGTTCACAGTGACCACGGTCGATATGAGGAAGTAAGCTCCCCTCCTCACTGTCGCTGAACTTCCGGAGCATCTGGCCCACAAGGGCTTTTAAACAGAAGCTTCAGGATATTTGTTTTCTTAAAATGCCAACTAGTTTTAACTGTAAGTAGGCTTTTCCCTTACGGAGTGTGCCACTGGCTCTTGTTAAACACAGCATTTCTCAAAGGACCATGTGTGTTTTAAAACCACGCCTTTTTTTTTATAACTGAGCCTTTCATCAACAAAGCCCTCACTGCCAATGCTGTTGAGCAAACTATTAAAAGCGGATTTTGATGACAGCCGACCACACCTGTGTGTTGTTCACTAAATCACCAATCATTGGTCAATTCACAAATCTACCCCACACCCTTTGTTTCCCCTCCCACTATGTCCACTGCATTCAGAAGGACACAATAATCATAACACTCTAGATAACAAACTGAGATGAATGTGACCTCGTCATTTGAGGGATAGAGAACAAAACTTTTTTTTTTTTAAATAAAGCCCTCTGACTCACTTGCAAACCACTTCTCCTCTCTGCTTTGCGTGCAGGAAACCAGCAGAGCTCAAGGATCTGGCTCCTGGAACCAACCCCCCTTTCCTCCTGTATAATGGCACGCTCCAAACAGACTTCATTAAGATCGAGGAGTTTCTAGAACAAACATTGGCTCCACCCAGGTAATACAGAGTGTATTCATTATAGAACAGAAGGCCTACCAGAAGCCTTCTCCCCTCCACCTCCAGGCCTAGGAAACAAGGAAATAAGGCTCATGTGTTAGGTCATGGAAAATAGCTGTGGAGGACAGAAAGAGTACACTATATTATTACATGATCACTGTTAGATGAATGAATGAACTCTGTTCATGTTTTTGAATGAAGTAGTAGTAGTAGTAGTAGTAGTAGTAGTAGTAGTATGTACTACTACTACTACGGTAATAGTAAAAGTAGTCATATTAGAAGTAGTAGTAGAGGTAGTAGTAGTAGTAGTAGTATGTACTCATAGTATGTACTAGTAGTAGTACGATTACTGATAGCCGTATTGCTGTTGTGAGTAATAGTAGATATAGTAATATACTGCAAAAGATAAACTGGTGCTTAAACATGAATATATATATCTCCATGAGCTGAAAACCCACCTCCAGCTTTCCCCTGTCTCCTCCACAGATACCCTCACCTGAGCCCTCTCAACAAAGAATCCTTCGATGTTGGTGCTGATATTTTTGCAAAGTTCTCTGCTTACATCAAGAACAGTCCAAATAATGCCTGTACGTTTGGCGGAGTCCATTAAGTATTTATAAAGTTATCGACATTATCTAGTTTTCTCACTGATTATCCAAATAGAAAACAAAATAATACAAAGAAAGCTAAAGTAAACATGACATGACGTTATTTAATAACCTTAATCGAAGCCAAAGACTGAACACAATCAGATACGTAACAATGATTATTTTTTTGTGACTAGTCCATGAAAGAAATCTTCTACGGGAGTTCAAGCGTCTGGATGACTACCTGATATCCCCGCTTCCTCAAGAGATCGACCACAACTCCAGACAAAATATCATCATGTCCAAGAGGAAGTTCCTTGATGGAAACCACCTCACTCTGGCTGACTGCAACCTGCTGCCGAGACTGCATGTGATCAAGGTAAAATTGATTTAAATGTAATGCATATTATATTGTTAGTGTAGGCCTCAAGCTCTGGCAAATTGAAGAGGGAGATATTTAAAAATATCAAAAGCCAAATAACCAGTTTAGTAAAAAATAGGGGCGGATGTTTGATAAGGCTGTATCTTTGGATAAGAGAGTCAACCTAAAATGGATTCATAGAGTGGATTGTTGCCTCTAGGTTCATATAATTACCGTTCATCTTGAATAGCAAGCTGTTCAAATCTGTTCACCCTCAAAGTGTTTTCTTTTGCATTTCTCAGATTGCTGCCAAGAAGTATTGCAACTTTGACATCCCAGCCCAGTTGGTAGGCGTGTTGCAGTACCTTCAGAATGCCTCAGAGAGAGAAGAGTTCAGCCAGACTTGTCCGGCCGACATTGAAATCGAGAAGGCCTATTTCAGCGTGGCCAACAAAAGGAAATAAAGTTGTTTGTTTTCCCTCATCTAAATAATGTGTGTGGGGATCCATTGGCAGGAGTCCAGAGACACTAAGAAAAACTTTCATTTGCGCTAGGATTCCAGCTTACACCCCCAAATGATTGAAACTATAGAATAGAAAACTGATCTGATTATATTGCATTTGTGTCTGTGTAATAATTCCCACAGAAAAAGGATAAGATGTGATTGAATTGTTATCTAATTTAGCATTTAGCTCTTTGTGTCTATATTGTAAATAAACAGATTTAACATAATTATTGTTGACAATGCAATTCTAGTGTAATTCAAATCAAAAACAGTTTGATTACAGTTCCATAGCAATGATTTTTATTGTTAGTTATACAAATAAATATATTTTGTATGAAATAATTTAAATTAATGTGTTAATTTGTGCCACTGTGTGTGTGCGTGTTTGTGTTATCCTATGATTGAGCAGCAATGAAGATAATAGTAAACATTAAACATTTGAACATGTAAAAAGAAAGACCCTCTCAACTCAAATAGTGACTAATACTAATATAGTCACTATTTTGCCAACCCCATAGACGTATTTACTTTTCTCTGCAATTCGTTGTTTGTTAGAAGCCTGCCACCTGTATTAATTAGAACTAATTCTGTTCACCTGGGTTTTACTCCCAGTAAAGCTCAGTTGACCTGCTCTAAAGTCAGAAGATTATACCTGGCTCGGACAATTACTTTGTCCGAGTTAAGAGTTAACCCGTATGACACATTCATTCCTTAAATTTTAACATTGACCATGATTTTTTATTTAGAGTTTGTGCTTGTTTGTTAATGTGCTATGATTGTTAATGACCAAGTGAGACTGAAATGGGAGAGAGAGGGAGAGAGATAATTATGGAATATATTAGCAATAACGTCTTTTTATTTAAATGAATAAATTAAACACAAGTTTTTTTTGGCAACGTAGAGATAATATATTAAACTTTAAAAAAATATATTTTAATACATATTTTTTATATTCTTGCCAATATGTATAAAACAATATTCGTGTCAAAGATAAAGGTTCATTTTTCAACACAAGACAATGATGAGGACGAGAATCTTTGATCGTCATGGAAACGTCCTAGTTGGTCACACAGTATTTCCAGAAGCAGGCTGTCAAGGAAACAAGAAAGATAAAATAAGCTGCAAGAACAGGTATTTTTTTTAAACAAATCCTACATTTTAATACAATGTTTGCTACCAATTTCCCCTGTATACGGGATGGGTTCATCACCTCATCAGTTATCATCATGGTGAGTTAATGATCACATACAGGTATTAAAAGGGTTAACCAGTATAACAGTAGGACCCATGACAATGTGCAGTAATGTCACTGCACATTATACAAGTATTATGGGAAATATTTACCGCACGCGTCAAACGCGTGTCATTCATTTACAACCTCACCTGCCCCTGAGATGAACTGCAGTTACTTAGCTGACTACAAGTTGACCCCTAAGAGCTGTAAACCTCTCTATACCTAGCTCACCTCATCCTGACAGGAAAAGACCGGGAGGGCTTTATGACGGCAACAAGGAAGAAAGGAGCCCCCCTCAATCTTCCCCTCACTTTACTTATACTGACTTATATGTTAAGGTTAAGTAATGCTCAAGTCAAGCACACATGAATGCATTGTGTTTTATCCACGTTAGTATAACGGGTATAACAGGTATGACAGTAGGACTAATGACATGGTGAAGTTATTGCCATCTCCTATCCTATATGCCTTGGTTCTGTGATCCTTCTTGCCTCTGGCAATACAATTGCCAAAATTCCCATACAATGGCAGAACACTGAATCCCAACACTCACCCCTCTTGTTGGTCTTAGGTAAGCTCTGGCCGGATCGAAGAAAGCCCTGCGAGCGAAGCTTGTCCGCCGCTGCCAACTTCAACACCACTTCTTTGAGGTCGTCCACCTGGAACCCAAACACATCAGCCGTGGATATTGAAGATAAGCTTTAATGTCACCATCGTTTTTCTTCAGTTCCCATTCATTATTTCATGATCAGCTGGCCTACCATGTTGGTGTATGTCTCCTTGGGAGCAGAATCTTTTGTGATCCATTTGAGAGAGATAGCAACAACAAAAAAGGAATATTAAGTACAAGCCTAACGCCATGAACATGACAATGGGGCAATTTCAAATGTAATTGATCTCTTCCAGAGGGCTGGCCTCAATGGCCTTTAATTTGTCAGCTCTACCTTTGTTCCAGGAGTCCCTGCCCCCATAGATCTGATTGAGGAACGGATAGAGGTTCTCTCTCTGTTCCCCCTGAACCGGGCTCTCTCCATCCTCCACCTCTGCCGCTAACTTCTGTATGAAGTCTGGGAAGATCAATTGTTACGTGTTTGACATATGTGGAAATATCTGCGGTTGGGGACATGCAACTTTGAATAGAAAACATTCCTAATTTCATACATCATAATGAACCAAGGAGGTTGAGGTGCAGCTTTTTCTTTTATTAAGTATATAAACGTAGTTGCTAAATATCAACACCATTATATTATTTAAAGATGAGGATTTCAAGACCCTACAGGACAATCTAGTTCTAGTTTTTCTTACCTGCCTGTGGTTCCGGGTCGGCATCAGGATAAATAGGTAGAGTATGGGTCCTTCTTGCAGAGCAGATCACAGCAAAAAGGTAAAACAGAGCTAAAGAAAGCATAGTGACCGTGGCTTAAGGGGGCCTGAGTGTGGACTACCTCGGCTAGGCGAAAGAACTTCATATATATAGGTTTCATGGCCCATCTATCACAATCAGATCAATACATTATCAACACTCCCAGTCTCCTTCCTAATGGTTTTGACGTGATGGACCTGTCGTCACAGACACGATTCAGGGGATCCTGTCAATTCATCCCCAGACTATCTCTGCTTGTACAGCGTGCCATAACAAATGTTTACTCTACAACAGCTATCAGTGACTCACCAGGGAAGGTGGTGCGGCTATCTCACATTTATGTGGTGACTTGTAAGCTTGACTTTGATAGGTTGTGATGCACTGGTAGATATAGGGTTTGACTTTTATTGTATTACTGCAACTGCTGCGTCATCCTGTGTTCACCGACTTTCATTGTTTTTAAAATGGTGGGATTTGGGAAAGAATTCCAGGGAATGATAACAGGAAAATACTTGTGTTTTGGTGTATTCAACTGACATGAATATCCAATAAATATAACTTACTTTATTTGATATAATAATATTATAATTGATCATTTGATTGTAAGATTGCCTGGTATTAGAAAGAAAGACTGAGGTAATTAATCTCAGAATGGGCTAATCGTAGCCGCAGCTAGACTGTCGAATGGAACTTCATCATAATGCGCTACCATGATTATAAGCAAATTATTGGTCAAATTATTGAACTTTTTAACCGATTGAGTCGGTGGAAATCAATGCCTTGTCACAAGTTGGTTAAAATAGAGCTGCTATAGGTCAAATTTGAGAGTTGCAAAGACGGCATGTGAAAATTAACATCCCAAAGAAACGGCCACTCCCTCTGCACTGAGATGGGTCAGTTTCAATCCTTTTCTTAATGCTTGAGTGAAGGCCTGATCACTCAGGCATTTTACCAGCGGCAGAAGGACTATCATGATAAAGGAGAAATGTGTAATTGGGACCGAGTTGCTTCAGCATCATTAAAGTGAACAGAATATTTTAAAAAAACTAAACGAAAATATTGATTCTAGGTTCCTGATAGGAGCGGGATGCTGTGATGAGGAAAATGAATGTAGGCTACACATTTTAAGCACACTTCACGTTGCTTACGAGTTTATGAGTTCTATGTTAAGTGTGATTTGCACAAACCTAGATGAGGATTTATCACCTTTATCATCAGTCATTTACTAATTGAAAGATAAATGATTTACGGCGCACTCGTTGCCATAACAACGTAACACGTGGCAGCTGATTCACCGTAAATGGTTTTGTTTTTGGCGTAAACTAGGTTCCTCTGGCTAGAAAAATAACACATAATCAAAGTTGTAATCAACATGATTCTTTTTTTTATCACTGTCTGGGGGCTATTTACGTCACTACGAGATATGTTCATTGATAAGTTAATTGATTTAATGGGGCAAGTTTATTTAACACAATTCCTTCACTTATCATATGTGAGAGGTCATTCCTCATCCTGAGTGTGTATATTGACTATCTCTGTTGTTGAGTGAAATGCTCATTGCAAGCTTCCTATTTCTGTATGGTGCACCCCTACTGTCCACAAGCACCAACCCCCCCTGCCCCACTTCCCCCTCCCCAAATGGATATGGAGAATTGGTGCTACACCCCAGTGATGGTGGTGTCATTTCTATGAAAGAGGGCATTCAAATATACTAGAATTATCAGTTAAGAGGCTGTGGCCCTACAGGAAGTGATGCAATGAGTAGGTGTCTTAAGGGTCAAGTACAGTAACAAATAAGCTATAGACCTGGGGTCTATTTTATATCAAAGACGGGCTCAAAGGGCATATATGAGTATCAATTCTAGGGCTCCAGCCCTACAAGGAGGGACTCACAAAGGTTCAGCTATTGCTCCATCTCGTGGTGCCTCACCCAGCGGCCATGGTTTTGAGTTCTTCCCAGACCTACACCCTACCCATCCTACATGCATATCTGAGAATCAGGCCTCTATTTCATAGTGACAAAAGGTTAAGAGCAAAATGCACACAAACTTCACACCTTAAGGCACAAATTTCCAGCTCCATCCCACCAAAAATTGGGAACTAGAAACTGCCCGCTGTTTTAGACCCATTTACTCTACAGTTGAAGTTCAAATTAACTTTCTAGTTAAGAGTAAACCTGTACGACACATTGATTCCTTCAATTTTAATATTTGACACAACATTTTTACTTTGATTGTGTTCATATGTATGATTGATTATTAGAGAAAGACAAAAAATGAGTTTGAGAGAGATAAAGAGACAGGGAGAGAGAGAATCAGGGAACATATTACCAATAAACTCAATTCAATGAATAAATTCAACACAAGTTTATTTTTGACAACAAAAGATTATATTTAAACGTAAAAAATATATTTTTTATATTCTTGGCAATATGTATAAAATAATATTTTGTGTAAAAATCAAATGTTCACTTCTCGACACAAGAATATGATGAGGATAAGGATTTTTGATCGTCATGGAAACGTCCTAGTTGGTCACGCAGTATTTCCAGAAGCATGCTGGCAAGGAAACAAGAAAGATAAAATAAACTGCAAGAACAGAACACAAATTTGAAACAAATCCTACATCTTGATACAATAATAATTTCCGCTGCATACGGGATGAGTTAATGACTGCATCGGTTATAATTGCGGTGAGTTCATCATCACATACAGGTATAACAGGGTTAACCAGTCTAACTGCCCTCTGGACATACAATTTCACCTATCTAAAAAATACCATACAATGGCAGAACACAGAATCCCAACACTCACCCCTCTTGTTGGTCTTAGGTAAGCTCTGGCCGGATCGAAGGAAGCCCTGCGAGCGAAGCTTGTCCGCTGCTGCCAACTTCAACACCACTTCTTTGAGGTCGTCCACCTGGGACCCAAACACATCAGCCGTGGATATTGAAGTTACACTAAGCTTTAATGTCACCATCGTTCAGTTACCATTCTTCAGTTCCCATTCATTATTTCATGATCAGCTGGCCTACCATGTTGGTGTATGTCTCCTTGGGAGCAGAATCTTTTGTGATCCCTTTGAGAGAGATAGTAAGACCAAAAAAGGAATATTAATTACAAGCCGAACGCTGTGAACAGGACAATGTGGCAATTTCAAATGTAATTGATCTCTTCCAGAGAGCTGGCCTCAATGGCCTTTAATTTGTCAGCTCTACCTTTGTTCCAGGAGTCCCTGCCCCCATAGATCTGATTGAGGAGTGGATAGATGTTCTCTCTCTGTTCCCCCTGAACTGGGCTCTCTCCATCCTCCACCTCTGCCGCTAACTTCTGTATGAAGTCTGGGAAGATCAATTGTTGCGTTATGACATTGTGTGTCTAGGGTGTCAGTTTATCAATGTCAATGTCTTGCTGTTGAGGACACGCAACTTTAAACGCAACATCACTAATTACATACTAATTACATACTTACTAATTACATACTTACATACATATCATACTGAGCCAATGAGGTTGAGGTCTGGGCTTTTTCTTTTATTAATTATATAGACGTAGTTAGTGAATATATCAATGTCCGTCATTATATGTATATTATTTTAAGATAAGAATTTCATGAACCACACAATCTAGTTCTAGTTTTTCTTACCTGCCTGTGGTTCCGGGTTGGCATCAGGATAAATCGGTAGAGCATGGGTCCTTCTTGCAGAGCAGATCACAGCAAAAAGGTAAAACAGCCCTAAAGAAAGCATAGTGACCGTGGCTTAAAGGGGCCTGAGTGTGGACTACCTCAGCTAGGTGAAAGAACTTCATATATATAGGTTTCATGGCCCATCTATCACAATCAGATCAATACATTATCAACACTGCCAGTCTCCTTCCTAATGGTTTTGACGTGATGGACCTGTCGTCACAGACACAATTCAGGGGACCCTGTCAATTCATCCCCAGACTATCTCTGCTTGTACAGCGTGCCATAACAAATGTTTACTCTACAACAGCTATCAGTGACTCACCAGGGAAGGTGTTGAGGTTCTCTCACATTTATGTTGTGAGCGTGTCTTTGATGGGTTGTGATGAACTGGTAGATATGGGGAATGAGTTTAATTATATGAAACATGTGAACTGGTTGATATGCGTGAGTTTAACGGTCAATGTGTAAGACTTGGCAGCTCTGCAGATAAACCTTAGTCTACATTATGCAAGGGACTTTTACTCTTCTCGCATATGACACACACTTTCACCTTCAGCTTCACACACTCCCAATGCCCAAGCGATTCTGTAATCAAAACACTGCGACAGCAACAGTGAACAGGTGAATGGATGATGGTCAAATACATGGTGCACGATACTTTTCTCTGTGTTGGTTGGGAAGCTGGTCCAGTTCACAGCCTGGAGCCAAAAAGGCTTTCAAGCAAGCTTTTGTTGTTGGAAGAAACACAACTTTGACTTTCATTTGTGAATGAACATGTGTGCCCATCACATCGCTCCAAAAAATAAATATTCTCTGATAATAGTCATAGATGTACAACACACCAATCGTAAATACAACGCCTTCAGACCACTGAGCAGGGTGAATAAGTGGGGGGCATAAACAAAACCTTTAAAAAGAGTTGTGTTTATCTCTTATTTACACAACATTTTCTACAAGTATTTTCTGTGTTTTTTGTGCATAAGATGAGAGGTAGGCATGCTCTTAAAATGCAAACCAGTCCATGGAAGTCTGTCAACATTTTAAGGCTTCAGGAAGGAATAGAGACATGTCAAAATGTCCCCTGAACACACGCTTTCTGAAGGGGAACTTTTGACAGGAATGCAGAGCTCTCCTCTTTTTCTAATAATAATGCCAACCAGAATTAAAAGTCATAAATAAGGAGTAATTTGACAAGTCATTATATTTGGCCATGACCTAGATCAGAGATCAAGGAACATAACTAGCACTCATCGTAGTTATGAATAGATGTTTTATGCGTAACTAAGATAACAATGGAAAATAAAAAAGTTAGAAAGTTTGATCGATTTGTTGAATAGTTGCAGTATGACTTGGCCCTGCCTTAAAATAATGCTGCATTTTCCCGGTTGCAGACTGGATATTCTGCATTAGTAGTGTGCATTATTGCATATTATGTATTGAGCAATCTCACAAATTAGAAATCTGTGTGACCAGGGCGTTTCAGATAATTTTGCTTTTAATTAGTTCAGACCAATCATGTTCCTGGGGCGGGAATAGGAATGTGTCTCTCTCGACCTTCTTTATAGGTCCATGGTCTCGACTGGAAATAAACTGAGTAGCGGAACCAAAACCAACGTGATACGGCGGACCTTTGGAAGGGACAAAAAACGTCGGTCAAAATGTTGTACGTCTTTCAATTATGTTTGCAAATTAAAAAATAATAATAATTCAGACGCGTTCCCTGTTTGCATGCGCGCTCCCGCGGCCAGTGACACGCTTTCTATCGGGATACTTTACATTTGCACGACACCTGTCGGTGGGTTGAGTTCACAACAACGGAATGTTTTTTACACTGACAAACGACGTTTGTCCATGTGCCATGGCCCATGGTCACGATTTGTGCCCATGGAAATACTTTTTTTCTTTTCACAGTTGATAAAAAGGGGCTGGTTTGAATCATTCCTTAACCCAATGCCATATTAATGGAGCCCACTGTTCTTTAAGACTTTACTGAGGTTAAAGTTAATATCCATTTGAATATAAATAATTGTATTTCTCTGTTTTTCTTGTTTTATCAGATAACATTACAATAGTCAAAATCAATTACGAACAATATATAAAATTGCTGGAAACTTTAAGTTTTACTAATAATTGTGTGGGTCGAAGGGTAGCCAATGTGTTCTGTTGCTCCGCCACAACACGTTATCTCTCTCCAAACTTTTAATTAAATTTGATAGTCCTGTGGATCTCAGTATGAGCAGTGGTTGATTCTGATGTTTGCGTCCGAGGGAGGGCAGGCTTCCCACTCATACACAACGACACAACTAAAAAATATCACAAAGTTGCCTTGGGGCGCAGTCATGGATAACACGCCCTCCTTCCTCTATACCAAAGCCATTTTTTCTTTAAATCTCATAATAGTGTCCGGAGACGTGTGTTTAAACTGACAGTGTGTTCACCGTACACATCAACATCAGTGATGGTGTTTTTAATCCAGCCAATCAACCTTGGGAAAAGACAAGTCATGTGACCCGGACCCGGAAATCCTATAGTTTATTTTGGCAAAGCTTTCAAATGGATGTATAATGAAAGAGCTTTGCGGTAAGCGTGAGCCAAGCAAGCATACATTTGAATACTCACATAACCTGATAAGCAACCGAATATCTCCGTCAGATTCCAACCGCAGCAGTGTCACTGACGGCCACCGAGGTACAATATACATTTTAATTGCGTCGTTTTTGTTTACAAGGTTTACGAAATATATCGATTCGATAAAAGCTTGTGTGTTAAATAGTATTTACTCTTACCTGTGTCCCAAAGGATCATTTGTTCATTTGGGACACAGGTATTGACCCTATTCCACAATGTCTGTCTATTTCCTGGTGACATACCGTAGGCTACTTTATGTTGTGCCATGCTGGGATGTCAATTTAATATGTTCAATTTCTTGATTAGTACTTTTAGAATATCGAATTATTACCCAACTGTAAGAACAAATTTCGTTTAATGAGGCGTACGACACCCACACTAAAGCTTTTTCGTCGTGGGGGGTCTACACGTTTACAGAGTCGTAGCCAAAGGTGGCAGCACATCTCCGAAAACTGAACTCGACGTCAGGACGCCAAACCCTGAAGGCAATCTACGGCGTTTAGACCCCCGGTGGCTATTCGAAGCAGCACTTTATTAAACGTAAAAGTTAAAACCAAACTCTAAAGCAACTTATTTTGAATAAAATGATTTAGTGGGTTACATGGTAATAATGTTTTTCTGCCCTCTCCCCTTCATAATTCAGTGACGTCCAACATGTTGTCGGACAGCAACTCCTTCCTAAAGGGGGTGCTCCTTGGAGCCCTCTTCTGCTTGGTGTTGGCATTCATTGGCAGTTTTACCCCCAGTTATTCTTTCACCGAAGAGGACAACCACCAGCACCATCATGTCAAAGCGCCCAGCAAAGACGAGCTTCGAGGCCTGACTGAGACTCAGATGGAGCAACTAACCGAACAGGTGCGAGTCTATTGCCTTATTATGGTCCATCCTAAGGTTCTGCAGCATTGGGCCACAGTCAAAGACACCTGGAGCAAACACTGTGATCAGGCAGCCTTCTACAGCTCAGAGGCCTTCAAAGAGCTTGAGGCAATAGACCTAAAGGAACCAAATGAATGGGCCAGACTTCGCAAGGCTCTCAAACATGCCTTTGACAATGCCGGGGATATCCGCTGGTTTTTTATTGCGAGACCTACTACATTCGCCATCATAGAGAACCTGAAATACCTTGTGCTGGCTAAGGATCCCAGTGAACCATTCTACATTGGCCATGCTATGAAGTCGGGAGAGCTTGACTATGTTGAGTATGAAAGCGGTATTGTCCTAAGCTATGAAGCTCTAAAAAGGCTTATGAACGTGTTTCAGGATGGTGAGAAATGTCCAGAGACTGAGAGTAGCCTGTGGAAGGTCACTGAGGAGAAGCAGTTGGCCATATGCCTCAAGTACACTGGAGTGTTTGCAGAGAACGGGGAAGATTTTGAAGGAAAGGGACTTTTTAATAGCAAAAGTGTGGAACACCTCATCACTGAGAGCCTTCAAAACAACCCCTCTAATGTCGTGGAGGGCTGCTGTTCAGACCTGGCCATCACATTCAGTGGAATGTCCGTGAATCAAATGCAAGTCATGATGTTTGGCGTTTACAGACTTCGTCCCTATGGACACAATTTTAACGACATGCTGCTATTTCAACCTCCTGAGGGTTCGGACAATGACTAATCTGTTTTCTATTTTTTTGGGCCTGAACATGGAATGAAGATTTCCATGTCTTTGTTAATGTTTTTGGGAAGGTGTTTTTTAATTTACTTTTTACAAAGGAATGGTGGATTGGGATAGGTTTAGTATTTAAAGCTGATTTTAAAATTGATCCCAATAGTCTTTTTCTTAACAATGTGATCAAGAGTATGAGAATTGTTGTGAGCATTGTTCTTTTCTGTGTGTTCCACAAATCAACAATTGTAATTACATGCCTATCGACATTTATAATAAAACAAAAAAGTGGTTTTCATGCCAAAAGTATATTATAAGATGTATATTTTTCAGTCTACTCAACGTCTAGGCATACAATTGAGGTAATGATCTGATATTGTCCCACCAACATCCTTTTACTATTTTAGTGGGGAATAAATTGATGGGTCAGCAACCTTTGAATAAAACCAGAAATGTTATTTTATTAAATACGAGTCCTCAGACTTTGACCTTTCTGTATGCAAGGGTACTCGTAAATTCTATTGCCATTTCAAAATGAGTAATGCTAAACTGCGAATGAAAATAAAAATACAAATGTTGATAACCAGTGGCAAAAAGGCCTACTTATGGTTTATAGCCTCTAATGCATAGCAACTCTTTATATATATATAGTCCCTGTCATATGTCCAATAAACATGTTTGGCATGTTCTTTTATCCATCTTTTACTCCTCGGCTTTATCCTAAAATCATCCATTTATATTAATGAATTATGTGTAGTATTATTCATCACCTTTTAATATATGTACCAAAGGGCTTCACAGACTGTAGCTAAAGGTTAATCAAATAACATGGCTAAACACCAAGTGAAAGGAGATGTAATGCAGGATTTTATTATTTTTGCATTATGCTTTGATTCAATGCTTCCAGCAGGTGACACAGCTAAGTCCATTGGTGTAAACAACTGACTGGCAGCTCATTCCCGCACTATGACAAGCTCCATGCTGTCCAGGGCTACTGGTGGGGGGTGGGGGCAGGCGGGGGATAATGGTGACCTCACTTGTACGTCTTCATGTGCCACAGTCCGTCGTTAAGATAATGAACATTCTCAATTCCGATGCCCTTGTTGACTTTTTCTCTGCCCGAAGAGTCAGGAAAGATGAAAAAGAAAGCAGACGCAAGTTCATATGGTGCAGAATATGATCGGAAACAGCATGGTGGGTCTGTTACAAAAATTGGGTTTGTACAGGTGTAATGTCTTACATGCTCTCTGCGGACATCTTCATCACTCCAACACAAAGTGCATGTTGTTTCCCCTCTGCCATTATGGCCTATCGTCGACCATTAAAGACAAACGTCAGTGTGCGAGATGAAAACAGCCTTAAAATAAAATATAATCCAAATCCAATATTATATAGCACATTTTAACGTAATATCCAACATAATATAAAGAATAAGAACGTTAAACCCAGGAAAATTGGGTGGTAGCCGCAGAATTACGGGAGGGTCAAACTATTTAATTGATAATGTGCTAAAGAACTACAAACAAATGGCAAACGCTATATCTGTAATAATCTGGATTTATACTTAACATAAATAACTTACAATTGTGGCAACTACAACATTTCTAAATAGATGACGGGAATGTACACTATTGAGAAAGGATACAACCACTGTGTCTGAAGCTGCTGGGTAGAGTTTGGCACCTGGTGACGTCAACCCAGGGCACATGATATTGGCACCACTTAGGACAAATTTAATAGCCCCTTTGTCTACTTGTTGATGCGGAAGGATAAAAGGATCTGTAACATACAAATCCATATCATTAACAACACACATCCATATTAGGCACAGATTATTGAAACTATACCAATAGTTACATTTATGTAGTAGTCTGAGAGTTGGGTAGAATGGTCCTTCTCTTTGTCTGAAGAATAGCAGCTCTCCATTCACTGTCAGGATTTCAATGTGTTCATGGCTAGAGAATCAAATGACAGCAAAATTAGGCAGTATATATATATGGTGGGAATCAGCTATAGGAGATATATATGGAAGAAGTTAGTATAATAGCACTAGTTACCATCTCACTATTTTGACAGGATCTTTTTTTGGCATAATATGGTTTAGCCATGATTCTATATCAGGAAACTGGTCCAGCAGTTGGTTTTTTATTCCTTTGATAACTGAAGTCTTCAGCTGAATGCAATTGGAAACGTTTTCCTTCTCATCAAATCTAAGGGAAGACATGAAAGACAGATGTTGTATTCAACTGCAGGAGTAACGCAAAATGTGATGTAGTCAGATCAGTTAAGAGCCTATTAGCCTTGATATCGGATCCCGCATTAATCTGGAGACTAGATTAACCCCATGACAGAGGAACATTTTAGGCCATATGACGGATACTGCTCATGCAGATCAGAATATATAGTAACATGGTCCGCAAAATTACGCCTATTGTCATACGAATAGCATATTCATGGCGGTTTCTCAAGAAAAAGAAAGACAGGCTTTACTCTTGACTATCGGCAGTGATAAATCCTTTGATTTCTTTCTGTTATTACCATGCATGTAATGTAACGCGTGTTTAGGTTGAAACGGATAGACAACTATACAGCTGTAACAAAGTTTAACAAGCTTGTCTCCGGTTAGACGTTCTCCAAATAATATGTCAAACAGTAGACCATACTTTAGGGGCTATGTTTTATATGATAGTAAACAATCTAGGTCGTTAGCAAAATTATTATTTTCCTTAATGAAATGCTGCGCATGGTTGTCATTGGAACGATTCTGCTAGTGGATCCGGTTAGCTAGCCATTTAGCAAAAGCAACTTGATAATTAAACATGAACACCTTACTTTTTAAACATCCTCGTTGGTCGTTTTCACTGTGTTTTCTCCACAATGTCAGCGCTTGTCTGTACCTAGTCTGCCGTTTAAGAGAAAATACAATGTATTAAAGAAATACAATTCATCTATGAAACCACTCCAGTGCAATTCCACGCTTGTTTCCTCCTGAAGGGCCACGATTACGTCATTTTGCGACAGTTTCGTTGCATTTTACGGCATATGCGATTACTCTATTGCAGTTCTTGCATGGATGCAATGAGGTCTTCTGGTTGGGAAGATAAGTTTCATAAATTCGGAACGTCGTCCACCCAATCGCGTCATGGAAGTCGTTTGATATTGTTTTAGAGCGTTAATGTGTTTGACCTTTATCGTATCATTCGTTAGGTTTTTTACATTTTAAAATACTACCGGGTTGCATTTGTTTGCCTTTCCCATACAACTTTGCTCTATGGTCCTGTCCAACAGTCTCGCCGTATGGTAATCGTTCTTCTGCAACCAGCCAGTGAGAAAGCAAGTCAGGCAGGTGTTTTCAATGTAGATATTTATTACAGCAAAAAATATAAATCCACTAACGACATACTTTCAAGCACTGTTGTAATCATACTCATTTAAATCGACTTCACCAGCCTGAGATAATTAGTAGACAATTTGTTCGTCTGAAATAGGCCTACACTATAGTCAAACCAAAATTATAAAAAATCTATTAAACACAAACAACATTCATTATAATTTAGTTGGCTATTCTCGTCATATAGACACAACATTATTTTCAATAGTCATATTAAATATTAATTAATATTAAATAATACAATTTAAAGTGCTGAAGTGAAAATAACATTTTAAAGCCAAACGATTTAAAAATACATTTTATATCCAATACCTTCACAGTGTAGATCAATTGTCAAAGGGGAAAGTGTACATACCTTAAAATGTCAAGGATCTAAGGTTATTATGACAATAATTTCATTTTTGAGATTTTATTTCAGGGGGGGGTTGTGTTCATGCAGAAACCATGCTTTGAAGCCACTGCTTATGAATACATGTGAAGGTAGACCTCACGAGGAGTCTGCGATCTTTTGTTGTGGTGCATAGTCTTCTAATTCAAATTCCTTCCTGAGGTTAAGGAGCACGCAGATGGAAGACTAAAGAAGCTATGAAAAGAGAGAAAAGCCATGTCAGCCATTTGTAGAACAACAACAATCGCAGTACGCTGGCTCACCTACCTAATAACATGAAGAAACACATACAAAGTTAAACCAATTAGACTTAATATCATACGCAAAATGTTGATACTGTGAATTGGTATCCATGTATAGGGTATTTAGTTTCACTGATGGAGGGGATTCAAGGATGGTCTGACATCTTTTGGGATAAATGAGGGGAGATATGGAGAAATGAATTAACAGAGTGATGAACAGATGCATGTCTTAGTTTCATCATTCTTTATTTGAATGGAAAAGCAAATAAGTTATTCCTTCCTATTGTTAAAGTAAATTATTAACTCAGTGACAAAGCTCACATCGTTGCAGTTCATACCTTCTGAAAGACAACATCTTTAAAAAAAACCTTACTCACTATCAGGTCAGAAAATACATGTAGTGTATTAAAATGAACTATGTACATTACAAAATGTATTTCTCTAATATAGCTGAAGATAAATCAACTTGTCCATTAATGTTATTGTATCACACTCGGTCTTACTATTACAGGACACTGAGTTAATTCCACTACATTAGTGAGTTATATAATATAAATCTGTAATAATCAGTAACATAACACAAACTCTGTTAACCCTAGCCCTTTTTAATGCTAGTGCGATTGAAGCTGTTGTTAGCTATAAGACAAGAGAGTATTTTAGTTGGGTGCTTTGCATTGTGAGTAACATCTCCAAAGGCAGACAACTGCAAATTGGCGGCATGAACATAAAACAACACAAGCGGTGTTATGATAGCAGTCTGTGCTTCTGTTTTCACATATCTAGCAGAGTCAGCATTAGGGACACATTGAATCGACTGTTCATACCTTTTTTGATCCATAAGCTCACAGTGGCTTATGGCCAATTTAGCTCACATACATATATTGCCACAGTGTTTGTGTGTCTACACATACAGCGTCAATAAGTAAAGTCAAATATCAAAGTCTTTTCCCATGCTGATGAAAGACACATTCCTGGTTTTCCTGGATGACTGCTCCATAAATCAACTAAAAAGAGGACACAAAACAAATGGCAAAAACATGGTAAATATGACAAAAATAAAAAAAATGAAGACAAATAGGGGATGTTGATTTATGAATGATATTTTACAAACCACAATATTACAAATATACCTATACTACAGTTAAAAAATAACTACAAAACATAAGGAATAACATCATCCCATAACTGATCAATCGCAACATAAATTATCTTCATTAGACTATCTTACTATATTTATCTAAATTATGCATTTATATACAGGCATGTACAAATATTTGATAAAGTGGCAATCTCGAAGATCTCCAAAGTTTCAGGTAAGTCGCTTTCGCCGAATGAGGTAAAACAATGGTGATTGAGCCTATGGCCCACTGATAAAAGCCCTTACATTGGCAGGATTTCCTGCCACGCATTCACAATCACAAGCACCAAAGGTAGTGACACAGTTTCCATCACCCAGGTTGTTCCACAAGAGAGGGTAGGTGGAGCTACTGCAACCGAACCGTTCTTCAACTCACTTGCTTTTTTTGTCGCCATAGTTGCAGAGAAGTAGAATGAAATGGAGAACTTCAAGATTGCCACTTTAATGTAATGAATGTAATGCTAATGTATTTTTTGCTTATTTAGCTTTTTTGCATAATCTTATTTTCATATACGCTGTCTTTATTGATAAGGATTGTAGCATTTTGTAATAATAAAGAGTAGAACTGGTTGGAGATGCAATCTGCCAGGTCAACACACAGAGATATGGGCAGCGGGCAGTATCATGCAGGCTGTGACCCCCCTACAGAGTCACGATGCACCAAGTCAGACTCAATCTGTCCCAAGTATCAGTGTCGTAGCCAACAGGGCTACTGGTATGATAATGCTATATCCCTTAGTCACTCCATTCTCCTCTCACTTCAACTCCACCCAGACCATGCAGTAGTAACACAGAGTCATGACTTAAAGCTAGGGTAGGCAATTTGGGTAAAATAGCCGGAATACGCTAGATTTCAAAATGAACCAACCGAAAAAATAGCACCCCTCCTTTTGGACCGCCCTGCAAAGCCACTCCCTTAAATCACATGACTAGCTTGCTATCTTTAGCAATAGGTCTGCTTAGCCTTCTGGAACATTTTATGGAAGACTAGCGCCTGCAATGAGTGCACAGGCGCTAGCAAGTAGCCAATAGACAAACAGGTAGGCCATCCAATCATTTCATAATGGTCAAATTCAATTATGCAACAAGCTTATTACAGGCCTTTTGCAGCCACAGATGCAAAATAATTTTTCCTTTGTCAGAGATTTTGATTTGTAAATTGCTTTATGAAAGGAGAACTCCAACAAATATGACAAAAAATGCTTTAAAAATCAATGTCCTACCCTAACTTTAAGGAATGGGTTTGCTGTAATGCTTGCCATGTGTACTGCAAACACTTCGAGAATTAAGTTAAGTAACTTTTAGAGAACATCTGCACTGCAAACCTGCTCCCAGAAGTCATTAAAATCCCGTCACCACCAACAAGAACAACCACCAGAGCAACACCAACCAAAACAAAGGGGACTTACTTCTTCTTGTCCTTATCCTTCTTGAAGGGCTGCTGGGAGCAGCTCTGTAGGGCCTGACCCATGAGAGTCTCGGCCGCCACCTTTCTTCTGTTGAAAGAGTTCATCTCCTCCTCCAGCTCCCGTCTCTTCTCCTCCAGGTTCCTCTTCTCGTCGTGGTGCATGCGCTTCAACTGCTCAAACCTCTCATGCAGCTGGAGAGGGAGGTACAACATAATGCATGAAAAATTCAAGCATTTCTTACGGGCAACTGACGGCTTCACGGATGGATTGATCCGTCTACGGGCCACGCGCCTACCTCTCTTTCCTTCTCTTTCAGTTCCGCCTCTGTCTCTTTCACTTTGTTGACAAACATCTGTCTCATCTCCTCCTCCTTGCGCTGCAGCTCCACCAGGAACTCCTTCCTCTTGGTCTCGTAGGTCTGCTGCAGGCTGTGGGATACATACAGAATCAATACTTCCAGTCTTGAGTTTGGACAAAGTTTAGACACAGTTTACACTGTGTCCAATTTTTTAAATGTCCCAACTATTCTAATTCATACAGATGTTCAGCTACTGTCAATAGATAAAGTATTAGATATTGTGATTACAATCTCTGGATGTCTTCCCACCGAAGCTTCAACCCCACCCCTTGGCTTGATCTCACCTGAAGGGCTGGCTGTCTGGATCTGTGTCCTTGAATCCCATTTCCTCCAGTTTGCAGCGACGGTAGAGCTCATAGTGGCGCGCGTGCGTCTGTTCTCTTAGATCCTCAATGTTGACACGAAGCAGCATTTCCCTGAGCTTCACAAAGTCACAGTGGCTCTCGTTCTCCACTGTAGGAAAATAAGCAGACATTCGGAGTGAATTATATAGCCGAGAATGTCGACTTCACAGTTGAATGGAAAATTATCTAATGATTATAGGTCCATAGTGAAGCCAAAGGTTTTGTTTAACACAGTGGTACATACTCACCCTGTACTGATCCCCAAGGATAGAGCCTCGCCCTGACCATCTTGTTTCCCACTTTCACCTGTTCGACACTTCCAATCACAGCAAAAGGAAGATGAGCCTGTTGGTAGACAATTGCAAGACCGTTGAAGGAGAGGCCAGCTCGATGTATCCCTTGTCTGAATGGCATACTGTCAGGAATCCTATTCCCTCTGCTGGACGTCAGAGGCCAACTTGGAACTCTTTACCAGTAACTGACTCGTAATTGAGGTAACCTATTTTGCCTATTTAAACCCAGCTCTGGCACAAGTACAGTGCGGTTTTGAGAGACAAGTTCAGGTGCTATTATTTGCATCCTTTCCCCTCGCTCTCTCGCTCTTTGACTTTGAATTGAATTGGTGGGACTTGTATAGCATTGTATTGTATTGCACCAACAATACTTTTGTTTTGCTTTTGGTATTTTCGTTTTATTGGAGAAAAGATTGAAATTGAACTGATTTAAGGTCAAAGCCTTGGATCAGAACACTGCCCCTAGTGTTAGCGGGGATCCATTTAGTGAGACAGAATTACACAGGCTGTTTACTGGTATGCACAGGAAAAAGGGTTTAACATGACATTACTTTTTTACCTCAAAAGAAAATGTCCAGAATGAGTCTATGTTGTAGCCCCTGATTCTGTGGCTATGTTGACAATAATTATATATAATTCTAATAATTATAATTATAATAATTAATAATTAATTATATAAGTAGTAATAAGTAGAGTATTTATTTTGATAGAATATTAGCAATAATTATTTGTTTTATGTGTGTGTGTGTGTGTGTGTGTGTGTGTGTGTGTGTGTGTGTGTGTGTGTGTGTGTGTGTGTGTGTGTGTGTGTGTGTGTGTGTGTGTGTGTGTGTGAGAGAGAGAGAAATAGGGTCATGCTTACATTCATAGTGGAGTTGATCTCCGTGACAGCTTCATCCTCTGTGGGAAACTGGTAAATCTGTACTCCGTTGCTCACCAGTTCACTCATGATCTTAATCTTGAATTTGTGCAACTCGCTCTTGGAGATTGTGTCAGCCTTGGCAATGACAGGGATGATGTTCACCTGCATAGGAAAGAAATATGGAATTGGAAAACTTAAAAGAAATATACTTAATTGAAATGAATGAATAAAATTCATTATTAATAATTAATTAAACTGTTTAGCCCCATTAACTTTTTGGGGTAATGCCGGCCTAAAATGACATGCCCAAGTTAATGCATATCTGGTTTGCATCCATGAAGTTGGTATCCATGAGAAGTTAATGCATGAAATGACAATCAGGCAGTTGTGACTGTGCAACTATCCCTTTCTCAGAGTAAGCTAACATACAAAACCAATTAACAGTTAAAAAAATGTTGTGGTGGTGCTAAATTAACCTTGCTGTCCAATTTCTTCATGGTCACCAGATCCAGGGACTTGAGAGAGTGGCCGGTCGGGGCTATGAAGTACAGGCAGATGTGGATTCTGCTGTCGTGGTAGTTGTGCAGGGAACGCTTGATTTTCATCTCCTCCTGGAGGAAATTTTCAAACTGGGTGTCGATGTAGTCCACAATGGGTTTATAGCTGCACAGTAAACAGAAAGCTATGATACATAAATCACAGATAACTCAGCTGTCTCGTCTTCATCCACATTATAGGTTAGATTCCTGTTCAATGTTAGCTTGCCTTGCAGTTTGGGCAACGTTTTACAATCTCACAACCTAGAACCTCTGCTGCTACTGCAGCCTTGCAACCCAGAATGTCAGCCCTTAGTCATTATATTTCAGAACTCTGAAATGAGCTTTCATCGGTTAAACAAAATCATTAATCTAATGTACATCAATGATATTAATCATTAATGATTTCAAAAGTACCGTAGAAGGTCACCTCTTTCTGATTCCTTTAGCTACTCTGGATCTATATATAACATAGACCTTATACAGCCAATGCCCTGCACTCTGTTCAGTTATGCATTCAGTAGCTTGCAGTTTGAATAGGCTTTTCCTGCCTCCAATTTTCATTGTATGCTTTAGCCTTCACTTACAAGCCTCACTTGTAAGTCACCTTAGATAAAGGCATTTGTAAAAGGTGCTGTAGGTGAGATTTAAGAGCTATAATTTAAGTGTGATATGTTAGAAATAGCCATCCGCATAGCCATCCGTCAACCATTAGTGTTTGAAATGTGTTTTGAGAATATCAGTCTGAATTGGCTCATTATTGTATGAGCCACTTTAGATCACATTAAAAGTCTTGCACTCTTCCTCTCTTTTCTGCTCTCTCTTTATTTTCACAACTCTCAAATCATATCTGGCACATTTAAATGACTAAATGTCAATGTAAAATATTGTGTTATTTTTCTAAATGTGTTTAGTACTCATTCCACTCAAAAAGTAAACAATACCTTTCTTCTTTGTTGATCTGGTCTCCAAATCCGACAGTGTCCACGATGGTCAGTTTTAAGTTGACGTTGCTCTCCTGCAGGTCATACGTTTTGGGGCGTAGGTGGACATCGTGCAGGTAATGGCTGGCTTCGTCACTCTCAAATGTTGTGTTGAAAAGAGTGTTGATTAATGTTGACTTTCCGATCCCTGTCTCACCTGTAGAAAGCAATTTACACTTGTAAAAAATGAGGTGGGCCATGCTTCCAAGCAATTCTGAAATATCTTCATCATGTGACATTGCATCTGTATACAAAGAAAATAATGGAAGAAGTTATCCTAACAATGTGGTTCAAATAACATCATATTGAATCAGTTGCATCTTGTTTACTTCCGGTGCTGTCTGTTTGCAGTGTTTGTCCTATTTTTTACCTTTCCTGCTCCACTACCACACATTTAGTGGGTTGTCTGTGTTTCTTATGGATATGGATTTTTTTTTACAATGTCCATATGCTCAGAGTCTTGTATTTTTATGTTTTAAGTATCTCATGTTTATGTATAGTGTAGGAAATTTAAACAGGCTATTTGTTTCTGTGTGCATTGCTCATTTTAATTGTGTGTTGAATAGAGTGACTGGCTGCCTTTTTCTTTTGTGATTAATAAAGTGTCTGTCTGTCTGTCTGTCTGTATTTCCTTTTAATGGAATCCAAACTTGCCGACACAAAGGATGTTGAAGCAGAATCCTTGCGAGACTGCCTTGCTGACCAACTGGTCCGGAAGACTGTCGAACCCAACATGTCCAGCCAGCTCCAGGCTACGCTTCTCTTCATTCTGAAAAAGATACAAATGTATTGATGTACTACGTTCTATTGACTGAATACTTTCTCCCATCTTTTTGGACAGTTGCTGCTTTTCTTCCTCACAATTACTTTTAGTGAACGTGTACTTCATGGCACACCCTTGTGCCTCCATGTCTTTTATAGTGTGGTATAGACAATTCAATAAAATAATTATGTCTGACTAAACAGCTTACAATGCAAGGCAGTTAAATACACTTTGTGAAGTGAAGTAAGAGTGTTATTAAAATACAACAAATAGATTGACAACATTGACACAGCTTCAATAAGAGAATTCAATGTTGAAAAGTTTTGCTGAAAAGTCTGTGTATGGGATGTATGGGACAATAGATGGCCCTAAAATGAGTCTGATTAATTTGTATGCTTGGTAGATGTTGCTCTTTCTTTTGCCAGATACAGGCTGGGACAAACAGCATTCCCATTTCAGAAGATTTCACACAAGGAAAATGATGTGCTTGATGAGCACACACACACACACACACACACACACACACACACACACACACACACACACACACACACACACACACACACACACACATGCACACGCATGCAAACAAAGAGTTCTTTATATGGATGTTATTTGACAGGGTGAGAGGGTACCCTTACAAGCCCTCTCTACTCACACACCGTGTGTGTGTGTGTGTGTGTGTGTGTGTGTGTGTGTGTGTGTGTGTGTGTGTGTGTGTGTGTGTGTGTGTGTGTGTGTGTGTGTGTGTGTGTGTGTGTGTGTGTGTGTGTGTGTGTGTGTGTGTGTGTGCATGCATGCGTGTGTGATTGTTATCCTTATTTTGCAAAACCAAACACCCTTGACTGAGACCCAAGAAGCACACTTTATGATGTCTTGAGCATGATTAATCAAAGTGAGACAGCAATAAACTCTAAGTGGTGTTTAATGTAATTGTCTCAGTCCTTAGCAGAGGCGATGCTTGATCACACTCCACTCTGCCGCCGTCTTGCGTTGCAATGTTTATGCTAACAGTAATACATGAGTATAATTACCGTTACCATTAAACATTAACGTTCTAACAACCTAAGCACCCTTGTATTTTTGCTATAGTCGTTTGTTTACTGCCTTTGGCCTCGTTATGGAAGCGTAATGCGTGCATCCCGTGAGTAACCCCGTCTCAAGGCGCTACAGTGCATAATTGACCTTTACAAAGTCTTATTTAAAAATGCATTCAATTAACACACCGAGTTCAATGCATAGGCTGCTCAACACCAACATAACGATGCCGCCGCATGACATGCACGTCAGACCAGCCACGATAGGCTAATCCCCACCTAGGCACCTGAACGCTATAATAAACAAGCTATAAACCCCGGTCTATAATAGGTCGCAATGAGATGACATTTTTTCTACGTAAGCCTAATGCATAGGCCTACGCTGAATAATATACACATCGGGGATACTTACAGCGAAAATATCTATTTCAGTGGTCGCCATCGTCAGACGCCGCAGGAGTATGAGGGACTTTACGAGGAGCTGTCTTCATCTGAACGGAGTATGGGAAGGGAACGGCTTAATTCATTCAACATGGCCACTTGGTGGCAACACCCCCTCGGTGCTGGAATGCACGATCAATTTGCTCATTGAGAACTATGGGGTTGGGTCATGATCGCCGCACCAATAGGGTCAATCATCTAAATATTTTCGATTAAAAATAAACACGATTCCCCCTTCCAATTATTGTAGGATACGTACTTTTGAGTCAAAGCATGAAAAAATAATAGCGGCTTAGTGAGGCTTATGATAGATAAATAAGCACGCGCATTTGGGTGTAATGTGCCGTGGACGCGCACGACGTAATTGTGTTTAAAGAGGCCCCGGAAACAGCAGGTTGTTGTGGGGGACATCTCCCACTAGTACCGGGAAGAGGAGGGGGCGGGACTGGGAGAATTAATTGTATGCGGAGCGGGACGGTCGGTGTGGCCCGTTCTGATTTTTTTTTCTCCCGTTATCATTTATTTTAGGTTGTTATATGAAAAAATGGCTTTGAATCAGGACAGCATTTTAACCTTTTTATTGGAGCACGGCGGCAAGGTGACAAACGCAGAACTGCTGAACTGTTTTAAAAGTCAAATACACTGCGGCGATCCCGCGGGAAAGCAACACAATAGGGACTTGTTCAAGAAGTTGGTGAACAGCGTTGCCGTGGTCAAACAGATCGACGGTGTCAAGTTTGTGGTCGCGAAGAAAAGATACCGGGACTTTGTGAAAGGAGACGGCGAAGGGCTGAAATCGGGGGACGGTGGTGCCCATCCAGACCCATCACTGCGGGCCGCTGCTTCGCCCCTCCACAGCTCCGATCAAGCCGAGTCTGCAGAAATGCTGCACGACCTACAAAACAACAATGCAAGCTATTCCTTCAACTTAAGCGGTGAATGCAAGGATGACACCATATATAATCATTCCGAGGCCATGGCTCTAACGATGAATACAAACAGCAGCAATGACAATGAACAGTCGCTGAAGATCCTTAATATTTCAAGTGATCATGTGTGTATAAAAGGGGAAAGCGGTGCTGTCTTTGCTGTCGTGTCGGTGAGTTCACCCCCTCGTACCCCGATACGACCTCATGATTTAAGTTCGGAAACGCCATCTGAGTTTACAACTCCAGATAAGCCATTTCCAGTAAAATCCCTGTCACAAACAGTACCAGTCGTGAACCGCTTTTGTCAAATATTTGAGAGGAATACACACACCTCGAAATCTTGTGAAAACTTAACGGAGTTGATGTTAAATGGCCAGGGCTCCCCCACAGATACGGGGTCCCAAAGCTCCATTACGAGAAAAGTGGACGATTCAGATTCCGTTCCTTTGGATCCAATCGCTCACGAGTGGCTGGTCAAGTGCAGTGCAGGAATGTGGAGGCACGTTTATGGGTTGCTTTTACTGGACACACAGTTGGTGAACAAGAGAGACTTCTTGTCTGGCTTCACGGCCCTCCACTGGGCTGTAAAGGGGGGCAACGGCGAGATGGTGCGCAAGATCATGGACATCTCCAAGAGCAAAGGCACCTGCGTGGACGTCAACAGCAAAACACACGGAGGCTACACACCTCTGCACATCGCAGCCATCCATGGTCACGGTGACATCATCACTCTGCTAGTTCAAGGTTACGGAGCCAGGGTCAACGTTAGGGATAACGCTGGGAGGAAGCCCTACCACTACCTGGGGACATGTGGGACGTTTGAACTTAAAGAGCTTCTGGGTGGAAGGCAGAGAGACCACTGCAGAGAACCGTCCGAAGAGGAGGAGTACAGAGTGCTGCTGCCTAAAGGCCTGAACACCATCAGTAAACTGTTTCAGCCCCACATGGGGCACCGCAGGAAACACAGACACCAGCAGCCACCAGGCTTAGCTGTTTGGGATGGCTTTTAAACAGGATTGTAAAACAATTGGGGTCATCATTCAACAGTGTCAAACTTCCGACAAATTGTCAGGGGCCTCATTTCCAAGCGGATTTGATCCATGAGTCAATTTTTAATATTGTAAAAACATGTGTAGCTACTAGTACTTTAGTTTGTATAAAGAAATATAAAAATCTTTATTCTTGTATACTAATATGTACATTCTTTAAAGATAACATTGGAATGGAATATGTGGAAATGTGTCACCAGAGGTGATTTTCTTTACTCGTTTAATCACTATCGCAAAAGTTAAACGATAAGTCGTAAGCATTTCCCTACAACAGGGTAACGACTCTAACTCAACGTTATTCACTCATCTATCTACTCTTTATTCGAGTCACAAAGGGGATATTCTAGAGTCTGGATTAACATGGGAGGTATGTACTGGTGGGTTGGTTGGTGTGTGGAGGCAACTTATGCAAAGTAGACACAGACTGGACAGTGGAATGTTGCTCTTTCCTTACATTATTTCCCATTCCAAGGAGCAAGGAAAGCCTCTTCTTCTAAAGATAAGATAATATCAACTGTCTATTTTTCAGCTTTGAGGGAATTAGTCAAATAATAACATTAAGAAGGTAATTCTTTAAACAGGCAATTCGTTTTAGCCTGAACAAAATATGTGTTAATTTATAAGAGATAATTTATGCACTTAAAAGTATTATAGCAGGATTATAGACCCTGAACACACACCTTCTAGGTAGCTTTACTGTTCTCAACCAACACTTTGTTGAGGTTGAGGCCTGCAGAGCCGGTGGTGAATGCTGACATGTGAAAGCTCTCTTGAGAGTGTGTGCTGATGGCTGATTTATCCTGTGGTCCTTGATTACAAAATACACCACAGGTGTGCAGCCTCACCCAGCCCCAGAGTCTGATCAGCCTGCTTCAGGCCAGGAGAGGCTGCACAAACCCGTAGACCAGCCATCAAACACATGCAAACTCCACCAATATGGAGTATATATAATTGTATACATATATACACACGTTTTGGTGTACAATATAAAATAAAATAAAATAAAATAGACAAGCAGGCACTAGACTGTATTTGTTGGTTTGCTTTTATTTTGAATTATTTCATGTTTGAGGTAAAATATACAATTATTTTATTAAAATAAAATGCAGCTACCATTGAAAACTAGACAAATATTTAAATGGAAATAGCCAAGTCCTAAGCTTAACAAACTCTAGAGGACTATAGAGGGTTTATCGAGTCTACAATAAATATACATTTAAAAAAACAAGAAAGTCGTTCAAAAGTGCGTGTGGGTGCACAGAGAAAGTGCTTTTTCGTATGAACCTAAACCAATAGTTTGGCTACTGCTTCCGGTAGCGTTGAATTGATTGCAGAGTCAGACACCTGACGTAGCACATGTTGATCAACGACCAGCGTGTTGAAGTTGACTCAACTCTCCCAGGATTGTAGCTCCGAGTTGAAGGCATTGGATATCAAATAATGGGGACACAAATGTTGATGTCGACTGTACTGAATTATTTTAACAGCATACTACTATTGCACATGGTTTTCTGTCACTGCGAGTTCAGCTCTCCCCATGCCTCGTCCAACGCAGAGCACACTTATGACGGTTACAGCCAGTATCCTTATGAAAACATCTTCACCCCTTTGTTGAAAGCCTTGTCGGAACACGGCAAAACGCGGTGGAACGCAGAACTTAAGCAAAGTGTGAAACCCGAGCACAAGTATATGAAGTACATGGTAGAAGTGCACAAGAAGTCAAGGGGTCAGAGGAGCTTGGACAGCAATGACCTCTTCAATACGTTGCGTCTGATAAAGCCTCTGGAAAAATGTCTAGACCAACGGAATGGTGAGTAGCCTATGCCTATGTCAAATATTTTCTTACATTTTGTGTGTATGAAAGTTGCCTTTTATACATGTATAGGAATGTTATTGGCAACACATTTTGGAAGGTTACCCACTTTAGTTTCACCAATCTGCACCATAACGTTTGACATGAGGGGAACCTCCTTCCTTGTTGATAATGAGTAAAGAAGTTATATTCTTAAATTAAGGGGTCAGAAAAAAAAGTCAGTTTCTTGTGTTTCTATCGTCCATTTCTCAGAGATTTCAATGCAAGACTTGTCCTACAAACTCGATACAGTGGGCGACAGAGAGCAGCTTCTGAAATCCGTCATGCTGTTCTCGTTTGACCATGACGTGGCAGCTCCTAGCCCCTCACTGTGCTACCTCAACATCAAAGAACGGGAGGATGCAAACCAGTGTCACTTGTGTCCCAGCACTGACCACCAGGTGATGTTCACAGTTCACCATGCACACACTCCGCAAGGGAAGAATTGGGTGGAGGTCGACATCACGACCCTCCTGCTGCCGATCTTGAAGGTCCACAAGAGGACTGTCAACCTGCTCGTCCAGCTGAATTGTTCAGAGGGCCCGGGCCCCCTTGGAGAAGGAGGGTCTTCAGCATCATTATTCCCCTCGTGGTCTCCGCCTTTTCTTCTGTACCTGAATGATACCAGCAAATCAGCGCGTCAGAAGTCCGCCCCTCCTTCCATGGCAGGTCAAAGGTCACCGATGGACGAGCCACTCTCATCAGCTGAGAGGAGCGCGTTCAAGTTGCAGCAAATGCTCCGGCGCAAGAGGAGGCTGAGGAGGGCACCTCTGAAGACCAAAGGAGCCGGGCAAAGCTTGGATCTCCAACTCCCCGAGCTCCTGCCGAGCTCAGAGTACCCGACCAGTGACTGTGCCTTGTATGACTTCAAGGTGGGGTTCAGCCAGCTCAAGCTGGATCACTGGATCGTGTTTCCCCCCAAGTACAACCCTCGCTACTGCCGAGGGACCTGCCCGAGCACCTTGGGCTACTTCTACCACTCGCCCATCCACACTATGGTGCAGAACATCATATACGAGAAGCTTGACACCACAGTGCCCCGGCCGGCGTGCGTTCCCTCCCACTACAGTCCCCTCAGCGTGATGATCTTTGAGGAGGACGGATCCTACGTCTACAAGCAGTTTGACGAAATGGTTGCCACGAGGTGCACTTGTCGTTGACTCCCACAGAACGTCCTACTTTCTTGTACACGCTTGGCAAATTGTTCTCACTACACCCCTTACGTTATGTTACCATAAATGTGTTTGGATACTTTGTCTAGCCTCAGTGAGTGCAGGACTATCATTGTGCATTTAATAATGTAGTGATTTACGTAGATCGAGTGTATAGTGTTAAAGAGGAATCTTATCCAAAATAACGAGATTGCAGTTATTGTTTAAAAGTTTAAAACTATTTAATTGATACACTTTATCCCACTGAACTGTAAACGTTTGTGAAATTTTGTTTGTTTTATGTTAATTTATTTTTGGGTGAATGGTTTATTATTTAACACAATGTAACAGTTTGAGGTAACCCTGTTCTGACAAAATATGAAATTGAAGTCCCAAACCTTTTACATTTCCTTTTTACTTCTGGGGATTACAGACAAGTTGTTTGATCTGCAACTGTCAATTTTAATGTCCAGAATCCAAAGCTGACAAAATGAGGCCAGCTGAACGTTTCAATGATGTATAACTTCTGGTAATCAAGACCACCTAGGACATGTTGCATGTATAGAGTTGTACCTGTAAATCCATCTGACCATTTATTCAAATTCCATTCCTTCAGAGAAAACATGTGCATTGAATGTTCTTTGTAAAAAAAAAAAAAAAAAAAGGAAAGGAAATAAAAAGAAAAAGGGAAGCAGTATCGTCGTCTGTGCCTGTGTACATGCCTGTGTATATTTTCAAACAATATGTTGTAAAATGTTTTAATTTTTGAAGAATACCATCGTTCAATACGACTGCACCTTTTTATATATGCCTGAAAATGTAGTTAATCTCATGCTTTAACATAGGTATTTGGGAGGGTTAGCCCTGCCTGTTAAAATATTTGTGTGGCAGGTTATTTTAGATTTCGAAGGATCCGTTTCATGACATAATGGTCTTTATCCACATTGGCATGTTTAAATGTCAATGGGCATCTTCATAGTAAGAATCCAAGCATTAGAGAATTCCACAGTAATGATATAAAGTATTTTCTCACATGCATACATATTGTGATGACGTGATTTTGTTTCTGCTAAATACGGTTTGTCCACATGGGGGTGGTATTGTGCCTCATATTTCATAAAGACGAGAACGGAATATGCGTAAACTGGCATCCGCTCACCATTGACCAATAAGAGAACCGAGCGAGCTCAAGCCACTGGTTGTGAGAGCTAACAAGGTAATGCCCAATGTCATACATGTTGTGATGTATTGTTTTAAGTTCAAGCTATCATGAATTTAAAACATTTTAGTACGTTTTATTTTGTTAATCAATATCGTTCTGATGGGAGAAGTACGCTGACTAAAGAGGCAAGGGTAGTATTTCAAGGTCCTTAGAAAGCCATCTTGCTAACGTTAGCTTACACACTATTTAGCAATAGCAAGGGTGTCCTTTGCGTTTCTCCTTTGAGTGTTTTGTATTGAGTTGAGTTGTACTGATTGATCAAAACCTTTAGCAACCAGTAAACTTTCGATTATAAACGTTTGTACCAGTGGCGTCGTTGTTCTGCATGGTGTTAATACCAAGCACAACATTCCCTAACGAGTTCGCATCAGGCGTTACCGGGATGGCCACCGTAGTTTAATGTACAGTTCACTAAATTCTCATTAATCTGCCATTTTCAAAAGTTATGTGAATTGTATTTCTACTGGTTGAATTGACTGGCGACACCAGTGAAATAACATCAGTCAACGGGTGTGTGGATTTTTATGTTCCAAGAACCATAACTTGTAGTAAATACTCTGCTCTCGAATACATTGTGTTAAATGTCACTTGAAAGTATGTTTATGTATAAAGGTGTTTTCTTATATTTTTGTTTTAACAGGACTTGTCACCATGGGTCACCATTTTGGAGGAATGGCGAAGGTCCGCCACGTGATCACATACAGTCTTTCCCCCTTTGAACAGAGGGCTTTTCCTAACTATTTCTCCAAGGGAATCCCCAATGTGTGGAGACGGATCACAAGCAGCTTCTTCAGAGTAGCTCCCCGTGAGTACTCATATTTGTTGTAAACCCCATGACAAATGCACAGCTGGCCATCTGGACAAATCCAAATCACTTGCTGCTGTAACAGGGTTATTGATATGTTGCCCCTGTGATGTCTGGACACTATTTGCATGAGTGTACAGTATTGGTTTCATGTAATAATAATAAATGGGATTGATATAGTGACACTGACACACGGGTGAATGGAGGGGGGGGGGCGGCTGAGAGAGGACAGTAGAGAAAGATGGGTCTTGAGGCGGGATTGGAAAACTGGGAGGGACTCTGATGTCTTGGGAGAGGGAGTGTGGGGGGGGGGGGGGGGTCTGGGAATATACTGTCTATCTAGAACTTTTACATTTTTTAATCTAAAAATTGAAATGTTATAATTTAATTCATTCTAGTATATATAATTCTAGTCATTTTAATGATATCATTTTTTATTGCATTCATGAACACAAAACTTTCCACCATAGTTTTTAAACCAGTGCCCATTACTTGAGCTGTCAATCTTGCTGCTATTAACAATGCTTTATTTTAAACCTTTTTAAAGGCAATTTGTATGTGTAAAATCAATCTAATTTATATTTTCATACCTTTCATTTAGCAATGGTGTTGATGTACCTGACCTACACCTGGGGTAACAATGTCCATCAGCAGGGCAAGAGAAAGAACCCCGCCGACTACGAGAATGACGAATAAATCTGACACTCTCTCACTCTCTACTGTCAATTCCAGATCTGTATGTCTACCTAATAAAGCCACAAATAATTATATGAAAATGGTTTCATGGATTCTTTGAATTTCGCCTTAATTCTGTTGGTATTTTGTTATTTATGTTGTGTAAATTAGGTCAACAACTGCACAATGAACAATGTATTTAGTTATCCAGGAGCTGTTTTATATCCTTACCCAATACATGTTTCAGTATATTACGTAATGTTCTAGGCTAGGGTTGATGTTATTTATTGGTTAAGTAAATGTCACGATAGGGATCAAATATCAGTTCCTTGCGTGCACTTGCAATACAATGTTCGCAAGCCAAGCTCATTAACAGCGAATCCGGGTACCTTTATGTTGAAATCCGCGGCCCGGAAGTTGGACATGTTTCTGCGGATGGCAAAGAGAGGAGAAATCTCCTTTCCAACGCGCTCTGTGCATTACAACAGCTAACCGGCTTGCCTCTCTACGCAGAAGGCAGCTACATGGAACAAGGGTGGGATAGCCGCTGCTAATTGAGAGAAGCCGTAGCTACTGTCGCGTCTTGCACTTATCACTCATCATTTCCGTTTCAAATACTGTACATTTAATCTACGTTTTGTCAAGATGTCTGTTGTTGGATTTGATGTCGGGTACCTGAGCTGCTTTGTAGCAGTAGCGAGAGCCGGGGGTATTGAAACTGTTGCTAATGAGTACAGCGACCGATGTACACCGTAAGTAATACATTTACCTCATGTTATTCGCCATAGTTTTGTAAATTCGAGGTATATCATTTCTCGTTCATTGTAAAATCTTGATATGATGGAGTCCCTGCGCGGTGGTTCGAGGCTCGCTAGTTAGCCAATCACGCTAGCTGCCTGTAGGGTTTCAACCCAGGAAACGGCACGTGAATCTCGTTGAGCTAATGCTAGCTCAACGAGCTCGACCCTGCCTTTGTCACTTGTAATAAATCTTCAACCACCATGATGACAAACGACACATCCCCTGGTTGCTGTTATAAATGCTTAACGAACGATGTTTAATCATGTTATGGATACCCCTATCCGCATTTGTTACTCAGAATGTGTGAATGAGCGTCCGTTAAGAGGAGGCCTGACGCTGTCAAAATGGACTTTGATGGAGAATGCATGACATTTCCCACTATACCTTGCAACAACAAAGTCCTAATCACTTGAACGAATTCGTGTTAACAATAACGTCTGTTTTTATTCATGATCGTTGCTATATCTTTCCTAGAGCATGTGTTTCTTTTGGACCTCGGAATCGGTCGATTGGCGCAGCAGCAAAAAGCCAGGTATGTTTACGGCTATAGGCGGAAGACTGCATCCCATTCATAGAAGAAAGATGCTATCGTATTGGACAATACATTCTGAACATGTATTAATCTAAATGATTGTTAAACATTTATCCGTAAATGTCTCACACTAAATATTTGTTACTTCTATAGGTGGTTTCAAACTGCAAGAACACGGTCCAAGGTTTCAAGAGGTTTCATGGACGGGCATTCACGGATCCATTTGTCAATCGTCAGAAGTCAAGCCTGGTTTACGACCTTGCACAAATGCCCACAGGGACCACTGGAATCAAAGTAAGACTATAGTTGTAAGCCAATAAAATGTGGATTTCTCTTAATAATACAAAGAAGCTGATGGATATGATCAGTCCATAATTTAATGGATGGAGAGTATAATTCCCTCATAGACCTCTAACTGTAAGGTTGCCTGTTACATAGACATGTTGGCATCATTTGTTGGGATATTATTGTTCAGTTATTTTTTTTTAAATAGCCTTCTGTCACTTGCATTTTTATAAATCAGAATATGGCTGATATGTAAAGACGGTAATCAACAGTCACTGTTGAAAAAATGCTAATACATTCAAACTATTGTGTATTTGTCTGAAGGTGATGTACATGGAGGAGGAGAAGGTGTTCAGCATTGAGCAGGTGACTGCAATGCTGCTGACTAAGCTGAAGGAGACAGCTGAGAGTGCATTGAAGAAACCTGTGGCTGACTGCGTGGTCTCTGTAAGTAGGAATTTCTGTCTATCTACAAAGCAGAACACTGATGCACAGAAACTGTACTTTTAAAATAATACATTTATTTTGTTTAGTGCTTTTCAAAATACTCAGACATACAAAACAAATTGAATCTAAACATTCTAAAATAAGTCATTGCTATTAGCCATGGCTTTTAATCCTGTTTTAGATACAAACGACTCACATACTGGCTATGTTAGTAATACCTCTGTTGTTCTCGCTAGGTCCCATGCTACTACACTGATGCAGAGAGAAGATCGGTAGTAGATGCCGCACAGATTGCTGGCCTCAATTGCTTGAGGCTCATGAATGAGACCACTGCAGGTATGGACACCCTTAATGTGCCACCCCAGGGTATCATGTTATAGTACATCTCAATTGGTTATTCTATTATTTTTCAGTTGAGATATGGATATAATTTGACATATTGTCAATCTTTAATCATTTTATAGTGGCGCTAGCATATGGCATCTACAAACAAGACCTTCCTGCCCCTGAGGAGAAGGCCAGGCTCGTGGTGTTTGTGGACGTGGGTCATTCTGGATACCAGACCTCTGTGTGCGCCTTCAACAAAGGCAAACTCAAGGTTCGTAGAGCATGTAGAAAGCACAGATCATCTCCTCGATCATGTGCTCTCCCTGTTACTAATGGGTTCTCTGGAATAACCACGTAACTACGTTCTGCTGTTTTCCCCCCATGGCTTCTTAGGTCCTTGCTACAGCCTGTGACCCAGAGTTGGGAGGCAAGGACTTTGACGAGGAGCTAGTCAAGCATTTCTGTGAAGAGTTTGCCAAAAAGTACAAGCTGGATGTTCGGTCCAAGCCCAGGGCTTTGGTCAGGCTCTACCAGGAGTGTGAGAAACTGAAGAGGCTGATGAGTGCGAACTCCTCCGATCTGCCGCTGAACATCGAGTGTTTCATGAATGACATCGATGTCTCTGGAAAGATGAACAGGTGGGCCAACCGTATATATTCAACCAAATATGTTTTCTTTCTTTCACTTTATTTGACTTGTCTATAGTATTGTCATTCCAATGGACAAACATAACTGGGTTCATTGAAGCTTAACTTTATGGTTAGTTTGAAGTTACTGTTTTAATACCAAAATGTATTAAAATAGAATCAACGTTGAAATCGGTATTTGTAGTTCACTCAAGTAATAATTACCGTAGGCCAGATTACAATGCAATGCGTACAAACCCACTCTTAACCATCTACCTTTGCCACCTTAGGGGTTCATTTGAAGCAATGTGTGCTGATGTTTTGACCAGAGTAGAGGCTCCCCTGCATGCTCTGTTGGAGAATGCCAGTAAGTAATTTTGTTTTGTGCGTTATGAGCACATATTTAACAATAATATTTAACAATTATTCGCCAAAGGCGTAGTGAATAGCGAGGGGGCTATTCCCCACTAGTCACGGAATGAATAGGTGTTGGTTGCTGAAAGGACTTGCCTGCTGTGGCACATTATCAAATAGCTTTGTCTGGATCATGAGAATTCTGTTTTTTTTATTCATGAGTGCATATCAACTGGACTTTAGAAACCTGACTAAATCTTTGAATTTATCAAGAAACTTGAATTGGTATCACCATGAATCAAAGTGCTATTTGTATAGCACAAATTGTTCTAATTGTTTTTAACATTTCATTTCAACTAACCATTCATATTCTCGTGTGGCCCTCATAGAGTTGAAGAAGGAAGACATCTATGCAGTGGAGATGGTGGGCGGCGCTTCCAGGATCCCATCTATCAAGGAGAGAATCAGCAAGTTCTTTGGGAAGGAGCTGAGCACCACTCTGAATGCAGATGAGGCAGTTGCCAGAGGTTGTGCCCTGCAGGTACATCTCACGGTCAATTGTCAACCTGGTGGCACACACTCAACTGTGTTTACCACACAACTGAAGGTGGCCATGATCTTCTTCCTGTCGTTGTACATATGTTTTCGCTCGTCAGTAAAATACGGTGTGTCCCCTACAGTGTGCAATCCTGTCACCTGCCTTCAAAGTGAGGGAATTCTCAACTACAGATATCGTCCCGTACCCAGTCTCTCTGAAGTGGAACTCTGCTGCAGAGGAGGGGTTGAGGTAACGAGCATTGCAGTGTTTTCTACTCTTTGGGTTGCAGGGTTCTTTTCAGTAAATAATCCATCAAATATCTTGTTCTGTGTTCCAGTGACTGTGAGGTATTCCCAAAGAACCACGCGGCACCTTTCTCTAAGGTATTGACGTTCTACCGGAGAGAGCCCTTCGCCTTGGAGGCGTACTACAACTGCCCCAAAGAGCTTCCCTACCCTGATCCCTCTATTGGTAAACCATTAAAAATATATCATCTGGCTCACTATGCTCGGCACACATGGCAATATTATGTACTTAAGCTGGCTTTACACCTCAAATGAAGACCGTCTGGTGGTGTTCTGCTGTGAATCCCCAACACCACCAGACAGAGGGAGGAGCACTATCAACATCATTTTTGCAAAATGTGTTGACAAGATGATGGAACAATGTTAAAATATAAAAGAAACAAATATTATGAAAACATAATTAGTTATAACCACTAACAGAATCGCTACCAAGTTATGGTACACGGGTAGGCAATTGCTGGACGGTGAACCAGGCTACATGCCAATTCTCAACTGTTTCAGGCAGCCATCTGGTGCCCGCTGTGGCTAAAAACTCAATATTAGCTGCATGCATGGTCACTAATCGGCTTTTGTGACAGTGCCAAGTATACTAAAGCTTCCTAGAGACATCCCGTTGGGTACAGTCTAAAGCTGTTATTTTTGTCTACTTGGATCCGCAGGGCAATTTATGATCCAGAAGGTGGTCCCTCAGGCGTCCGGGGAGAGTTCCAAGGTGAAGGTCAAGGTGAGGGTGAACATTCACGGCATCTTCAGTGTCTCCAGTGCTTCACTGGTGGAGGTCCAGAAGTCTGACGAGACCGAGGAGCCCATGGAGACGGAACAGGCTGAAAAAGATAGCGAGGTAAATGATTATGCTTTCTTTAATTTGTGAAGAAAACAAGTCAACTTTTTCACATTTGAAAATGAGTTTGTATGAATACACCTAATGGTATGAGTTTTTGTAGACCAAAATGCAGACCGATCAGGAGGACCAGAAGACCCAGGCAGAAGGACAGAAAGAGCCTGAGAAGAAGGGCACCCCCGAGGCTGAAGAAATGGAGGTAACAAGCCATGGAGCAAATTGTGTGTGTCTGCTGATTGTAAGGCCTAAGAAATGGTTCAGCTTGGTTTTTTGTTTTCTTCCAAGGTCTGTCAACACCATAACTTTCTTCTGTTTTTATCTTTGTCATTTATACTTTTTTTTTCTATCTACTTCTGTTTCCTCAGACGACCCCAGAAGAGGTCAAAACAGAGAAGAAGTCTGACCAACCTCCACAAGCCAAAAAGCCCAAAGTCAAGACAAAGGTGGTGGAGCTTCCTATTGAGAACAGTCCACAGTGGCAGCTGGCCGACGACATGCTCAACCTGTTTGTAGAAAATGAGGTACATA
This sequence comes from Micromesistius poutassou, assembly GCF_964030765.1. NCBI lineage: Eukaryota > Metazoa > Chordata > Actinopteri > Gadiformes > Gadidae > Micromesistius > Micromesistius poutassou. The sequence goes on along the minus strand of NC_140276.1, from coordinate 5,498,284 downwards.
CGTCTCCTACTCTAGTCTTTACTTTCAGATATTGTTAAAAGTTTACATCTAAAAACGGAACCTAATGGAAACGGTTTGTATTTCCCCTACGTTTTGTACAGGGCAAGATGATCATGCAGGACAAGCTGGAGAAGGAGCGGAACGACGCCAAGAATTATGTGGAAGAGTATGTGTACGACATGAGGGACAAGCTCCACGGACTGTTTGAGAAGTTTGTCAGTGAATCTGTGAGTAACACTTTTCAATTTCTCAGATCAAGCAATCATTATCCCATTTGATTTATGACCAAAATGAAGATCTTGTGGGTATGGCTTTTTCTAATAATGTGCCCTTTCATAATTCTGCCCGGAACATCATTTAGGACCGAGATATCCTGTCAATAAAACTGGAGGATACCGAGAACTGGTTGTATGAAGATGGAGAGGACCAACCCAAGCAGGTTTACATCGACAAACTGGCAGAGTTAAAGGTACCATGTCATTCATATATATATATATATATATATATATTTATTATTATTATTATTATTATTATTTATTTATTTATTATTATTATTTTTTTTTCTAACTAGTGATTTGTAAAGGTTTCTGATTTTGTTACTAACTGAATTATACTCTACAGGTACTTGGCCAGCCCATCCGTGAGAGACACATGGAAGCTGAAGAGAGACCAAAAGCGTTCGAGGAGTTGGGCAAACAGGTCCAGCTATACATGAAGGCTGTGGAGGCGTTCAAAACCAAGGTGCAGTGCAAATGATGTCTGACTTTAAATGCTTGTTAAATAATGACTAGTGCTATCACATTTGTAGCCTATCTGACAGCGATTGATGTGTCACAATCAATATGGTCCATCAACATTTGCCCTGTTTTATTCCCACTCTAGGAAGAGCAATACGACCATTTAGATGAGGCAAACGTCAACAAAGTGGACAAGATGACAAGTGAGGCAATGATGTGGATGAACAGCGCTATGAACCAGCAGAGCAAACAGACCCTCACAGTGGACCCTTCTGTCAAAGTCAAAGAGATTCAGGCAAAAACAAGGGTAAGGGTTTAAAGCATAGAAACTTAATGCCATTGTATTAACTAAGACAGACGGTCCTACATTTGGTTACCATAATGTGTTAAAATATCTCCAGGGTAAATGTATCACCTTGTTCATTCCCATAACCCCACACTTTGAATCTATCCTTGCTCTTTAAAGGTTTTATGAGCTTATGCGGCGATTGCCATCGGCAGTCGAGCAAGTTCTGTCTGTGCATGTTTTAATACGTAAATGCTCGTTCCCGCCCCCAGGAGCTGTTCTCTGCTTGTAACCCCATCATGAACAAGCCCAAGCCCAAGGTGGAGCTCCCCAAGGACGACAAGGCGGCCGAGCAGAACGGCCCCGCCAACAACCAGGACAAAGCCCCGGCCGAACCTGCAGACAGCGACTCCTCTGAGAACCCAGCGGGCGCCTCCACAGAAAACAAGCCTGACATGGACCTCGACTGAAGGGGCAGACACACCAGGAACCCCCCACCCCCACCCCTAGCAGTGCCTCAGTCTGAACCATGTCCACTGTTCCTGACCTAGACGTGATTCCCAAAATTCTTTAGACGATCAGATGGAAACAAGATCTTAGTTAATCCAAAAAAAAGTTTCCAAAAAGTTTCAATGATTTGAACAGACCCCATGTAATCCTATTGAATAAAAGGTCAGAGCAGATGTTTCAGATTGAGATACATGTGCGCGTGAGTGTGTGTGTGTGCGCGCGTGTGTCAGCCGGTGCAGTGTATGTACTTCAAGATGCCCACTACAGTCAAAACAGGCAGAATTCTCAGCACATTGACCCAAGCTTCTAAAGGCAGCGTTCTGCTGCCATAGCATGTCCTTTCCTTTCTGCTGGAATAAATTAAAGCCAACTGCAATAAGCCTGTTGATTGACAATGAGCGCTGTACACATAATGGTATTTATTTCTGTTGTGTGCCCTATAAGTGTTCTAGTCTGTGTCACAATATGGTTTTAATAAAGTGATTTGAAAATCATGTGTTTCAGTTTAACGACTCATTTCTTTTCTATTTTTTTTTTTGTTGTCTTTTAAAGGAATAAAAAACGCTTTTTATTTCCAGCTACGTTTCATAACGCATACATAACGAAAAACAGGAAATGGAGCGCCTTCATTGGTTGGCTGATTCAGCTCAGCATCTAGCAGCGGTAGGTCATATGACTTCTAGAGTTCCCCGACTAGCAGCACACGACCAATCGACTGTTTACCATATCTACAACTAGTTTAAATATCCTCCCACGTATTGCCCGTATTAAGTATTAATAGATTGCAGATTTTTTTTTTTTTACCTTTTCTTTCGTTTCCAACAGTTAAGTGGTCACAGGTCAGTCGACATAAACGCGCCGAGCGAGCTTCCTGTCTATGTGTCCCGAGTTCAAAGACCGATTTTTATGAGCCTACATAATTCACATTTCGCTTTGCAGCGACGGACTAGATGGTCGACCTTGGTATAAAAGCACTACTACTATCTCTGCGAGTAAGAAGAAGCCTCGTTGCTCTTATTGTTAAGCACAATGAAACTCATTATTCTTGAAGAATATGACCAGGTTAGTGAGTGGGCTGCAAAATACATAAGAAACAAGATTTTACTCTTCAATCCTGGTCCGGAAAGATATTTCACACTGGGACTTCCAACTGGTAAGCCGATGCTTGAGCAAACAACTAGTTATCAAACTTAAACGGATTTGTTATGGCGAGGACAGAGCCGTTAATGGAGCACATTTATTTTTCTCACTGCTCAGGTGGAACACCACTTGGTTGCTACAAGAAACTGATCGAGTTCTTCAAGAATGGAGAAGTCTCATTCCAGTATGTCAAAACGTTTAACATGGATGAATACGTTGGTAAGTATATCCTAGGAATGGTTAATGATGCATGTGTCTTTTTGATTTGTTGTGCAAACGTATTTCATTGGACATTTCTGAACTTGCCCAGGTCTTCCTAGAGATCACCCGGAAAGCTACCATTCCTTCATGTGGAATAACTTCTTCAAGTACATTGACATAAGAGCAGAAAATGTCCACATTCTGGATGGAAATGCTGCAGATCTTCCCTCAGAGTGCCAGGCCTTTGAGAAGAAGATTCAAAATGCTGGGGGAATAGAACTCTTTGTTGGAGGTAAGAACAATTTCTGTATTTCTGAACATAATATGTGAACAACCTGACATGTTATTTCATTCATTTGTTATTTTACTCAACTTTACATTGTCAAACCATACAATGTAAAGTTCAACACTGAGAATCACACTTTTTCAGGTATTGGACCCGATGGTCACATTGCCTTCAATGAGCCCGGTTCTAGCCTGGTTTCGCGGACCAGAGTGAAAACCCTGGCGATGGACACCATCCAGGCTAACGCTCGATTCTTTGACGGGGATCTGTCGAAGGTGCCCACGATGGCTCTGACAGTGGGAGTAGGCACTGTGATGGAGGCAAAGGAGGTTTGACGTCTCCCTTTCACCTATTTAATGTGTTAATGTTTTGCTGTGCTATTCTTTGTTTGTAACATTGTGTGCAAGCTGCCTCATCTCCAATTTTGAAATCTCTGTTCAGGTCATGATTCTCATTACTGGTGGACACAAGGCCTTTGCTTTGTACAAAGCTATAGAGGAGGGCGTTAACCACATGTGGACAGTATCTGCATTCCAGCAGCACCCACAGACCCTTTTTGTGTGTGACGAAGACGCCACTCTGGAACTAAGGGTCAAAACTGTAAAATACTTTAAAGGTAATATTGAATTTCCATGTATAGGTACTCTACAGTAGGCTATCGTTTAATGACTGATCTACATTTTTACTGGCAATGGGGATACGTATTCATATATTTGTTCACAAGGTTGAATTAATTTAGTCCTGCGCTGTATCAATGCGTACAAAACTTAGCAGACATTGGGCATCATGTCGTTGTTTGTTTTAATACAAGTCAACAGAACGTCTTTCAGAACCCCAACCTGAGCCAAATGCCCTCTTGTGTTCATGCACTTAGGGATGATGCACGTGCACAACAGGCTGGTGGATCCACTTCCTGCTACCCTGAAGAGAAACTGAACTTCTGCTATGGGCCAAGGCCTATTTGAATGTACTGTGTTCAACACTCCACTTAATTACCCATACATATCATATGTCACAGTCGTTTTCTTTTTGTACTGTAGGAATTTGGAATGTGTTCTTTTTTTTTGAAAGCAGGTTTTTTTTTATTTTATATAATACTTGAGGTTGTTTAGTGCAAATCTAAGTAAACATGGAACTTTTTAACAATAAAAACATTTAATCAAAACTTGTTGTTGTTGTTGTTGTTATTATTATTATTATTATTATTATTATTATTATTATGTATGGGACTGGCTATTTGCTCACGAGGAGGCTCCTCCAGCCAGTCCGTGTGGGTCACGTGACGCGTGGTGGAACAACAGACCTAGCTGTCAGCAGTCGGTTGTGTGAAGATGGCCGACTTATGCTAGCGATCTAAATCTTAGCTTCATCGTCATCCAGGATAATCTAACACATCTCATCTACTTATAGTGGACATTTTCCACTGTTGTTTTAATCATTAAGAATGGCAGAACAGAACAGCAACGTGCGGTATCAAGAGGTAGGCCTCGTTTTGTATGGACTGATCTCAACAATTATCTGGCTAATAAGTTAGCTAGGGTTAACAGTCAGTGGAAAACGGAACTAGGCAAATGTTTATGGGTGGGCCAGAGTTGGGTTTACACGTGTTTATAGCGAAGCAATTCCGACATTCGTATGGTTTTAAATGTCACTTTTTTACAAATGCAACATCCTAGTTAGCTAGGAGGTATTTTCAGCTCGGACTAACTAGGTGAGCTTAATTCTTTTGGCGACGGTAGATTTTGCTTCGCATGTTATTCACTAGCCATGCGTTACATTCACTAGCAACGCGATACATATACGAGCCATTAGTTCCATACCCACGCGTTACATATAGCCTATAGTCTGAAGGGATTTGATCTTATTATCCTGTGTGTGTTGGTAACGTAACACCCATGATGTCATGTGACGTTACATGGTTGGAGATGTAACACCCATGATGTAATGTCACTGAATATCTGATGGTGTATGCGAATGTAACACCCATGATGTCATGTCACTGAATGTATGATTGTGTATGTGAATGAACACCCATGATCTACTGTCGAGCAACTAGAGGTACCACACTAGAGGCTTACAGTACAACTGGGTAACAATTAAATCTCAGGCGTGTCTTCTGGATGTCTCAAAGGTTGATGTCCACAATCACTTTGGCTACCTTATCTGATTACTATTTACTTTATCTTAGTTCGATTTATGTGACATCATAGGTTTATGTGTCAACATAAACATTTTTTTGGGGGGTGTTGAGTCAGACTAGCGATTTGAGGAAATGCTCCTTACCACATTTATCTTGCACATGCTGACTAAGGTAGTGTACTATTTTTATTTCGGCCTGCTTACTATAGCTCTCCCATCGTATCATATACTTGAAGTCAGGTGTGCCAATGTTGATTGTGATGGATGTCTTGTGTCAGCTGGTAAATGAAGAGGAGCCAGCCCAGGCTTCACAGGAGGCCCCCACCCAGGATGCTCCTCCGCCCTACAGCAGCGTAGCTGCAGCGAATGCAGGTAAGAAGGAGCCTCCCAAGTCATCTCACTATCCGGTGAATCAGAACTCTAATAATCTAATGGTCTAACAATCTACTCTAATGGTCTTACTGGTAAACAGAACCCTTGAAGGTGCAGTTGCAAGTATAACTACATTATGTGCAAAACCTCATAAATCATAGATGCAATAGTCTTTTGCAGTTAAAATTTCCAAACCCTAAATTGCAGTATTTGTTCTATCTTTCTAATGCAGTTTTTTCTGTGATCCCAAGTACAGAAATAGACAAATGGGGCCACATTATTATTTTTTTAAACTGAAAAAAACATTTTAATAAAAAATGACTTAACCCATTTGCTTTTAGCTATCCTGCCCTGTTATTGTCATCTGCATTTACCTCCATTTACTTTTGGCCTCCTCAGCCTTCTTTGACTACAAAGATGAGGGAGGAAGCTTCCCAAATCCCCCGTCTTACAATGTCGCCACCACACTGCCCTCCTACGACGAAGCAGAGAGAACCAAAGTAGAGTCTGCAATCCCATTGGTTGCTGGCAGAGTGACGGTACCCCAACCTCCTATCTAAATAACACTTTGACATTTATCTCTTGGTTGTACATATCAAATGTCTGTAAATGGAGGCCATGCTGATACAACAAATGCTAATCATCATTATTGTGGAAGTTTATTGTTTTGAAAGGTTTGAAAGTTGAATAATGATTAATTCGATTTTGATAGCGCCTTTCATCGGGGCGTAAGACGCATGACATGTGGGAGTCAGAACAAGAACAAAAACGATGCGGGTTGAAGCTGAACTAGGATTGTGTTGTGCTTGGTGGTGCAGGAGGACGACTTTGTGGCCAGGGATGAATTTGAAGATGCGGACCAGCTGCGAATAGGAAACGATGGCATCTTCATGCTCACTTTCTTCAGTAAGAACCTCTGTAGCAACGTCTTTCTGCTACCGTCTACCGTTATAGACAGCTAGTACTTCAGTACTAACCATTTGAATATTCAAAAGTTTATAGTAGCTTGATAGCAAAGCTAGTCAAATAGGTGTTTAAACCACTGTGTTTGGAATCAACATGCTCTTATTTTCTCCCTCCTCCAGTGGCATTCTTGTTCAACTGGATTGGCTTCTTCCTGTCGTTCTGCTTGACCACATCAGCAGCGGGCCGATACGGGGCCATCTCTGGATTCGGCCTGTCCCTCATCAAATGGGTTCTGATCGTGAGGGTAGGACAACTTTAGCTTCAGTCCTGCCTACTATATCACAGCAGAATTTCTGGGGAGAGACGGCACAGAGCCCTGGCTCGATACCTGAAACCGAGAGGGCGGAGCTGAGTGAGCTGAGTCTGCAATCATACTGTACATATCACTGACTCCCCTACCTGTCAGAATTAGGAAAGAGTTTGTTTGCAAACATGCTCTCTCTTGAGTTCAATCCCCTGGACACCCAGATGGTTATTAAATAATTATGTAACAGTTTATGGGACCTTTTTTTTCTTATCATGATTGGTGTGTCAACTTTATTGTTTGGCATCAAACAAGCGAAGACTGTTTATGGCTCTGTGGACTAACCAGTTTGTATTACTTTGTTTCAGTTCTCCACCTATTTCCCGGGCTACTTCAACGAGCAGTACTGGCTGTGGTGGGTTTTCCTGGCCCTGGGTGAGTTAATCAGCACTTTTCAACAATGCATGCACACTTCCTTTTCAAAGTCTAATACTGTGAAACTGCAAAATGAAACTTGCCAACTTGGTTTTTCTTTTGTTTAAGGCTTCATGCTCTTCATCAGAGGGTTTGTAAACTACTCCAGAGTGCGCAAGCTGGCGGACCCTGCCTACGCCACTCTGCCTCGGACACGAGTGCTCTTTATTTACTAGAGGTAGGACACAATGTCACCATCCACACACAATGTAATGATTACCCACCAAACCCCTGATAGAATCTTGCACCACATCTTGATAATGATGCTGTATCACTCAGCTGTCCAGCTCTGAAATGGCGGCCTTCCATACCTGAATGTATCGTTTCTCGTTCTCGTCCAATTCTTGATCCCACAGAACGTTTCGGACAAGTGGACGCGGAAGAGTTCTCACTCGACCGACGGTGAAAACACCAGACTGAAGCGGCTTCTCCACAGGATGAGGTCGGGGATGGAAACAAACTCAACAAAATCAAAACGACAAAAAAATAATCCTGAATCCTGACACTTGTTTTTGTTTGAAATATATTGATGGTAATTTGTAACAGTATTAGTCTTTCTATGTAGTCCGTAGTGGCTTATGTTAAGTGCTTTCACATATACATCTGTAACATATTGATTAATGCCTTATATTGTTTTGATGGTAGTGTACTAGCATGCATTAGCCCCTTCAAGTCAATAGGGAAGAGTCTTCTGTTGGTGATACGACTAGGAGCCCACTGGCATTTTGAACTGGCAACACTTGTTTTGAAGACTTGTGATGAGCATGCAGAACACATTGTAAATTCCCCCTCATGATTACTTGGTGTGATGATTATACTGTGTTTTTATAATGCAACATTCACCTAAGAGACAAGGTAGGACCATGCTGTAAATTTCAGTTGATTCAATTCACTGACCTTTTTTTTGGCTTTAAACAATATTGCAGTTAAGTCTATAGAGGGCAGTATTAGCATTTGCTTTTGTAATCACAGTACTGAAATGGGCATCCACATCCATGCTAGTAATGTTCTATTTGATGAAGTTGTTAGTGTAATGGCGCAAACACACATTCACTCACACAGAAGTAACTTTAATTTAATTTTGCCTATTAGGCAAATGCTTTGTGTAATCCCTGTGATTTAAGGTGGTTGTTCTGGTATTTGTTAACATAAAACAACAAACATGTTCACAAATCAAGCAACCATAGGCATCCAAGCAAGAGAACCAAGAGTGACACATCTTGTAACAATTGCATTGAGCAAGAAGGGAGCCACAGACTTAAAGGGTGGGTGTGAGGGCCTTGTTCTCTAGGCTACTAATATGACCTATGCCCATGCTGCATCCAAAATAATTTAATATCTGAATTCATTTAGCATGTAATTCATTGCTATTGGGCTCAGCTGCTCCATTATATATTTGATGTAGATGTTTTATTCAGGAGTGATGAACCTTTCAAAAATCATAACTTTTATTTGGCCCAGATTCTGATGCATTTCTGGGTTGAGATTAACTTTGAGGATAATGCATTATTTCAAGAGAAAGTGTATATATATTTTTGTTCAGTTAAATTTTTTAGCGAGTTGCTTATGGTGCAATTTAGAAATGTAGTAGGTGTCAAAACCCTGCTATCAAAGAATGTTGAATGCAGGTGCACTTTAGACATCAATAAAACCCAGGGTGTGCTATACTTCATTGTAGTCTATATACACATAAACGGGTGACTTATTTCATGTTTGTTAAACACAATCATACTCATCCTCTGTGGTTACAGTGAATAGGTGTCTCCTTATTGGCTCACGTGGAGTACTGCTTCAATGATTCGAATAGGGAACCAGGACATGCAGCACTTTTAGTTCAGTAGGTCCTCACATACAATGTTAAATATCTATGGAAAAAGTGTCGGACCATGAGAATGAACAAAACCGGCTTGTTTGTGTAATGTAGAGCTGCTTTGGGTTTTATTGTTCTGATATGTTTTAAAATATGATTAAAAAGCTTCATGTCAGCTGAATGTCTTTGATGTTGGCTGGTGTTCTTCATACTGAGCCCAGGTCAAATAGCAGGTACCATGAGCACTTGATGGTCAGAAGGATATGGTCACACTCGTCACGTGATCAATAATCTATGACTACATTGAGTTCATATAGTTATTTTTACTAGTACAGTAATACACAGTGAGCATGGGATTAAATCAAAGTTACATTCACATTTTTCTCAAAAGCAGCCATTATAACATTCATGAGGACTGATCAAGCCGGTTCCTTCAGCAGATAACGCCATTTTACCATCCATCATACCACAATATGAAAGGCACACTGCCCACACGCATAACTGCACAAGAACACGACAGACACCCAGTCTCACATCCAGTTCAGTTATAAATATGGTGGCACACCAAAGCCAAGGGTTGTGGTACAAGTGCACAAGGTTTAAACACCATCATCATTAATATTAATTAATATTAACTACATAGATTAATAATATAACCAACAGGAGGTCATTATTATCACTCGCCCGTGTCATCTATCCTTCGCGGGAGGAAGAAGATGGCTTTCTGCCCGATGTGGGTTCGAGGGCCCGGCTTGGGCTTGCCGTTCTTCTTCAGCCCCACGTACCAGTTCCTCTCCTTGTACTTCCGGGGCTGATAGGTGTTATAGTGGTTCTCCTCCAGCATCTCCACAAAGTAGGATTCATCACTTACTGTGGACTAGGAGAAATACACGAGACAGGAAGGGTGGACAATACATGATTCAGAAGATTGACGTAGAAACACACACACACACAAACACACTGGCATGAACACCCTCTTCATCTGTGCCGGGCATGACAAAATCACATGATGCCACTCGCAATCTAAACCAAAATATAGCCTAAGGTTGCAAATCCCATGATAATATTTTAGCATATTTTAGATAACATTTATTCCCCCCACATAATGAAACCAAAATCCAGTTGTACAATTAGATGTTCCTATTCGAATTGTAGTGATTTGAGTTGCTAGCTTCCTCCTTCAAACACTGATTATGGGCGTTTAATGTACAGTTTTAAAGAGCCCTGACCACTCAAACTCAATGGACCTGACCTGATTTACTCCTGTTTTCTACCCATTCGGTTGTAGATTTGCTGCTGCACTTGGTCAGGTTAGCCAATATAGAACTGTGGGTAAGAAGCCCTCTCATTAGCCTCTCCATACATATTCCTTGATAGAAGAGATGAGAACGCCTGCATGGTAGGAGATGGTTTCATAGTGACACTGCAGATGTCTGAATCCTATTGCTGCAGAACACCACTCCTAAACATTGCATGCTGGGTTTGTGTGTTACAACCAAACAACTCTGCTGTTGTCCCATCTATCCAGATCATATAGATCCATTGGTCTGTTGGTTTGTTTAGATGCAACATGCAAAGAGTTATATCTCATTGGTATCCCTCAGTTATTTATTTCAGCCCCACGGTCTGTTCTTTGGGTAAATTTGCTGGGTGAAACATGTTTGGCTTTAATACACAGTACCAGTGATGAAAATGTGTTGTGGCGGAGCAGAGGTTAAGTTGACCTCATTTGAGGTGTGTGTGTGTGTGTGTGTGTGTGTGTTCACGTTCAGATGCTGGAGAAAAACATGTTGTCTGGTTGAAAATTGATATATTTCTGTATCTTAGACACTCACTGAACTATGCAAGTGGCCTGCATTGCTCATGGCCAGATATTTCCCAGTTTCCACTCCCTGAATCGCAACCACGCCAGGTTCTACAGCTTTCAGTCTCAGGACCGCTGAAAAGAGAGCAGACATAATGACATGGGACACAAAGAGAGGGAACAGATTAAAAAAGATTATAAAATGTCTAAAGACGTGTCTAAGGACCAAAATAAGCTACTCACTTGTAAGAAGTTTGCAATCTTTTTTAGCAGATTTTGTTTATTATTCAAAGCTGATTTAATTCTGACCTAGATATATTTGATAAAAAGGTTTTAAGATAAGAAAAATGTTTACACAATGTTTACACAATGTATGTATATATATATATATATATATATATATATATATATATATATATATATATATATATATATATATATATATATATACACACACACATGATAAATGAATCAGATAATTATAAATAAATCCAGGTCTTTTATTCATTACTATGTACATGTGCATATGCACATAATATATACATTTTGTTTTTAAAATTTAAATCTTACTTATTAAGAGACCAGAAATACCGTTGAAACCCAATCAGGTTTGTTCATCCCCATGAGACGAGCTGATCAAACTTATCAAAAATGCGGTAAACAAATGTTTTTTTTAAAACAAAGGTAAGGGGCTAAACAAAATCCAGTAGGCTACAGAATCAACACTGGAATGTCAAAATGCGCCAAACAACGTGTTTATATTTGTCCGGGCCTACTTACAGTAGACGTCATCCTCTTCCCTCTGGCCGTGCACCGTCCCATCTGGGAGCATCTGGAGGTGGTGGCCGCCATTGAGGCAATATAAACGAATCCTATTTGTATAGTCTGGCAGCATGTTGTGGTCGTATCTCGCAGTGCCACTGGCTGTAACGACTGCATCTCCATCCGCCATGCTTGTTTTGATTGAAATAAAAAAGGTACGATCAATCAAAACGATTAAGATAAACTGAAGCTATAATAGTTTGAATCCTCGATCCGGGTGGTTGTCGTAGAGCAGTTGGGAGAATAGGGTGCAAAGCACGGATCACATGGGGGGGTGCCTGGAGGGAAGGGGCCCGACATACTGAGAACCACTTAGCCCAATGAGCACAGGTGCTGACCAGTGACTGTGACTCGTCTGCTGGCAAGTGTAGGCTACAGCGCACTGTGCAGCAACAAAGTAGCCATTTACATTGTATAACCATCTAATCTGATCGACCTGCATGCCTACGATGAAACATGCAGATGGCAAGAACATCTATTTAACAAGGTTCCAAGCACAGCATTTGAGGGAGGATGTTAATGTGAACCAGGCGAGTTGCTATTTGTTGGGATATTTGTACTAGACCTACTGCAAACTGCTGGCTTCCGTCCGCTTACATTACATGATGGGACTTGCTTTAGATAGATAATAGCTGAAAGGAGGGGGGGGGGGGAGGGGGGGGCTGAAGAATTAAACAAAACAACCATCACCATGAAAAAGCGCATTTATTGGTGGAGAGCAATTGGCTGCCGTGATAACCATTTTTATTGTTCAGAATTGAATTAGTATTTTTTTTTTTTTTTTTTTAAGTACCACGGAGACAAAGGCCGACATTTCAACATTTAATAAATGGAGGAAAGGATCAACAAGATTCACACTACATGAAGAAATTATACAGATGAGTTAGAAAAACGAGTATTTTGAGACAAATACATTTACATAATTGAATATATGTACATAAATGAAATTTGAAGCAAAAACAAAGTTTTAAAGAAAGTATATCTCAGTGAAATATGCTCTGCCCTTGATATCTTTTAATTTTTTTTTAAAGGTAATGTCTGCATATGTTTTATACAAAATAGATTTTCAAAACAATATTTGGGTAGTGCAAACGTTTAGATTCAAGCTGGTCGATTACTTTCACAAACAGTTTTGAGTGAAAAGACTAAAACCTATTCTATTCACAGTATTTCACAACTTGACCAAAGCCATCCGAGATAGAATACAAAATGTGTTAAAAAACAAAGAACTGTACAATTCTATCCAAAGAATCACGCGGATATATGTTGAATTTGTCTGTATATCTTGCTTTGGTCAACTTGTCGTCTAACATAATAGGCTTTATTTGTGCGGTGAAAAGTAACTGTTTACTGACACACGATGGTATTTCCTGAAAAGATCAGGCCTGAAGAGAGACAGAGAGAAGACAAATGCAGGTCCCCTCTTGTGTGGATAGCTTATATTGGAAAAAAACATCAACAAAGAACAACAACAAAAGGAAGCAGTTACATGTCTCATGTAGAAATGCACTCTGTAAGTGTAAGTTGTATTGCATATTTAGTTTGTCTCGAAAATGTAGTATGCGCCGAGAGAGGCTAGATACATTCTTGAGCCAGTATGAGGCAAGTATGCGGTTTTTTCTCTTTTTTTTTTCCTTTATACGGGTTTAAAAAACAGCAGCAGATTTGTACACTCACTGGATGTGAAAGTAACCCATGAGTGCACCCTTATGCAGATTGTGAATAATGTTGGTTTTCTTTCGGCCCCAGAACTATACTATAAATAAACTCGGATACAAAACGAATCGGAGGTGTGAAAACAGATGTTGATGATGATGATGATGATGATGATGATGATGGGGTGGGGAGGGGAGGGTTAAACTGTTCAGGAGGAGTACATGGCACAGCCATGCATACCTCCAGCCTTAGCAGACACGTCGGGCCACCTTATCAGGGTTCTGTGTTGTTATTCCTCAAAGTGGCCCGTGATAAAAACACAGTACAACGCCGGAGATTCCAACGTCTCTCCATGTTTGTTAGGTTCTTTTTGGTTTATACAGTCTGCTAGTGGACGTTAAGCATGTTTAATCAAAGCATTTGCAAATTGTATAAATGACAACCTGAGCATGGGAGCGTTACAAAAATCACTCAATTACATAGATTTTTTTGGCATTGTAAATAAACTGGTGGCGTCAGTTATAATACATGTAAACGAATGCAAAACTGATTACATGTATGGATGGATGCATTGATTACTCTATACTCTAGTGAAAAAATGCTAAATTGGCCAAATATTCTTGAAACGGCACCTCCATTCTCTATCCACTGTCAATCATTCCCTTGAATATTCACATTCATTGTGATACAATTTTTTTTCCTTGAACATAAAACCATAGTGACAGGGATATAAGGTTAACCTTAAAACAAGAAGACAACCCAATAAGGGCTAACATGATTAAAATATAAATTTTCTTCCATTTTCTTTCCTAAACACAGAGAAAATATTGTGTTATTTTAAGTGCTTTGCATTAAAAAAAAATAGCCCAGTGATTAGTGATTACTAGTTCACAATAATTTCCTATGTATTCCATTTGAGTGGTCCAACGAGAAACGTTAAGTAATTTAGATGTCTTAATTCTTGTGTTAGACACTATGTTTGGACACCACATTTCCATTGCTATCAATGGTGTTCTGTTTTCCAAACTGACAGAAACAGACCAAAACAAACAGACCAAACAAAGGGGGCTTTTGGCACTAACACATTCCAGGACCATTGAGGTCCTATTCTGCTTGACCTCCAAAATCAACAACTACTACAGTATTCTTTAGGGAACGGTAGTAGCCACGATATAGGAGTTAAGTGCTAAACTCATGAGTAGATATCTCTATAGATATATAAGGATATCTATATAGATCTAGATATCTATAGAGATATCTCATATATAGATCTAGATATCTATAGAGAGATATCTCATATCATATGTTGAGTAAAACGTGCCTAAAAGGATGCAACGAAGACTAAAAAGGGCATTAAAACAAAACGTTATGAGGTTTCCCATAGATGTGTGAGGTTTGACTGGAGAGTCAGCCAGCACCTGCCCCCAAAGCTCTGTATCGGCATGTTGTCAACAAAATGACATTCATTGAGAATAATCGATCCAAACTTTACATGAAAAAATTAATTTGCAGCATTTGCATTGTGAAAACATGCCTATACAGAGGATCATGGACAGCCACTGGCAGAACTGTAACTGCATGTTCTGTTTACCATGTTGTACACAGACCCAAGTATATATCTTATTGTTTCTATCCTATAAAGGCTATTTAAATGTAAGATTTAAGTAAAATATTTAAACTCTGAAAGCGATTTGACCAGTTAAAGTATGACTGAATAGAATCCCAAAAACAAAATATATATTATGCCCTTTATCCTCTGATTGGCTAACGCAAAATCCTGTGTCATTCCCTCGATAAGACTCCCGTGACAATAAGGGGAGGAGGAAAAGTTCTGACTAGCAACGCTGCAGTTCCGATCACAAAAACAGTTGTTTGAGGTAATAAGTGGTGCTGTAGCGCTTCCTTTAAAGTGACTAAAGAAAATCTACTACCTAGAATCTCCTCAAAGGATCGTTGTTCATTTTTGAGACCAGATGGGAGACTGGGCTGCCCGTTCCAATTGGAAGACCCAGAGAATTGAGGGGGAAATCAAAACGTGCAATAAGAGGAAAACTGTAGTACACAGTACTACAGGAAAACAAAGGGCTACGAATCCGATTTTTAAGCTTTGCTTTCTTTAAAAGGCACATGTTTCTTTTTTCCTTTTCCCTTTTACATATAACATGTTTGAATGGTCAAGGTTAGGGGCGGGGGGGGGGAACTCATACTCATGAGGGTGCGCACTGCGCAGGGTAAGTGCTGCTGAAATGACCGGGGTTTGGACAAAGGAGGAGGTGGAACAGGTGGATGGGAACACAGAACACTATTTCAACCCTGACAGTGGCAGAGGAGCCCAAGGTCCTGAATGCCTGTTGACCAGCGGAATATCGTGAATATCTTTACTGCAACATATACTGCAACCCCGTTCCACTATGAACGATATAAACTGTGATACGGTTTTTTGGAAAATGTACAAAAAACTTTTTTATAACCTTTCCTGCAGGTCGATACTGTCTTCAAACCACTGCAGATATACGGGGTGTGTGTGTGTGTGTGTGTGTGTGTGTGTGTGTGTGTGTGTGTGTGTGTGTGTGTGTGTGTGTGTGTGTGTGTGTGTGTGTGTGTGTGTGTGTGTGTGTGTGTGTGTGTGTGTGTGTGTGTGTGTGAGAGAGGGAGGGAAAACCTGAGACAGCACAGATGGTTAGCCTATTTCACTCAGTGATTATCTAAAAAAACAAATCCTATTTGTTACACACTAAACACCTTGTACTGCGCCATAATAACAACAACACCACTTCTATGCTTCGTCTATTTCTGGCCCTCACGTTGTCGGCCTTTGCAACCCAAAAAGGTTCACCTTTTTGAGTTGGGCTGCGAAATCTTTCTTTTCATTCACCGCATTAAATGCCCCTCTCCAGTTGCATACCTGCTTCGTCAACAACAACAAAAAAAAAAGACACCCTCTCACACTCACTCAGTCTCAGTCCCTCTTTCTCCATGCTCCAGTTCTTTAGGCGCGTTCCTGTCCCACCACCTCCATCCCTTGCACCTACAGCTCGACCTCCAACTGGTGACGAGGCCGGTGAGGCGATGGGCGGATTTTAAGGCATTGTTTGTAGTTTCTGCTGCTGCTAGTGCTGCTGTGGCCGTGGTGGTCGTTGGTCTGCCGTCACGAGGGGCCCAGTCATCTCTGGTGGAAGAGGAGGGGCTTCATGCTGCCCGCCTTGAATTTGGGCAGCTGGTTGCTGATGATCTCCGCCAGCATCTCGGGGAACTCCACGCTCAGTGACTTGTTGACAAACGTGTAGAAGCAGAAGTTGAGCAGCCCTCCGACCATCTGCAACACAGCGTGGGGGGGGGGGGGGGGGGGGGGGAGCCGTTGGTCAGCCGGGGTTTGCGTGTACACGTGTGACCGCTCTCCGGTTACAGCGTAGAAAGACGACAATGGACGCTACACGAACCAACCGTCTCCTCACCCGCCGTGCTCTGATTCATTCAGCTACTCTGCAATCTGGTGGGTTTTTTTTTTAGAAGCTAGGTTGTGCAGTACTGGTCTTTATGTTTGTGTACAGGCCTATTTATAGTCTATTTTTGATTCTGTGCTTAGCTGGCAATATTTGATTATGTAAATGTGAAGCACTGAAGAAGAAACGTGGGTATAAATGGGAACGGACCACCTTCGTCCACTGTCGATTGAAGTGATCGAACGTGGAACCGTGCCTGAGGTCACGGCAGTGTATGAAGAAACACCACATCAACGCCCCGGGTCCCACCGTTCAGGAGACGACCCACTCCTCCCTCCGTACCTCGTGCATGGAGTCCAGGAGCTTGGTGAGCTGGTAGAAGCGCTGCCAGTTCTGGCTGGAGTTCTCCTCCCGCTTCACGATGGCCTTGCCCAGCTCCTTGATGTAGGACATGCGGATCTCATCAAAGACAGACTGGCTCTTCAGGCCGTCCTTTGGCACTGCAGTGGGGAGAGGAAGAGGAGGAGGGCGGGGGAGGGGATGAAGGGGTCTGCTTTTTATTTCCTCTTGTGGTCACGTGATGTCGGAGTGTGTGCTGCTCACTCGAGGGTCTGGCATCAAATGATTGCATGCCCCGAAACAAAACAAATGACTTAAAAAACGATTACTGAATTGGATCCATTTGTTTGGTAGTTGCAGCAGATTGTCTTTGGTGGCATGGGGAAGTTAAGTCAGACAATGCACTGTTAAACGTGCCATGGGCATGGCCAGATTTATATAGTTTGTGGTTCTCTCCATAATCTGATCTGATGGTTTAATGTTTTGCATGACTTGGTCAGTGATTCGTCCAATAGAGATAATATGCAGATGACAGTCGCCAGCCGTTCTTTACTAAAAGGAAATAAGGGATGCGCAGATGACAGGCGACGCCACATATTCTGCAACATCCGATGGGGTCAGTCTAGTATATATACTCAAAGTCAAAGTATATATTCACGGGTGAGGGAGCAGGTCTGTGTGGGACATATTGCATCCAAGTGGATATTTTAAAACAGCCGTGAGGACGATCCAGGGGGGATATGGCAGATCAGGAGAGACGACTGAAAAGACAAAAAGGTAGCAAACCTGTGCTGAGCAGCAGCAGCACCTTCATGCACAGGTACTCGTCGTGGGACACCTGCAGCCGGACAAACTCGCTGGAGATCTTCAGCATCTGCTCACACTGGTCCGCCATGTAGGGCAGCTTCATCCTGGCCCTGGCGGAGTCACGGCAGAGCATAACAAGCCAATTATTTTTCAGTGCTGGGCTTCTCCTATTGGTATAACTCGGCGTGCGAGGAGAGATCATTCCTCTGGGTGAGACACAGCTGTTTCATTGTTTTATTTAGTGGGTGTCTAGGTTAATAAACTACATGCAGTTACTCCATCTTAAACCCATGGATCTTGCCATATAAAAAGTGCAACGAGAGCAACAGAGGCTGTGAGCCTGAGGATATATGGTTGTTTAGATATTTGTAATCGAGCCATGTCCATAAAAGAGCACCAGACTTGCTTTCTTTCCGGAGCGCACAGACTGTCTATGTGCTGACTGTTTGCTACGTGGTAAAAGGAAACAGTCACATCACAAGACCCCCACGAGGGTGCTCTCGAGGAGGGCTGCAAGAATGTCAGATCTCAAGTACCACACGAGGACACAATGGACTCCACCGAAGGCAAAAGAAACACTAGACAAACACTGCACTTAGGTTTTGGTTTGTGCTCGGTTATTCAAGATGAGCGAGGCTGCGCTGTGTGAAAGTGCCGGCGAGCCCAGCGGTGGTCTGAGGCCGAGCTACGTACTCGTTGATGACGAGGTCGGGCGCGAAGCAGAGCATGTTTCCGCTGCACTGCTGGTAGGACCTCCATCCCAGGCCGAAGGACATGAGGAAGAGCCACGAGCACTGCAGCAAAGTCATCTGGTCGTCCAGGTGCAGGTTCCTGAAGCCTGCGGGGGGGGGGGGGGGGGGGGGGGTGGGGTGGGGGGGAACGGGTGATTAATCCCTGCTGCTGTGATGATAGTGTTGCAAACATAACGGCCTATTCACCGGTTCAAAAACGTGACCGCCGAGCCATCGCTCAAGTCACTATCAAGTCAAAAGATCAAACGGCGTGCCGGTTATCTTTAGCCGCAGCCCTACACTACGCATTGGCCCATTGACCCCTGCCAAAGGCTCTGAAGGTCACTACAGTCAACTGAAACCCCTGACACCATATTGAGCTAGCACACGGCTAGCACATGAGCCAGCAACCAGACCCCAGCAGACAAGACACCAACCCCCCCCCCCCCCCCCCCCCCCGCCGTAACCCCCCCAGGTCATCCTACCTGGCAGGGCCTTGGCCCACTTGACGGCCGAGACCACCTGCCGGCCCCCCAGCCGGTTGAGGGTGGTCATGAGGCGGGTGGAGGTGTCGGGCAGCGTGCTGTCGTAGCCGGCGTAGATGGTGTCGGGCTCGATGGCCTTGAGCAGGGACAGCATGGTGGGGATGAGCTGGGGCATGGACTTGGGCACCAGGGAGCGCGACTCGGCCGGGGCGGGCGGGGCCAGCTCGGCCGGGTTGGCCTGCTGGAGCCCCTTGATGCGGTTCAGCTTCTTGGTCTTCCGCGCTGTGATGGAGGAGGAGGAGGGGGAGGGATGGAAGGGGTCGACAGTGTGCGGTGAGGAGGTTGTGGTGTCTTGTGGTGGTGTTGTGAAGTCGGGAACAAAGCGCGCGCACACACACACACACACACACACACACACACACACACACACACACACACACACACACACACACACACACACACACACACACACACACACACACACACACACACACACACCAGAGGAGACATGTTCCGCTAGACAAGAACCCTAGAGGCGATATCTTCCATATGTTTCGGGCTTTGTACCCATTGTGTGGAGCGTTGCACAACCTCAGTCAGACGGGCGGTGCGTTGGGTTTCGTGTTTGTGCCGTGAAAGAGGTTCCGCCTTTGGCGGTCTAAAGATTAACGACTGCGACGGTGATCCACCCGACAACAAATCAGAGTTACGGACTATGAAAATAATCATAAAGAATAATCATTAACCCCAGAGGAGATGTGTTTTTCTGATGGGTTGTTTGTTAATTGATGTTATTTTATTTTATTGTATGACAATGTTTCTCTGTGAAGCACTTTGAGTCTGCCTTGTGTGTGAAAAGTGCTCCGTAAAAAGAGTGGCCTTGCCTCGCCTAATCACTGCAAGTGATGGAAATACGTGTGTGACTTGGTGGGACGAATCTGCTCTAATAATCATCAGTGGTGGTAGTAGGGGGCGCGTCCCATGAGAGGCCAGTGCGTTGGCGGGGAACTCCTTACCCTCCAGGTTCATGCCAGCCATCAGACACTTTCGGAAGCGGCAGGCCGGGCAGTTCTTCCGCCTGATCTTATCGATGATGCAGTCGTTCCTCCCGGCGCACAGATAATTGTGTTGCCCTGCGGGGTGGGGGGACACACACACACACACACACACACACACACACACACACACACACACACACACACACACACACACACACACACACACACACACACACACACACACACACACACACACACACACACACACACACACTGTTAGTTTGACCACGAGTCTCTGTATTGTGGCTTTCTGGCATGAGGGACTTTTATCCCCTCGATAGCGGTCTGTCATCCCCCGTCGACGATGAAAGACCCCCCCTGTCCTCGCCGGGATTGCAGAGCCTAACATATGATCCCACGTCTTGCAGCTCAACCAATTTTGCGACAATACACAATAATTGGCCACACACACACACACACACACACACACACACACACACACACACACACACACACACACACACACACACACACACACACACACACACACACACACACACACACACACACACACACACACACACACACACACACACAAAATGTGTGTTACTGATACCAACGAGGCAGGCTAAGGGCGGCAAAAAAAACGATGCAGTGTTCAGGGATATTTTCAGTTCGGAATTGTGCGATCATACTGTATACAAAATGCTCAGACGAATGCACAGCCGAAACTCGACAAAAATACAAATGGGTCACCTTCGACGGCTCTCTTGAAGAACACCTTGCAGCTGCCGCAGGTGAGCACGCCGTAGTGGCAGCCTGACGCCTCGTCCGAGCACACCAGGCAGATCTTGTGGGTGCCCCCGCTGGCTTTGCCCCCCTGGGGGGAGGTCGAGGGGGTGACCCCATCCAGTCTGGAAGTCGAACTGTGGGAAGAGGGGGAGAGAGAGAGAGGGTGGTGAGAGAGGGTGGCACGAGGCAGGAGAAACGTCAACAGTGGAATGCTGCCCGCCAGGGAGTGCACCGAACTTGCAACTGCGTGTTGTTATCTTTATGTGTTTTTATGCAAATATCTGTGGAAATTAAATGAGGTCATCGCAATTTTTTCTTTCCCCGGGTGCCCGCTCATCTCCCGACTTCAAGACGCTTCCGAACAGCGAAAAGCAGAGGCAGCTGAATGAATAACAAATCATCACAGCAGGCGGCTGATCACAGTCTGAAAACTTTAGATCAAAGGGACGCATCTTGTGATCCATCAATTCACCAGTCTCTTTATTCACCTAAAGACACAAATCCGGACACCCCGGGCTCTCGACACACAACCAGACAGACTTAATCACAGAGCCCAGCAGAGAATCCATCACGCGTCCATGTGCACACGCCCGGCCTCGCCACTAGAGGGCGTGTGGCCCTGCAGCATGGCCAGCACCCGAGGGCCCCGCCCCCCCCCCCCCCCTTCTCCAGTCCAACGGCCACGGCGGCAACAACAACACGCCCCCACACAGGGGAGGATGTCGTCTCTGACTGAAGAGACGTGCGCATCTGCCCGGCCATGTGTCTGTCCGTGTCTCCGTCCGGCTGCCTCTGTGCCGAGGGTTGGAAAACAAAGGGCCGTTTCTATGAGAAGGGGCGCCTCTGTCATCCTCCACCATCAGCCCCCTGACACTCAAGCTATGACGCCCCCCCCCCCCCCCCCCATAGGGGCTCGCTCTCCAGTTGCATAAGAGCCCGGAGTGAGCGGTGGGCAGTGGTGGCCCGCTTCACCTGCTCGGCGTGGGCGTGGAGAGGGCCAAGTGGAACCGAGAGCAAAACATATAAGTGAGGCCCCTTCACATGCACTCAGGCGCTTGGATTAAAAACCCATCGTTTATGGGCCACTCAACGACCACGGAAGAGCCGTTGTTGTATAAGCGCCGGTCGGAAAGCAGCGGTTATGCAGCAGCGGCGGCGGCGGGTTCGATAAGAGGCGTCGCCCCCCGAGCAGTAGCCTCCCTCCGGTCAATATCGCTTGTGTTCCGACGGGTAATGAACTTTCCATATCCTGCTGCTTCCTCTCACTACGTCCTCGCCTGGTGTACTTTAAAACATTGAGCCCTTCCAGGGGCTCCACGGCCACTTGTAGGCGTTTGTGTACAGGTAAACAACGCCACAAAGAACCCACATGTCCGTGTGGACAGTAGAAATGAATCGGATGGGGCCACTTAGGTTTGCGCCACACCACCCTTGCCTGAGATCGTCGTCAACAAGTAGCTTTCAAGACGTTCAGAGGGCTTCTTTTTTTTTTTTTTTACAAAAAAAAAGAAGAAGAATATACTTCCTACTTCCTTGAGGAAGTCAATGCATCTCTACTGCGACAACAACATGCTTGATGACTAATGGAACGAAACAGATTAGGGTGCTCGTTATTTAGTCAATCGTGCATTGAAACGATGCACATCACAGTATAACTGGTGCTAAACTAATGTGGTAATTTACAGCATGCACATCCTATTATTATTATTATTTCTTATGACATTTACATTTCTTATGACCATGAGTCAGAAGCATCTCTCGAGATACTGGCTGGGATGGCTGGAGGGGTCTTGGCCGAGGCCAGCTGGTAATGGGCGAATGACAGGAAGCAAGCCTGAAGCCATTCAAGCCTACTGGCAGCTCAGGATCTCGGGGTGGAAGGAGGAAAGGGAAGAGGGAACGCATCCAAAAGGAATCCAAAGCCAACATGAGGAGGCCATGCAAACTGCACAAAGACCATGGTTCAACCAGTCTGCATGTAGGCCTGAATCTATGCAGCCCACATCAGCCCACATAGTCAGCCCTGTACAATACCCAACAGAGATACACAGTGAAGACAGATTCCAACTTCCCCACTTCACTTTTGGCCTTTAATGAAGTGTTGAAGAAATGTTAAGAGAGGGTGGAAAATTATGAATGATTTGATCATAAAATCGTCTCATCTACCAGTCATGCTGCTCTGTTGCTGGGTCATGTGATCTCCTTCCCCCAGGCAAAATCAATCAAGTGCTCTTTTATTGTTCCACCCTAATTCTTTTCACCTTGTGTCTTCCTTTGGGTGGAGAATTCAGGTCTTGACGGTGTATTATAGGAATATGTGCAAGTGTGCCAAAGAAGGATTGTGGGAAAGCGATCGCAGTGCCAGCATCTTGATCTTTTCCCTCCCGACCTGACGTTTCACAAAAAAGCGAATCCCTTGTTGTTTTTCTTATCAACATCTGATGCTGTGAATGTGCACTCGAATAACACTAGTTTCTGTAGTAGCCTAGTTTACTGAGCAAATCCATTGCTTTCAGGGCTGAGGCAGCTGTGCCTGAGGAGGAGATAATGGTTTATAATCCTGTGTTATAATAACGTCATGCGTTCTAAATGCAGCATTATATCCACTGTTTATAATATCCCGACCTGAACACAATCCCATGCTTAGCAACATCATACTATGTTCTCTAAACAGACAAATCTTTTTCCAGTCAACAAAAACAACAACAACAACAACAACAACAACAACAACAAACCATAACCTGCTACCTCGTTAGGCTACCTGGAACAAGTGCCCTGCAGCAAACTTCAGTGTCAACTAGTGGGTTAAGCTAATCGTTATTGATCCAGCTCCTACAGCCATTTGCTCGGCGTGAACATACCAACATACCAACACAACAGCCCGAAGGGCTTTGCATACAGATTACAGGCTGGGGCTGGTGGGCTGCGGGGCTGCGGGGACGGGCGTGTGGGTGAGCGGCTCGCTCGTGTGATCACATGTTCTGACGTCAGCCGATCACGTCAGGCACTTAACAAGTGTGAGAAGAATGGCTTCTTCTTCTTCTTCTTCTTCTTCTTCTTCTTCACGGCTAGGCGGGACACAGAACAAACACGAGCGATGGGGGGCCCCCGGGGCCTGGGTGTGGTCATCTCAGGGTGGTGGGAACTTGCCCTTTGCTGGTCCCCTGGGATGAGGGCCTAAAGGAGGCGTGTTCGTCATCCTAAGTCCGCTGGCCGGAATCCAATTAGTGACAGCAAACAGCTTCTTCTAACCGGCCGAAGAATTAAGACGCTTGTCCCCACGTTTGTCCCACCACCCCCACCCCCACCCCCCACGTCGTAAACAAACATAACCTACTTTCTTTGTCCGTTTGTCTCTGTTTAAGGGGCGGTGCGAGAACAACAGAGAGAACAACAGATATATAGATATATAGTCATGTTACTGTTAGAACCACAAAGTGACGCAGAACACAGCCCTCTGTTGTAGCAGAACCGTCGGTCAAACGGCAGCGAAGCGGTGCCCGACCAAAAGTGAGGGGAGCGGGTTTATTTTCCTCCCTTTGCAGGAACCATATGCCGAGCTGAGTGCGTGTTGTCCACAGGAAGCCGCTGCATTCCCACCAGAGTTTACTATCGTTCAGGGCAACGCCGCCAGAGCAGCACATCGCCCAGCGCTCCCAATGAAACACAAGCCTGCCCTTCAACAAGTGAAGCCGAGTCAGAGGCTTTCATCTTGAGCCGTACACCCCCCCCCCCCCCCCGCTCGACAGATCATAATCCCTTGTCAGCGATTCATGTGAACCGTGCTGTGACGGCCGCCATTAGGGTTCTTCCGATAATCGATTAACGCGAGTGAGCGAGCAACAGGACACCGCAAAAGAATGTCCAGGCAGCCAATGGGTTTTGCCGCCGTCTGTGGCACGTAGACAAAGGCACATGCAGCTGGAGTTAACCTGTGTCACCCGTCAGGTGTGGCTTTGTCATCGGCCTCTGAGAACAATAGCATCAGAAGGAGGCGCGTTGTTGAGAAGAAATGGACCATGGGTTCACCGACTAACAATACATTGAAATGTATTCAGGGCGGTAAACCGTTGAAATGAGCACGTACAGCAATACGTGTCAAGTGCAGTCAAAGTCAACTTTATTGTCAATTTCAAAGTATGTGCCAGACATACAGAGGAATCGAACAAACGATACAATTTGGTTGTTAAATAAGTGTGCTTCAGGCTTACGAGGGCAGGGCAAGAAGGAAGTGCTCCTTCGCCGCGCGTGTGAGAGTGTGTTCCGGTCATCAGAATGCCGTGCCACTGCTTTAACGGCCTACTACCTCCCTGCAGGCGAACGAGCCAGGGCAAAAAGGAAGTGCTCCTCCTCTCTCCCCCCCCCCCCCCCCCCCGGCCTGAGGTAAAGCCACCAAAATAGAAATGGAGAACTGGTCTACTCACTTCGATTCATCGTCTGTGAGCTCAACAACAACAGGGCGGTGCTGTGTGTGGGCTCGCATGCGTGCATAGTATGTACGCTTCACTCACACGTTGCATGTATGTGAGCTGTGGTTCCATATTCTGCATCTTCATGCATTCCCTTTTTTCCTATACCTCGTGTGAGTTGAAGGTGACAGGGGAGATGCATTACATCATACATCTCCCGTTTCCTATTTTGTGGGGGAAACGGGGCAGGATACGCAAGGGACTGTTTGCAACTTCTCTTCCACAAACATGAAATGGGAGCAGGTTGTGGCAAGACCGATCAACGTGCCGAATACTCCAGCAGTATTCCTTCGTCATTACCCAGAACTGTTTTCTATACCACAGCGGTTGGGGCCGTTGGGTCATACAACGTTCCATTGTATGCGCAAGGGCCAACCATGTTTACCCCCCACCCCCTGTAACGCCTCCCTATTCATGCTCAACTGGCATGTTCAGTTAATTTACAGCCCTGGGCTCGCGTCTGCAGAGGCAGCGGGTTCCAAGTTCGACTGCACATTCTAACATGTGGAGGTTGGGGAGCTTAACCTCCCCTCCTCAGCGTGGCAAGACAAAGATAACCCTCTGCCAATCACTCCCATCTCCATTGTACCAACACGCTGTGCATGTGTGTGTGTGAGTGAGTGTGTGTGGGTGTGTGTGAGTGAGTGTGTTTGTGAAGGTGCACGGTCACTGTGGAGGCTAGGATTACAGTCTAACTGCTGGCTGTACTGTGCTGTTGGCGGTTGCTCGTTAAGCAGCCCATACCATATCGGGACGTGGGTGGACCCTATGTCTGAAAACATCCAAGTTGCTGACTCGACAAGTCCACGGCATTAAGACTTAGCAGAAGGGGTGGGGGTGGGGGGGGGGGGGGGGGGGGGGGTGTGGAGAAAGCAACAGCCCTAGCTCCAGCCTCCCAACACGGTTACACTCAGTTCGGGGTATTTCCGACGGTGAACCCTGCTGACTTCTTTACGTTCAGCTGAGCCAAACTACCAAAAGTGTGCGGTAATAAGGAGGAAGTAAAAGGGAATGTCAGGTATTTGATCTGGTGAGTTAGCGCGGCGCCAGCTGTGGGGAGCAGAGTGGGGGTGGGGGGGGGGGGAGAGAAAGTAGGTCAGTGGTGAAGCTCCGCGGTCCACCGGTCTATTGCTGACACACCCACGCCCAGGCCCAGGCGCGCGACCGGGCCCCGACCACGCACCACCCTGCACCGCATACTGCATGATACGATGAAGAGTGCCCGCCCCGCACACACGTGCCCGCACACGTGCGTGGACAGACACACACCCTGGTCGTGAAGTTGATTTACAGAGGCTCGACTGCTGTCGCGCCCTTGGTGAGCAGGATGTGGAAACCAAAGAGACTGAGGGCTGTTTGGAGAGCCAAAGACAGAGAGAGAGAGAGACAAAGAATGCTGTGAGGAGGGAGGGAGAGCGAGAGACCAAGACAGGGGGGAGAGAGCGAGAGACCAAGACACACACACACAGAGAGAGAGAGAGCGAGAGCGAGAGAGAGAGGCGGACAGCGACAGGGCTGTTGGAGAGACCGATCAAGACACGGGGAGGGGGGGGGGGGGGCACTGCAAAAACAGAGGGCAGGGCGTGATAGCTCGAGACCTTGACGACTGAAACAAGTGAGCCTGTATGGAGCCCTCACTTTCTAAAATAACTCCAGGACAGACCACCGATGCCGCTAAAAATAAGGAGGCCAAATTCCTCCCGTTGTGGGGACGATGCTCGCTGTGAACCCGACTCATCCGACCGGTCAGGTTTGAACACGCCGGTGTGCTGTGGTTGATGGCAACACAGTGTGGGATCCCCGTCACACTGAGGCCCAGTGTTGCTGTCGCCTCCACACCCGTGTGGAGTCACTGGGCTCAAGGCTTTAACCTTAACATCTCGGGGGCCAGGGGGCAGCATAGAGAGGCCACTGTGTATAAGCCCCAAACATGTATCGTCTTTAAGTTGGCCCCCATTCAGCCAGGCTTCAACACCTCTAAGTATAGCATCACCCTACACAACAATTTCAACAGCGTGCATACCGTATTGCTTACATAAACGTTTTAGCACTGATTTGGGCTTTCAAACCACCCTGGGATTGCGTCAACTTCAAAAGTTTGCATTTTCTCGTTTGCCAATGCACAAACTTGCAACAATTTGCAAAGTATAAAACATCTTCAACAATGAAAAAAGTACTAAATTTCAGTTTCAGTCATCTTTTATGGTTATTCATTCATAATGAACACATACCCATTATGATACTAATATTCTTGTGTAAATGAACCATGGCACAAAGGTTTGATCTAATGAACAGAATTACGTACTAACCACTTCAAAGACTTTTCCCAGCAGCAGTGCTGAGGTGTGTGTGAGGTGCACTATGTTGATGTGCGTGTGCACGCAATTGAGTGTACACGACAAAAAATAGCACGCGATCAAACGTCTTTTTGCATTAATGTCAGACAGTTTGCAGACTGCAATTTTGGAGGCCTCCCACAGTCTGGGTTTCATCATACTGTTGCTTCTACCCTAGACAATCAAAGAAGTAGGCTCGGTTCTATTATTAAGTCACTTCTTGGGTTACTTTTTTTTTCACCCTTCCTACATTTAGTCCAAATCTTTTCATGAGCTCATGCAACCTACAGTATCACCATGGGGTTTTATTCTTTTATATGTATCAGTCCTCTTATTCCCATAATACTTCTCCCATGACAATAAATACAGTGTATGCAACAATTGAAAGGGGGTGCAGAATGGGGCAGATATGATATGCATGTTTTTAAATGACTTTGCTATAACGAATAGCATTTAGGGTGCCCAACATAGTTGGACACTATGAGCCGTTGCTTCTCCTTTCACATCAAGAAATGATGGCACTATAAAGATGAGTTGTCTAACCGTATCCAACTTTAGCAGTATATATATGTGGTAATAACACAGGCATCTGACACACAAACATGCGTGCTAGGAATATTGGCACAACAAAGAGGTGTTTGGTGGGCTAAGCCTATTGAAAGTTTACATTGCAATCACTGACTGGACATTGCACAACATCGTTACCTAGACGATGCAAATCGCTACAGCACCGCCTTAGGCTGCCCGGGTGCAAATGGTTCATCGGTGTCGTAATGTAAACATGTTCAACGGCAGGCCTGTTTCTAACAACTGGCTGTAAAGGCAGGGGACATGCCCCTCTTCACCTACCCTTATAAAATAAAACAGAGAAGAGGAGAGTTCATTTATTTAAAAACTGGATTCCCCAGCTCTGCCCGATCACAGAACAGCCTTCCAGAAAACAAGGCATACCATTGACCAGGCCCCCGGCAGCCCTGACTCTCCTTGTTTTGTCAGAACTGGTCGGCGCTGGCACGGCCGCTGAGTCACAAGGTAAAACTAGTTGTTGGTGTGGAGATCTGGCAAGGAGACCAGCACGCGAGTCGCTTTCATGCCAGCGCTTCTAACTGATGTGTGGTGGACTGTTTCCAGCCCGGAGGCTGCTGCTGCAGCTGCGGGCGCGGCCAAGACACGCATGCTCAACACCTCCTGATGTGCATCATCATGACTAACGTTGTGATTGACATCCTGCAGGATTCATCACGATCTGACATAGATAGATAGATAGCTCTATAGATATATGTATACGTTATTGATCCCCAGAGGAAATTCAAAGTATGTACATATGACATGATAGTACATATGATGCCCCAATAGCGCCGTGCTCTTAGTTACGATATATTTTTACTGAAATTACACTTTGATTTTGGACTAGGGAGCGGGGATTTAACGACATGTTCAGAATTCGCTTTGGTTATGGGCTAAAGTCATGCCCAGGCCCTGCCCTTACAGGCGTTTGGCTCTACGCTAATGCAGTAAGCAAGCTCGTTTCGTGAGAAGGATCTGACAAAGTCGGCAACCAAATGCAGACCCAGGGACTGAACTGGTGATGGCTCTAATCCGCTAAGACCCGACACACACAAAACAGAACCTGACCCCGGACCTCAGAAGCGGCGCTCATAAGTCATTCAAAGCCAAGGTCACACCTCAGACCAAAAACTTAATCTCAAAGTCAAACATTCACGACCACAGACATTGCAAATGACAGCCACATGTGTAATGACGATGCGGGCTGTGGTGTGCGTCTCGTTCCATCTGTTCCTGGTCAGTGACTCTTGGCTCCGCTGTCATGCACTCAGAAGGTGATGACGGGAAACTAGGTAGGCCCTCTCAAAAGAAGTGATACTCAGGAGCCATAACGTTTTTCAATCCCACATGTATGCACATACGGACTGATATGTGTGCACTGCACACACGCATTCAGACACACACACACACACACACATGAATGGACACACACACACAGTCAAACAGACACACACACACACGCAAGAGCCGACTGAAAACAAAACAACAACGCCCTGGCGTGCGAGTGAGGATTCGTGCGATTGAGGTCTTTCAGCGTTGGCACGGCAAAAAAAAAAAAACCAACACCTCGACACTTTTTGTCGGAGACGCACAGAGAGACGGGCGTAAATGTGCGTCCAGCGTCCAGAACCACAAGGAAAACAATGGGACGCCTCCTCAGACCCCGCTCTGCCTCACGCCACGGCTGGCTTCAGTGTTCCTACTGCGCCAGTGCTAGGCCAGGCCCCAAAGCCCACTTTACGAGAAAGCCCGTAAAAAGAAACCCTGGATCGCGCTCGGGGAAAAAAAAAAAAAAAAAGGGGCCTATACAAATAGCCACATTGTGCGTTGAACGAGCACATTGACGTAAAGGAAAACTCTACATAGCAACTTGTGTGCCCACCGTGGACTAAGTGGTGTCAAAACCCTGGACCTAGGAGGGTAAAGGAGAGAACACGTTGATTCACAAAGCCCGTTCTAGCCACTATATTCCCGCCCCCCCCTATATACTGACGAAACGGCCGCCATCAACAATATTACGACACATCGTTGTGAGTCGTGCAACCACGGTTTCTCTTTCTGAAGGAATCAACTCAAAAGGTTGCTGAAAGACAGGGGCTGCTTGGAGGCCGGATCAGACGAGAGCACCTTGTGTATATTTTTGGCCTGCTGCAATTGTAAGATAGAAGGGATATGGCTTCAAAAGCCCCCCCCCCACCCCCCCCACCCACCCATACATTTTATAAGCATCCTGTGAAACAGAGTAAAGAGTGGCATTATAAAACCAAACAACTATTCAATATTATTCTATTAGAACTGCTGGAGCAACGACTGCAACATTTGAACACATCCGGGCTATACACGTTTCAGAATTAACCTAAATCTTCCAGACGGATATGCTGATCAGGCAACCAGTGACTGATTTGCGTCAACAGTAAATACTGTATCCCTTAAGAGCTCTTCACACAAAGGAATTCCCCCGTGCCTACATTAGTTCCACCTCTCAAATGCCAAACGCCTTACGTTATCGCCAAGTCATGTACTGTATACGGCAAAACAAACAACTCTGAGCCAACATCTGTTAAATCTATGGTAAGATCCACTGTACCGTGGACAGTACAATCCACAGACTCACTAGTATATTGTGCTAGTGGATGCATGCATTAAACATGCATGCATAAAATAAGGAATCATCAAGATTGCTGTAAGACTTTATATTCATGCAGAACATTTGACACGGTGCATAGGGTAATACCCACACAGCATTGCATTGCAATATGACTGTTGAAAGAGCTTATATTTAGGTATTCCTTTCAAAAAAAAGGTAATGTGTCAGCAAGTTAATAAGTGCTGGCGTGCATAACGCTGCGTTAAGGCTACACAAGAATAGTGGTAGGTGCCACCTTCCGTGATGCAAAGAAAAAATAAGTTGAAACGTCAAACTTCCACTCAAGTAGGGGATCCCAAGTGGGAAAGTGGAAACTTTTTGACAGGCGTGACAACTACCGCCCACAGTGTGTGTGTGTGTGTGTGTGTGTGTGTGTAGATAGAAGTATAATTCAAATTGCCTACAGATTGTGTGCATGTTCATGTGCGTGCACGCGCGTGCATGCGTGCGAGCCCTGATACCTCTGGTGGGTGTGCTCGGATAGACCCCCCCCCCCCCCACAATGTGCTGAGCGGATGCGCTTCCTCACCTGGCGACGGCGGAGGAGTAGGAAGGAGAGGTAGGGAAGTTCTCTGTGGCGCCCGCCGACTGCACCCGGCTCCAGGGCTCTCTGACGCCGGTCACCGGGGGGTAGAGGCTGAAGACGGAGGGTTTCTGATCCTTTTGCTGCTGGCCTCCACCGGGACTGGTGGTGGAGGTAGGCGTGCCACTCGAGTTCACCCCAAAGTGGTAGCTCTGGCCCCCTGAGGTGCTCACCCCACAAATGGAGATGGGGCTGGCGCAGGACATGTCGGACGAGGAGGACGAGGTGCTGCTCATCTGGCTGAACCCGCGGCCGCAGGACGTTTTCTCCTGCTTGACCACGTCGGGAGTGCAGAGCCGGATGAAAGCGGAGTCAGTCTCTTTCTTGACCACCGCCAGAGGGGTGGAAGGAGTGAGAGAGGTCGGGGTGGCCGGGCTGCTGCTCAGCGTAGTGGAGCTGGCCGCACTTCCGTTGGTGCTCAACGTTAGCTTGGACTCCTTCTCTGAAGATATGTCACCAAGCAGAGAATCGTCCCCAAGGGTGGAGAGGAAGGCGTCGTCGCCTACATAGAAATCTGAGGGGGACCCGGCGAGCTCAAAGTCTGGGAGAAGGTCCAAAGTGTTGTCATTGAACAGCTTTGTGTTCATTTCCTCATCTTTCCCAATGTGCCCAAACGAATCCAAATCCATGGAATGGTGATCTACCTTGTCCATGGAGAAGTCATCTGTTCTGAGGGGGAAAAGGTTAGGGTCGGATCCCCCGATAAGGGAATCCATGGAGGATGAGTGGGTAAGATCCGCTATGCTGGCCTCCAACCGGGAGAGGCTATCCCCAAATGTGTAGCGTCCAAGGGAAGTTGTGGTCTGTGGCTGGAGCTGGAACAACTGCTGCTGGGCCCTCTGGTCCTTGGACGCCCCTCTGGGCTCTGAATCCTCCAGTATGAGGCCAAAAGAGGCAGTGCCAGAGGCAGAAGTGAGCTCCTCTGGAAGTGGACTATTGCTGAGGCTGTTGGGCACATCTCCAGGCTGCATCAATGGGCTGGACGGTAGCACAACAGCAGTGGCAGATGTGATGGACATTGCACTGTGAGGAGCAACTTTTAATGGAGTTCCATCCACAGGGCTTTCTGTGTAAAAAAGTTTGCTTAAATGGTCATCTCTGTTATTTCGTATCTTCTTCACTCTGCCTTTATCCATCCCGTGATCCTTCATAAACAGAGATAGACAGTGAGTTTGAAGCACTGTTTAACATTTATAAATTAGTTCAGGAAGTTGTGTCAGTATCTGATCTGGTACAGTGATAAAGGAATTGGGATCCTAGCCGTCAATGTGTGCAGCAGCTGGTTATCTGAACCCGATCTAAACGGGCGGTGAAGGTTGTCACGTATGTAAATCTCTGACTGCAGCCGAGCGCGCCATTGAACTGCAGCGTTGCTGCCATGATCGTTAGCCCAACACCTACGTTAGCATCCGCCTCCCCTTACTAATAGCAGATCCGTCGAGGAGCAAAGTTCACACAGGCTTATCGTAGACCCCGACAAACGTGTTCGCACGGAGGAATATAAACAGACCCCATACTAATAAATGCAATATTTGCTTTGTGTCTGTCAGCAGTAACGTCACTGCTATCTCCTTTTAGTAGCATTCCCTGCTGGAGATGTCATAAACCTTCACCTTGAGGGTCAACAATAACACACTACAACACTTTAAATTAATACAATTTTAAACTCTTACCGTTCAATGTGTGTGTGTTCTTTTGGGGAGTCTATATTTCTCCTGACAACATTGTTATGATGGCCAGTATCATTAACAACACGAAGCCCGGACTACGGAGCGTGTTTTCTTCTTCATAGGCCTGCTCCTGCGTGTTTACAGGGAACACGAGCGACTCGAGTGGACTCTCTGTTTTTTGCTGTTTTTAACCCCCGCTGTGCGATGAATCTAACATGCGTTGGTCAATCACAGCTAGCCATCATGAAAGTAGGCGCTAACCTTTGGGAAAAACATACAAAATGGAGATCTCAGTGAGTCAACCCCATGGCGGCTGTGTTTACAACACGCAGCGCCGCCTTCTGGGAGTATGGGGACACTGCACCTTTCGCTCAATGTAGATGACCTACTTTTGAAAACGATGGTTTTAACTTATTTAGCTAATTAAAATAGATAACTCCGTAGGACCATATGGCTTAGTTTAAATAAACTAAACACTGCTTGCAATGTGAGCCTTAACTGACGTGGCTCAGAGTAGCATATAATTGTTTGGGTTGTTCAAAACAAACCATATAGGCCTATTCCGAAAATAACACATTCATTCAATTCTCAATTCAAATAATTATTCTACACATGCTTCAAGAATATCTGTTGTATCTGTTAACTATTCACAAATATTATAACAACTACAGAGCAGTACGCCTCTGGTTAGATTGAGCTCACTGTGGGCCCTCTAGCGGCTCAAACTTGTACAGCGGGCAGAAACAACACAGACCATCACTTTCTGTATTCAATGTTCAAGCGCTTAACGTTTGTTACCCATTTGTTACCCACCAATACATTATCTGTTTTGCTTTAAAAAAATAAAAAAATAAAACGACGGTATACATTTTAGGCCCTGACCCCACTAAGCTACTTAGGTTACCATTAAAACACAACTATTAAATGCAAACACCACACCCTTGCTCAAAAGTTGTACGTTTCGTTTCATGTTATCATAGTAGAGTGCCAACCAAAAGCCATTCAGTTCGACAATACATAACTCTAGTCTAGTTAAGGTTTTATAACGTCTGCCTTATTTAGGACCAATTGTCTTGCATTATTCATGCTGAAATTCAATGGAGTTCAATCACATAGGAATACAACAGGGTGTAGCGATGAATAGAGTTTGAGGAGGCTATACTGTTAAAACCTATCCTGGGAACCAGACGAATCTGCAAACGCATGTTTTATTTGCTCTGGCAGATTCGTAAATTGGTCTGTTGATGTCCGGTTAGTTCAAACAACATCAGAAGAAACAAATCACATAGAAAATATGTATTATGTAAACGGATAATGGAACATTTATGAGTTTATGAAGAGCTTTAGGCGGCAAAATCCCACATCAGTGAAAAGGAAGAGGAGATGAGCCACACATACCCACGCATACACACCCACACACCCAAACTCACTCTCTCTCCCTCTCTCCCTCTCCCTCATAGGCTACTGTCTCTCTCTCTCTCCACTCTCTCTCTCCCGCTCTATCCCTCCCTCCCTTTCTATCTCTCTCCCCTTCTCTCTCTTTCTCTCTCTTCCTTTTTCACTCCGTCTCTTCCTCCCACTCTCCCCCCCCTCTCTCTCTCTCCTCTCTCTCTCTCTCTCTCTCTCTCTCTCTCTCTCTCTCTCTCTCTCTCTCTCTCTCTCTCTCTCTCTCTCTCTCTCTAAATCCCTGCTGTGTGAATCCCACTCAGTGCTGCTTAGCAACCCTTCTCCAGCTCTACTCTGAATTAACAGTTTGAAGCGTGACCACTGCATCTAAAAAAAAAAACAGTGTCAAGGGTTCTCTCCTAAAATTAGGAAAAATGAAATATATAAATCAAACAATTAAGGAGAACAGAAAGGGTAACAGAACCAATGCTATATAATCAAATGTGATATTTCAGGGGAAAATGGCCTACAATCTGGTACACACAATATAGTAAAATAAAAAATATTTGTATGCATTTCAGATTGCAACGTCAGATGGGACTGGCATATGCCAGACAAATCATGGGGTGATAAAAATGACTACCGACTATGTGATAAGGAACAGCAGCCTACTATCGAGGTGTTTTGCATTTAATTTGATTCAGCATCATTATTTACAGCCCATAGGCTACCATCGAGATCTTTATGAGATAGGCTAAGCGACACTGATTCTCCAATAAAGCGGGCAGTAAGATGAAGTGGTCTGCGCTGCTTGGCCGGCGGATTTCTTAATGACTGGAATAGCATTCATTCTGAGTTGCATCCTCATCAACGTTTAAATATGTTATTTTCCTTTAAGATGATGTAAGACATTACTTCATGGGACGATTACCCCCCCCCCCCCCCCCCCCCCCCCAGCCATCACCACCCCCCACCCCTCCATCCCTCGCTGAGTTTGGAGCCACCTCTCCTCCGTAGCGCACTGTGCCGACGCACTGTGAGCGCACACCAGGACTCAGATTCCCGCTCTCTTCAAACCCATCCTCACTCGGGGACGGCTGCGCTCGCTCTCTCTGCCTCCCGTTCTCCAGCCACGATGCTCGTGTGCGCCACGATGACCTCGGACTGAAATAATTTCAAGAAGAGCCGAAGTAGGGCAAAGTATTTCCCAACCAAGAAAAACTAAATTGCATACAAGAAAAAAAAAAAACGAAGAACAAACAATAACAAAAGCAACGTAAAGATGTCCTATTTTTAAATCGTAGACCATCTCGGGATTACTATTTTCTCAATGAAGTCTGAGTAACAACACATTGAGGGGGTTGTGTCTGTACAATGCGTTCAGCGGTTGTCTGGATCGACGCGAGTGGGGGAGAACGCGCTCTCTGCGAGCACACTTACGCGTGGAGTTAGAGGATATGGACACACCTTGGGATGTTACAGGAGAGACCGAAGGTGAGCACAGAGCTGTGAACCAACGCTCCTCGGTCGTGT
Source organism: Micromesistius poutassou (assembly GCF_964030765.1). Taxonomy (NCBI): domain Eukaryota; kingdom Metazoa; phylum Chordata; class Actinopteri; order Gadiformes; family Gadidae; genus Micromesistius; species Micromesistius poutassou. Next base: position 5,462,051 of record NC_140276.1, on the reverse strand, counting down.
GCGTGTGTGTGTATGTGAGTGCGCCTGCAGCATCATGCAGCTGGCCATAGTACCCTGAACTTCCGGATCGTCTTAAAACCAAGCGTCGTTTTAAAACCTCGAATCATTTTTTAAAATGGCATTAAGTGAAACGAAGACACAAGAGCAAGGGTCAGTGGCGAACCCTCCACCGGACGTGATCGAACTCAACGTAGGAGGGCAGGTGTACTACACCCGCCACGCCACTCTAACCAGCAGCCCCAATTCTTTATTCGGCAAACTGTTCTCCAACAAGAAAGGCTCCTCTAACGACCTGGCCCGGGACCTCAGAGGACGTTTCTTTATTGACAGGGACGGTTTTCTATTTCGTTATGTGTTGGATTACCTCCGAGACAAGCAGGTGGTCCTTCCCGACCACTTCCCCGAGAAAGGAAGGCTGAAAAGGGAGGCTGAGTATTTTCAGCTGCCCGAATTGGTCAAACTTTTGTCATCGGACGACTCCAAACTAGTGTCCGATGACTGCAGTGATTTTGAAGACGGCTCGCAGGTCAGCGAGCACAGGTTCCTGTCCTCCTACTCTCTTGACCGCAGGTACGGCTACATCACGGTCGGCTTCAGAGGGGCGTGCGCCACGGGGGGCAGGGAAAGCCAAGTAGACGCCAAAGCCAAAAAGGTGCCAAGGATCTTTATAAGCGGCCGGATTGGCTTGGCCAAAGAAGTGTTTGGAGACGCCCTGAACGAGAACCGGGATGCTGATAGGCCACCGGACCGCTACACCTGCCGGTTCTTCCTTAGGTTCAGACATTTGGAGAGAGCCTTCGACATGCTGTCAGAGAACGGCTTCCACATCGTAGCCTGCAATTCGTCCCTCACCTCGTCCTCGATCGGTCATTACGCGGACGACAGGGTCTGGTCCAATTTCACACAATACGTGTTCTACCGTAAGTGAAGATTTCCTCCTATAAAAACCAACGACACGCCCATAATCCCCCTTCATGTATTGGCCCAAATTGAGACGCTTAAGAGGTCAGTGTAGTTAAACCCCATCGCAAGGAGGCAGGATTGAGTTCGATCCTTCTACTCTCCCTGGTCCCAACCGCATCCCATCGACTTGAAACTTCTGCTCTCTCTGGTTTCAGAGGCAAAGTTGCCCTCTGACCTCAGGGAAGCTGAGCCGACCGACTCCATGTTAATATTGGCTACAGCCTGACTGGCTTGTGCAAGGTGGGGCTGTGCAATAAATAACATGGTTAGTAAGATGTTACAGTCAGGGCTGTTTTATTCACTTAGAAGGCTAATGCGGAAAAAAAAAGTCGATGCATCTCCAAATGCCCTCACTGGCAGTAATCTTTTTCATGTCTTTCGTCAGAGAGGGAGGAGATGGAACATATGGCCAATTAAAAAGCACTTTGTCCATTATTCCAAATGGCTCCCTTTGGAAAACTGCAAAGAACATGCATTTGATTGGATGGTGTGTGTGTGTGTGTGTGTGTGTGTGTGTGTGTGTGTGTGTGTGTGTGTGTGTGTGTTTGTGAGAGTGTGTCTGTGGGAGTGTGTGTGCCTGCCTGCGTTCATGCGTGTGTGTGTGTGTGTGTGTGTGTGTGTGTGTGTGTGTGTGTGTGTGTGTGTGTGTGGAGGGGGGGTCTCAGACATAAGGTTGACTAATGATCTGCTCCTTTCGTGTCAGTAGTATTAACAGTATTAAATGTAGTAGTAAAATATGTAGTAGTGTCAACTGTAGTAGTATTGACTGAAGTAGTACTGACTAAAGTAGTATTGAAGAAGTACTGACTAGTATTTACTGTAGTAGTCTTGACTGTAGTAGTAGTATGAACTGTTGTAGTATTAACAGTAGTATTCACTGTAGTAGTGTTCACTGTGGTAATATTTACTATCGTAGTATTGACTGTAGTATTATTGTCTGTAGTAGTGCTTAATGAAGTAGTATCCAGTGTAGTATAGTATTAACGTGTCAGTAATGAAATTGCACTAAGATACGTAGGTGTTTGTCCGACCCACATAGATGAGGCGAAGCCCCTTCTCGCATGCTTCATCAGACTCTACTAGCCATATGCTGTAGTACAGGAGCTCCATGCAGTCTGATGCATTCTACATCCCCCATCACACACATAGACACACCCATAGACGCATTAGTGGTATAGAGGACCAAAAAAAAAAAAAGAAACAAGCTGGAGAATGAACTCGGGACAGATGATGGATAGGCAAAAAAAGCAGGGAGAGAGAGAGAGAGAGAGAGAGAGAGAGAGAAGGAGAGAGAGCGAGAGAGAGAGAGAGAGAGAGAAGGAGAGAGAGAGAGAGAGAGAGAGAGAGAAGGAGAGAGAGAGAGAGAGCATAGAGCGTGGCGGTAAGTAGGAGACAGTGGGGAGGGGGGAGATAAGCAGGAGGGACTTAAGGGCCCGTGCTGTAGGAAGGGAGTGTGAACGGGAGAAAGGTGAGCGGATGGAGGAGTTCGGGGCTTAGTCACGGAACTAAGGAACTCAAAGTTGTTCATGGCACCCAGAAGAACGGACAGAAAAGAAGAGAGAATCCAAAGTAGCAGACAGACTAAGGCCCCGGTGGTGGTGGTGGTGATGACAGTGTGGGTGGGTGGCAGATGCAGATAGGGATAAAGAGAGAGAGAGAGAGAGGGAGAGAGGGAGAGAGTTTATCGAGGATGAAGGAGACAGAGGAGATGAGAGAAGGCAGGTTTCACCAACATCCCTCCTCCCTAATGCTGGTGAGAGCGAGAGAGAGGGGGAGAGGAGAACGAGAGGGAGGGAGTTCATCGAGGGCGAAGGAGACAGAGGAGAGGAAAGGGCTTGTATCACCGACCTCCCCCCCTGCAGCGGGGGAGAGAGACGTGGGGGAGAGAGGGCGAGAGAGAGAGAGAGAGGTAGAGGGAGACAGGGAAGAGAGAGGGACACGGATGGAGAGATGATGGGATTAATGAAGAGTGGACAAGGTGAGGGCAAACGGAAGCATAGCCAGGAAGGGTTCTGAGTCAGGGGCTGACTGGAGATGATGGATGGACATATCAGGAGCAGCCAGACACGGTGTGGGAGAGGGTGAGAGATAGGGAGAGATAGAGAGAGAGAGATAAGGAGAGAAGGAGAGAGAGAGGAAGAGCGAGAGAGGGAAAGATAAAGAGATGGAGAGAGAGAGGGGGAGAGAGAGAGAGGGAGAGAGATAGGGAAGGACAGAGAGATAAGGAGAGAGAGAGGTGGAGAGACAGGGAGAGAGGGACAGATAAAGGGAGATAAAGTGGGGGAGAAAGAGAGGGTGAGAGAAAGACAGAGCGAGAGACAGCAAGAGGGAGTGAGAGAGGGGGAGGGAGAGAGAGAGCTCCCCTCTCCATAACTTCACAGCGGTCAGCATCCATCATTAAGAGAAAACATTGCAGCATGGTTCCGGTCGTGGGATGCGATGGGTGGGGATGAGGGTGTGGATGTGGGTGGGGATGTGTGTATGGGAAGATTTGTTTTCCATCCGCTGGATGCACATATTATATTGTGTTACAAAGTTAAATAAACCACTCATTCAATGAAAGTTGCGATGAGCAATTGTATATGCTCAAAGTCCTGGAGGAAAACATAAGGTCTTGAAAAACAACATTTATGATTTTGACCCAAACACTGGAGGAACGGTTCTGGGGTGCTGAAACAAATAATAGTAATTAACATAATCACATGATAGATGGCCTTATGTGCAGCATGAAAAACATCCACATCCTGCACAGGGAAACCTAGAGAACGGCTCTCTTCCTGCCATCTTCCACTTAATTTGTGAGCGGAGCCACAAAAAGGCCAGTTTGAAATAATCATCAACTCATTGCTGGGAAGTGCTGGCCTGATAAAGCTCCAGCCCTAGTTCATCTGAGGGCTTCCCGGTGAAGTGAAGGCGATACACTGTCTTCACTTGGATGGAGTCCAGGCCAGCATTAGGGCTTATAGTATCTAGCCCTTGGTTTCACTCAACTCTACTCTCCGCTGCAATAGTCGATACACTGTTGGATTCCTTGTCAGCCATTCTTTAAATATAATTTGCTTCAGATACACTATACTGTTTATATCTATACCTGCATATTATGTAAGGAAAATGGATTTCTATAAATAAATCATTGATAAGCGTTTTTCTGTTGTTGTTGCACCTGACAGTAACGATATATAATTCATATTGAACTGGTTAGGATGCATGTTAGCCTTTAAAAACCTACAGCGTATGGGACTAAAAAATGCACAATTTAATCACACACAGTTGAAGAAGTACAAAGTGTTATACCATCATTAGCTCGGGGACAGCCAGACAACAAGACACCCATATCCTCCCAAATGAAAAGAAACATACACAGAGTCATGTGACATGATCTATTCTCATGGTAAAGTCCACCATCACTGGCAACATAAGTGGCTGAGGTTGGTCCACAACTGAATTATTCTTATTTTATTTATTGGTTAGTAAGTAGGCATAGCTATCAGTTAGTATTGGGTTCTTTGCTTTGAATAAGATAATACACAATCACTATTGATAAACCAATTACATTGACAGATTACTTCAATTTGGGTACCTGCTTGACCTACAACATATTTCAGTTACCATTATAGGGAGAAAACACAGTTTGAATCAATATAGTTTGCATTACATCTTTGTTGTTTTAGAGTTACGTTGTAAGAAAAACACGTTTCATATTAACCTGACATTGCTGTCTTGCTGTCAACTGACATCTTGCTGTTGGATTCATGTGTCAGGGGATTTGTAAAAGTTCAACTGTATAAGTACTTGTCAGAGTTGCAACCGAGTCATCATTGATTCAGCACGTCAGACGCATACAAAATCTGTTTTGTATGTGTCTATTACATATACTTTGCACATATTGTCTTGTTTGTTAATTCTAATACAGGCTTTAACTCTATACTCACAGTTATATCAATGTTATTTCCCAAAGGGGATTATCACCAACACAACAGGCTTAGAACACAAAATAAATATATTATTTAAACTATAAAACACTCAATAAGATGGTCTTATAAGATGAGTTTTCACCAAGGGAGAGCGGCTGGTTGGTCAATCAGAATTGAAGAGTGTCACTTATGAGAGATATTTATATTTAGTCTTCAGATAATAATGATGACCTTACCGCTCTGCTTATTGATTAATCCGGCCTCCTTTCGGCCATTTGCACCACACTCTGTGTTGTTAATTATCTCTAGGGGCCGGTGAAGAGGATTTCCTAATTAAAGAGCTATCTGAGAACTGAAAACACCATAGTTTCACGATGACACTCTGGAGAGCTGCATCCAATTATCCACTTTTTATACAAAAACCAGCACATGTTAAAACCGAACAAATGGAGTCATTACTGTTTATTCTGCCTACAGTATCTTATCAGCTAAAGCGCGGTTTCCCTACGTCGAGCGAGTCAAGCGCTCAAACTCCAGCTTTAAGAAAAGCAACTTCCGACTGAATAATTCCGCCGCAAGAGCAGAGTTATTATTCAGAATGGCAGTGAACCGAAAACAAAAAAAGTGGTTGTAACGAGATCTTGATAATGAATAAAACAAGCATAACTGACGAAAACGACAATATATATACATATATTTACGTCCGGTCAATGGCTCCAAGGCAACACTGAACGCATCTTTACTACAGAGAACCTTTCTTTGCACTGCGAAAGGGTCAGGCCAGGGAGTGATGACTTTATCCCAACCAGCTCCACCACACCTCCTAAAGCGCTATGCACTATGTTGTGTGCGGGGAAATAAGCACCATAAATAGATGGGGACTTATTACGCTCGCCAGCTGGTGAACCCCTTCTAAAAAAATGCGCAGTTCTCATTCAGGCCAATGAATGAGACGATTTGCCGCCAATAATGGACCTCGCACAATGGCCCACAAGTCAACAGGGGACGCAAGGTAGGGGAAAGCAATTCATCGCCTGGGCGCAACGGAGGTAGAGATTGGGCTGTCCCATGGCTCTCTGGCAGCCTGCTTGGAGCCGGGATGGATCGGCAGTGCTTGCTGGAGATGGATGCAGCTCTCATGAATAACTCACACTAGTCTCAAAGCAACGGGCCCGTGAAGTGTGGCTGGGCCCGGTAAGCTATGTGTGTCTGCGTCGTTCCTCATGATGTAAGTACTGAACCTTGAGAGCTCCACGTCTGGCTTATCCCGCAAGCATTTTTTGAACCTGTTCTGTAAAGGCCACTAGTTTCTATCTATAAAAACCGTTCAATCACTTTCATGATGCTAAGGATGGTGTGTATGGAATTTTAAGATCCTTATTTGTTAAAGAAGGAGAAGGAAAGGAGGGTGAAGAAGGAGAAGGAGAAGACTGAACGTATAATTATTTATTATATACAACTATTTGTCGCTCTGGATTTTATCCAGGGTTTAAGACTCTTTACCCTTAATCCCACTCTGAATACACCACAGACTGTTTGGAGTCAAGACCATGCTCTGTGTAGCCAGGTCTCTCTATACAAAGGCACCTGCTCTCAGGCAACTTCAGCTTCCATAAATGAAGTAAAGTGTAAAGCCAGCTAGCAGAAATCCATTGACCCTGAATCTTCTCTCTGCCAATTAGCAGCTGCAGTGGCTGACACTCTGGCTCCTGGCCATTCCTTACACTTTGTTTGACCTCCAGCTCAGCTTCATCAGCTGTATTTTACAAGGCAATGATTATTTGCATCATTGATCCACCCCAATCCACCGAGATAATGTCTCGGCTCCACAGTGATTGTATTGCCATGTGTAGGTGCTTCGTCTGCCGCGCCAGGGCAGCTGAACAAATGGGATCTCTGTGTTCCCCTTTCTCCTGTCACTGTGTGGCTCTAAGAGGTTTTAAAAATGCACTCTGAGAGGACCGGCCCGCCCCCTCCCCTCCCCTCCCACCTCTCACAGTATCTCCCCCCCACCCCCCTCCCCCCCATGCTCCAGGGGCACCCAGTCCGCCTCCGTGGCGGTAAGCGCTTACGACATGCCCTCCCTCGCCTCATCTCGGACACATCTCCTTCCATCAAGTTCCTGATGAGGCTATGAGGACGAGAGGCTGCGACGGCGGCGGGGCCAGCGGTGTCTAGGCCTTGGCCCGCCGGCGCGGGGGGGGGGGGGGGGGGGGGTGGCTGACACATACACTCGCCAGTCTGTCCGCCTCACTTGTTCGTCACCCTGAGTCGGGACGCAATGCCGTTCAACCCACCCGTCGTGGCCCCCGTCCCGGTCGTTCCCGGTCGTTCCCGGTCCCCATCGCCGCTCCTGGTAGTGGATACAACCTGTCAAACGCGGATGTCACGATCAATCAGCCGATAGAATTGTCCCTGCATGGGTTCACGGAGAGCAGATCATTTTGAGGCCCCCGAAGTCATTACACACAGAGAGAGACAGAGAGACAGAGAGAGACAGAGAGAGACAGAGAGAGAGACAGAGAGACAGAGAGAATAACTGTATGACATCTCCTGTTGTGGATGCAAGTGATTATTAGGTGAAGCTGTTACCTCATCAAAGGGACCGAAGGGGGGGCTGCTTCCAAATGAAGGCGCTCTGTGGGTGCGAGAAACTATGGATTCAGAGGCGGATGAAAAGCTTTCAGATGTTATTGTAGGCATTTGTGTGGTTATGGACATCATACCTGCCGGGATGGCAGCTTTATTCACAGGTCAAGGCGAGAAGAGACCTGCTGAAATGACTCTTTACCGAGCAGCCACTCGCGCCCCTCAGAAAAACTAGCCTGCGACTGCAATGACAAGTCGTTTCATTCACTCTGTTCCTCCTTCGCGCAAGGCCGTTCTGGCCTAATTTGCGAGTTAACGAGCACGTAAACAGCCCCCACCCCGCGGCAGTGGCTTTGATATTTTTGTTAAATTTTGGTTGCTAGATAAACAGAGAGCAGGAGAATATACCGTAGGACGGTCTCTGAAATTAGATCAATTCAGCTACACTATAAGCTTAGCTGCTGTTTTATTCACGTGGCAAATGCCAGACAAAGACAGACATCAAAGCATTTTTAAATTAACAAGCTAAGATTCTGTACAGTATGTATTCCTTGTTCTTCTATGTTTTGCAGCCCTACATGTGTTTTTAAAGGCAGAAAACGGTTTTGTGTGAGCATATAGAATAAAAAACCCAAAACATCAGAATCAACCTCAGATTATTCAACATTATTCAGTTGAAATGTTCAGATGATACTATAGTTGATGATGATGTTTAGGCAAAGAAAACACATTGGAATAAATACCCAGTCAGCGAGGCTTTCTGTAGCAGGGATGCAGAAAGCCAGTCTGAATATAATAGCTTAGTTAGCTACTGGGCTTAGTGTTCACAGTACAATGAGAAAGTTTGCTGTGGGCTAAAAATAGTACTTCACAAGGGTATGGAGCATCCACCCTTTTCGGCTATCAATGTAGTACAACACCAGAGACTGTTGTGGAAAAAATGAAAAAAACAACGCCACAATTATTAAATATCAAATGAGTCAGTCTGGAATATATAAATAAATATCATGCAATGCTGTCCGGCAATATACCCACTGACATTTTCATGAGAGTCCATGTGTCACAGACTGGACTCAGACATAACCCCAATACGTGTTTTGGCACACAGAAACTCAGCTCTGCTCAAAGTCTTGCGATTTCACTGGCATTATTAAACTCCCTGCTGTCATGAGAGATGGAAGAGTTTTTTCCTTTTTTGGGGGAAAATGGTCCTGTGACATGCCAGTCTCTATGTTCTGTTCCCCCATGTAGAACTCCCCCCCCCCCTCCCTCTCACTCTCGCGCTCTCTCTCACCCTCTTACTCTCTCCCTCCCCTCTGATATTTATGAGTTCTGCACTCGCATAGAGCTGCAGCCTGTGTGCCCACTGAGCCTCTCTGTTCAAGCAGTAGAACCAATCTTCTAATGGCGCCGCTGCAATATGATCCGTAGGGCAGAGCGTATTGAAAAAACCACAGTGCAATCAACGGCCTTGCTCGGAACATATGGAACTGTATAGCGATATATTCATCGGCTGATTTAGATGTGCCGTACTGTACAGGTTCCCGGCAGATCCCTTGTCTTCCTTCTTGTGAAGTGGAACTCCTTGCACCTTTCTGTACAGCAGTAGTGCCCTCATCCCCTCTTTACAGATGCATTAAAAAATGAACAGGATATTAAAGCTAACACCAATGCTTACAACAGGCCATCGTATTAAGACATTGGCAGTAAGTCGCACGGGGAAAAAAAACGGACAGTCCTTACAAGGAGGGTGCGGTGTACAGCATAGAAGCGGCAACGTAACAATTCATTTTTCTAGAGGACAGCCTGTAACTTTAATGATACTATTATTGGTTTTCTGGGCAGAATCCTAAATGGGCTGCCCCTGTAGACTCTGGCAGTATCTATTATCCGTTTAGATGAGATGCCCGGAGTCCCTCCTCTTGATTCTGCTCCATGCAACCCTCCCTTCAGATGGCCTCCTGCTGCTGGACGGCTGGACCCAGCGTGGTTCATTTTCTATGGCGGGAAATTGGTCCTCTGATTGGGGCTCTTTACCCATGGATTAGCTATTAAAAAGCTGTTAGCAACTCTCTCTCACTCCGCCTTCTCCATTCTCTCTCTCTCTCTCTCTCTCCCTCCCTCCCTCCCTCCCACGCTTGCTAGCGGCCTAATAGCGCCACAGCGATAAGGACATTATTATAGCAGAGCATTGAGAGGTTAAAATCTTTTTGATCTCGGTTCGATACGAATGTGGGCATGCAGGGCTAGGAGGTAATGGGGCTTAATTGCTCAGTGTGATTTATCACCGCTATCGGGCCTGTGGAAATAAGGCGAGGAAATGCCTTTTGGGAGGATTTAAAAGTCTCGTTCCCGTCTTATGGCTTCATGGTGATCAGACACACCGTTTATTCTCCACAGTCGGCTTCTGAAATGTGTTAGGTGAACAGGAATAAAGGGGAGATGAACAGGGATACGATCGATCGGGGGTACGTCACAAAAGCACAAAAAAGTTTTTAAGGGAAAGACGAAGAGACCGATCGGGAATCGCCGGGCCTTCTTCAGACCCATTACGTCTATTGACTCGGAAAAATCCGGGAATTTATACAGACGACACTCCCAGCACTAATACGCTCTCGTGTTTCACATTCATAATGGACCACGTAGGAACCGGCCAAGAGAGGGAAAGACACTGGAAGGTGTGTGTGTGAGTGCTGAGGGGCAGGACTTGTATTATAGCTTCTCATAAGCTGTGCTGCTGGTATCAGGTTTTTCTAGGTGTATCCACTGTGCGTGACATTGGGTCCTGGTCACCGAATGGGTGGGGAGGAGCAGGGTGGCCGGGACGCTGTTCACTTCAATACTCACTGACCCCATTCTGTTTCCAGATGAGTTATGCCTCCTGTTTACCTTGTCCTACCTTGTTCAGCTCCCAGAGGGGTCCCCAGCTCTTAGGACATGTTCTGAAGGCGGCACAGATTGCTTTAGTGTTTTCTTGACATTCATTTACGTGATGTACGGCTGGATTACATCGGAAATAAACAAGTGATCTCTTTTGATGTTATGCTTATGCTTATTTTGCGTTATATTACCTGCTCTGTGCCCTAGATTAAAACCAATCCAGTCCTTTCGACTGGTTTTCTATCTTCAAAGCGGAGATAAAACCCATTAAAGGCAGACAGCTTTCGATTTTTGACGGACAATCGCTGTTTGGCATGATGCCTGTCGGCTCTGTGAATCAGTAATTAGAGGTCAGAGGCTAAGCTATGGGCTACATAAATAAGCTGTGTGTGTGACCACGTCGACGTTCATTTCGCAAGTCTGGATTTCGGTTTGTTAGCAGTGTTACTGCGTGCCGTAATTGCTGCTGCAATCACTCAACATTCAGGCTAATAAGAGCTTTCATTACCCACTGATTAAGGCTGACACACTGTTTACTGTGCTGCAATATGTCCAAGGCAGCTGGCAACATTATGAAACCAGTGCCTGTGTGCATGTGTGTGTGTGTGTGTGTGTGCGTGCGCGCGTGTGTGTGTGTGTGTTCCTCCCGTAGGTGGGTCTTCTCGGTGGTCGTCCTCCCACTGCGATTGCTGCTGCAAGAGCCACAAAAGCGAGCGCGAGGGCGAGAGCTGCACCTCCTTCAACGACCTCTCCACCTCCTGCTCCGAGACCCAGTCGGAGGCCAGCTCCCCCCAGGGCACGGTGATCTGCGGCCCGGTGACCCGCCGGCCCAACGTCCAGACCCTGGACCGGCCCATGAAGACGGGACCGTCGCCCATGCTGCAGCAGGCGGAGATGCGGCGCAAGACGGATATGCTGCGGGTGCGAACCTTTGGCGCTCGGGACCGGGAAGCCGCCAAGAGGAAAGCGAACAAGGAGAGGTTGACTCCGGAGCAGGAGTTGGAAAAATGCATCCAGGACTTCCGGCGCATCAGAATTCCGGATCGCTTTCCAGAAAGGAAGAATATGTGGCAGTCTGAGCTGCTCAGAAAATATAGACTCTAATAGAGAGTTTCACATGTGTGTGTGTGTGTGTGTGTGTGTGTGTGTGTGTGTGTATGTGTGTGTGTATGTATGCGTGTGTGTGTGTGTCTGTGTCTGTGTGTGTATTAACGTGAAGGCGATTTCTATACAGACACCTGTGTATGTGTGTGTGTGTGTTTGTGTGTGTCTTTGTGTAATAGAGAAAGAGAGAAACACAAAGAGAATGGGCAGGGGACACAAGAGTGATGAGAGAGAGAGAGAGAGAGAGAGAGAGAAAGAGAGAGAGAGAGAGTTGACGAGGACAGGGTAAGCGAAGGAAAACAGAAAACTATAGACTGCACCGTCAAAGACACCTACTGTAATGTAAAAACAAACTTAAACAATGGCCACTTTATTTTGCCAGGAGGACTTTCAGAGCACAAAAGATTAGGGGGCCACACTCAGAGTTGTTGATTTGTAATGTACACACAGTGTTATCATGATATGCAAACGTGTGAATCAGGTTACTCCTGCTGAGGCTGAACACTTTGCCACTCCAAGATGGCGGCACACCAAACCCAGTTTTCACAGCAGAGCCGCGGTCGCGAACCAGGCGCTTAAAGCTACATCACTGGTTCAAGCAACAACGCAACCTCAGGGGCAACATTGTAAACCACGATTAGCTCATCATCGACGTCTCGAACACACATAACACGATAACACACATACATGCACACAGGCAAAGACACACACACACACACACACACACACACACACACACACACACATAACACACATACATGCACACAGGCAAAGACACACACACACACACACACACACACACATACACACACATATGAAGGCACACGCACAGACACACACGCACAAACACTCTATGTGCAATTACCCACGGTTGCTCTTTAACTTTTCTCAGGGTGTACTGAGATAGTTGCAAGCGATGACGTATCACCACGGCCACGCAGGGCACATTTATTACTAGTAAGCTCTTATAACACTCAAACTGCATGTCATTTCACCTCTAGTGTATGAAATATCAACAACCATTCAATGCATTTTGTTAATTTCGGTGGATTCGATCCAGTGCATTGAGACCGTGGCTTTGGTCAACTATGGGGGGCACTGCCTAGCCTTCTGTTTGCAACTGTGCTGTTTCATTTTTGTCCCATGCTGTCATAATGTGTAGGGTAGACAATGTTGTGTAGTTAAAATGTATAATGCTAATTGATATTTGATTATTCCCCCTGACTGTAAGAGAATGAAAAGGTTGATTAAATTGATTCAAAATCTATTTCCGTTTCTCCTTTTTCTTCTCGCTTTCTTTCTCTCCGTTCAAATGGAAACGTCCAAGATCTTAATTAAAATTTAGTCGAAATTGATTTAATTAAACACGCTTACTTTTCACCGCTCATAGTGGGAAGAATGAAACGGAGGCTTAACAATTCATCAGTCACGCTTCCAGATTTCTGCACAATAGCGCACTTCTCCATGCATCTCCACGCTCACTGCAGAAGAGCTGCTTCAATGGCGTGGGCTGGAATCACAATCCTTTTGGCTGCTGTTGCAAAGCTGTTCCCTGTCCCTCCCCACCACACATCACAAATACACCAATTGGAGCCGTTTAGGAAGTGAAATAGACCCCTCCTTGTTGACATTTTGAGGTCTCTCTCTCTCTCTCTCTCTCTCTCGCTGTCTCTCTCTCTCTGTGCCTCTTCTGAGATTCTCAAGAAATGGGGGAAGGAAGAATAACCGCCCATCGCACATTCACCATTAATAGACGCCACTATTTTTAGCTAACGTATTCTGCAGTGTCGCCACAATACTCCATTGCGAGGAAGAGGGTTTGGGCGAGCTAAAGCAAAGAACAGCACTCCCCCCCCCCCCCAAAAAAAAAAAACCTGTCTCACATTGCTGATAGATGAAGAGCTGTCTTCCCTCATGGGGCACAAAATGTCCTCCAACACAAGTTCAAAGACCAAAAATAACGCTTGGTTAAGGATAAGTGTGACATGAGGCACTGTATAAGCTATATAAGGGTATAAGTTAAATATAAGGGTTATAATTGGTGTAAGCTAGGTAGTTAAACCGTCTCACATGTTAAAACGACAGGCAAACATCATCACAGGTGAATACATGAATTGACATCATTCAACAGTACACACTGTCATGGGAAAGGCGGTTAAAGCTACTTCACATTTGCTTTTGTTGACATTTAATTGTGGTTCAAAGCTCCTTGTCAACGAGCCATATGGATGCAGATCAGTGCATATGAATGCCTTTAAAAAAAAAGCTTATACAGCAAGAGCATTAAGTTTCCCTCATGTATTAACAAGGAAGGTGATGAAACACAATCTTTATCCTCCTGTGATATTGTTGTTTCAGGCTAGGTTTGACTCGGCGAGTGGTAAATGTCCAACGTGTTGTTTATTCAGAGCCGCAAGGTAAACAAGCTTGCACTCTTCACACTCTGGAGATGGTTCATGGAGCATCTCTCGAAAATACATGTCAAAGTCATTCTATATTGGTAATGGGCAGAATGGTGAATAAGCCACGCCTACAGGTTCTAAATTACTCAGGGAAACCTTCTGTCTATCTTGTCATGGGCCGAATGGCAATAGAGGCCATGCTTGTAGGGTTTATCTCCAACCCATACATCTGAATGTGGTGTTGTTTTGACCACTCTTCGTGTAGAAGAAGATATTCAGGACTGGTGATGGCACTACAAATGCGTGGTCCAATGCGGTAGTGATGTTAGCTTGAATATCATGTGGTCTAAATAAAGCATAGAAGAAATGAAGGGGGCAATAGGGATATATATATATATATATATATACTAACATAATATTCAATATTTATAAAGCCATATAACTGGGTCCTATATATCAGGAGTGGTTCCTCTTCCCTTCTCATTCGGGACATTTCACCTCGTGCTCAACTCGTCCCGAACGCTAACGTTACAAGAAGAAATCGATGGTTCAGCTTTTATCAAAAATTCACATCAGTGGTGAAACCACTGCCCTATCTCACACACTCACCTGACCCTGTTTGAAGCCCACCCCCTTCCATACCCCTCCGAGTACAGCTAACGAGCAGATCAATAACCGGGGGGGGGATCCTGCACAGGGCACCTAGATAGCCTCCCACTCGTCATAGACGGTCAATAATCCAGATCCGGCTCTGGGGTGTAAATGAGGTGGAATCTTCAATGACAGAACGCGTCTCAGACATGCCAGACCCGCGACTCTCTGTTCTCCCCGGCACGTCTTCTTAAGACGCGGCCTGCCTCACTGTGCAGAGCGCTGGCTCAGTGTGAGGCAGGGCGACTGACACGATGATTACAGGCTGGGTATTAAGAGTCTCAGAACGCGACGGAGCCTGTATGAGTGGTGGAATTATTATAATCAACAGCGTGGTTCTTGAGAGAACGGAGAACAATGGAAGGATAAATACTGAGAAGTTAGGACGTTATTAAAAAGTTGTATTCTGAAAGTAGTACTACGGCTAACTAAGGCGTTGTCTTGCTTGCGAGAAAATTGTTGCATTGTTGTCTTATCGGGAGTGTCTGGTGGCATCGGGTGGAGGGTATGTACGGAAGGCCGTTGAGGACAAAACAGTCGGGGGAAATAATGAAGGTTGTTAATGTTTATTCAGAGCCGCAAGGTAAACAAGCTTACACTCTTCACACTCTGGAGATGGTTCATGGAGCATCTCTCGAAATACATGTCAAAGTCATTCTATATTGGTAATGGGCGGAATGGTGAATAAGCCACGCCTACAGGTTCTAAATTACTGAGGGAAACCTTCTGTCTATCTTGTCATGGGCCGAATGGCAATAGAGGCCATGCTTGTAGGGTTTATCTCCAACCCATACATCTGAATGTGGTGTTGTTTTGACCACAAAACAGTCGGGGAAATAATGAAGGTCGTTAGGGACAAAACAGTTGTGTAAATATGGAAGGCCTTTGGGGACTAACCCAGGTTGGATAATATGTTTAAACGAGACCTAATTGAGCACATAAAAAATGTATACGTTTAGAATACCCACGTTATCACAGAGGAAATGGCGGCGTTAAGACTGCAAAAATCAACGCATTCAAAATATATTCATTTTGATTTACAAAGGTCTATCTTATACATTCCTATTTTTCCAAAGCCTATGTATTATTGAAAATATGTCTACTCAAATTGCTTTTTTAAAACTGTAATCAATGTCACACACTCACAAAATGAGGGCGGCCATGGGGGAGTATTGGCCGATTGAGAATGAATGATATATGATTTACAAATAATTGAAGAGAAAACATTCCAGCACATCCACACATATGGACCTGCAACCTTGTGTACACTTGAGAAGCAATTAGTATGTAGGCCAAGCTGATCCTTCATCTGCCTTGTTTATATTAAGCTACGCTAAATTGAAGTCCCATTTATAACATAGCATCTCAAAGCTGAATTCTAAGTGAGAAGCTGCCAATAAAAGTGTTGTAATAGCTTTAATGGAAAGTGAGTAATATTCTGTGTTCTTCTGGTGAAATGTAAGGTCAAAGTTTCTGCTGAAGAGTAAATGCAAAGCAAACCCTCGTTTGTGTAAGTAGATCGGTGGGTCATTCATTGATCTCTGTGGAAAATGAAGACAGAAAAACGTCAAAGCTTTAGGTGAAACGACTATACCATAATAAAAAATAACACATGAGATAACGATTAATTAAAAACAAGCAAGGCATGCTCTTTCGGAATAAATAGCTTACCTTATTTTCCTTGTGGAATTTAGCCTCTTTTACTGAACTCTTACACATAACTATTTGTGAACTATTACAAGCCTTTCACAAATAGTTTATAGGGCCATCTCCTCTGTGTCAACGCGGGTATTTTAAACCCGTTTCTACACGTTTTTCATACCAATGTGCCACAACGACACGGGATTAACACTTAAAACAATGAAACTTCAAGCACTTTCCTTTAGAGAAATAGGATACACTCTATAGTTTACATCACGTCAAAACACCCAAACTCTGTCAGAGCGCAATCGTTTTCTGCCTGGAGCTCTCCTCCTCCTCCTCGATGAACACGTTGTTCTATTCTCCGTCTAATTTTAGATTGAGTGATGTCCCACAGCTCCTGATTGCCGGGGACGTCCACCCTCAAATCGTTGGAAAACATGCAGATCAGAGGACTCAATTCACACGCAGGCTGTCATCCACGGAGACCTGTGCAGCAGTTTATTCTAATGCAGGCGTCTATTTCCAGTTCTCAAGACGCAATCTGTATATTTGGCATGCAAATACTAAATAAAACGACAACAACTATTCCAGAACACAACATGGCCGGCCTCATGAAAAATGCATCCGCTGCAATTCTATCCACCACAAGCTAGCATTTAACTGCTTCATCTTGGCTGCGGTAACAGAACCGATAGTAACTGACTCAAAGCATGAGACAGGGATGTGCCCTAAATGGGACACTCAATGCGTTGCATGATTTCTCTCTCACACACAAGGCAATTTAGGGGTGTCCAATTAACCTAACCGGCACATCTTCGGAGGAGGGTGATAGAAACTGGAGCGCCCAAGGATAAACCGCGTCGAAAACACATGGCGAGCTCGCCTCCTTAAGGAGAGGAAACCCAGCCAGGAATACATTATGTCATCCACGCTAAATACACTGACTGATTTAAATGGTTCAAACCATTTACATATTCTACCAAGAATGTTTCTGTGAAAAATCTCCCGTGTTCAACGGAGCTGACCTTATTTTAAAAGACAAGAGTCAACGGTGCAGCGGTGTGCAGCGGTGTTACCTGCCTGCGCGATGCAGTGTCTCCTTGAGAAGTGCACCACAGGGACACAGTTACAGAAACCAGATCAAATGCAACGTCCCGGCCAGCATGCATTTGGGGTCCTGGGCTGTGGCCTTATTCTGCCAACTGTGATATGTGGAAATACCTGTGGAGAAAATACCCTGCATTAAAGCAACCGGGCCGACACAGCAGCATCAGATGTAATGGGATTCGAGAAATCTCTGGGATGTCACCATGCATTGCATTGGGGGATGGATCACTACCCCTCCCCCCCACACACACACACACATACGCACGCATACTGGTGCTGCTGGCCATGTCACAGCCTTCTCCTCCTACTACGTTGGCGCCCTCCCCCCTCTCTCCTCCCTTCTTCTGCAAGGCGCCGGAGCAAAGCAGTGCGAAACTAGTGCCACAGTCTTTCAGCTCCTGGGAGGGACTCTGGTGGCTGCTGTAAGAGCCGTGAGTTGAATAGTTATCCAGCAAGTTATGCAGAGGACCGTGCGGTTACAAACACACTCACACACACACACACACACACACACAGACACACACACACACACACACACACACACACACACACACACACACACACACACTCGGATGTTCCGCCAACGATATCCCCCTGGGATCCACTTACGCTCCAGTGAGGCCAAAGTGGTCCTGAATTCAGGTGCAGAGTTCCTAATGAGACAAAGTATCCACAGCTCTGGGTGCAGATTTGGAGAGAAGAGGGGAGCGTGAGATCCCCAGATGTCCATACTCATCTGGCCAGCCCCTGAGACCCAGAGCTCAAACGGGATCGGCTGGAGGAAGACACTGAGAGGGAGGAAGGGTACAAGATCGGGCAGCTGCGCTTAACTTTGAGGGACCTTGCAGCCACCGTGTGTGTGCGCGCGTGTGTGTGTGTGTGTGTGTGTGTGCGCGCGTGTGTGTGTGTGTGTGTGTGTGTGTGTGTGTGTGTGTGTGTGTGTGTGTGTGTGTGTGTGTGTGTGTGTGTGTGTGTGTGTGTGTCTGTGTGTGTGTGTGTGTGTGTGTGTGTGTGTGTGTGTGTGTGTGTGCGTGCGTGTGTGCGTGTGTGTGTGTGTGTGTGGGGGTCAGCTTCCATAGCCTTTGCGTGGGAGAAAAGTTAGCCCGGCAGAGCTGCTGTACTGGTGTGTGATTTACAGCCGACATGTCTGTGGCTCGTCGTTTTCTTCTTCATTACCTTAGTCCCTATCTCTCAAGGACCGCATTGCAAAATATACAGGCTCAATCAGGCTGTTTACAGCGGAGATCCCACTGATCGTAAGTCATCTCCGAGGATCGGTTATCACCGCGGCTCCGTCCGCAGCGCGCAGTATGAAGCAAACGGCTTCCTGCTCTGCTGAGCAGGCCAGGGGACATGATGCAGCATAAATCCATGAGAAGAGTCCGAGCTTGCTGCTGCGGCGCGTAAAATATTCAGAGAATGCCTCATAAATCTAGAAACGATCACAGGTCGCTACAGAGCTGTAATATCACACAATGAACGCTGGGACAAGCATCCAGTTAAGATGTCGGAGCGAGCAGGACGAAAGTCTTGTTAAATAACGTTGCCAGCGTCTTCAATCAATCTCTTTTAAAAACCCATTGGGGGATGTCTTTGCTGTCTTGATTTATTGTTCTCAGCTCATGAGGCAGCAATTACACAATCAGGAGGGGAAAACATATTTACATTGCACTTTAATGTTTTCTCAATATGCTGCTGTTGTGCAATGATCCTTGAGGTGTGGCAGCTGTTGCATCCATTTTCATCAAATTGCTTCGGGGAGCGTCCTCAATGTATAACACTATCCGGTGAACAAGGAAGACCCTGTTCGTTGTTAATTCCATTCGTGTCTATTAACAAGTGCCTAGGGAGTCGACCTGCTTTCTTATGCATTAGAGAGTTGTTAGTGAGTGAGGGAGAATGTCAGCATTTGAATTAAGCTTTTAATTTGTCTTCAAGGCAACAGGAACGTTCAGGTTTAATTAAGACAAACGCTGCACACGGCCGGTGTGGAAGGAAGCGATAGTAGGAGAAGAGAGAGATGAGAAGAGTGTGTTCAGTTTTTAGAAGAAGTTAGATAGTGTTCTGCAAAGGCAAACTGTTATATGGGTATGAGTTCATTAACTGCAAAGCATGTTTAATAATGCATGGTGAAATGCGTACACAAACATCCCAGTATTATGGGATGAAGAAATCAATTAATTTTAGCTATCTAATCCAATGTTAATTCACTGATAAGCTGTCATTTCTACGGTTGAATCTCACTAAATTGATTAGTTTCTGGTCATGTTGAAATAAATAACTTTTAGGTATAATTGGGAAAAGATGGCTTCCTCAAGGCCATAATATCTCAATGGTGTGTTAAAAACCGCACTCTAATATTGAACACAGAGCTCTGCACTGCTGGAGGCATTTCACATTAATACACAGTGTTAGAACAAGATTAATCCTGCCGGTCATTATATGTGACACACAGACGGGAGGATATGCATTATATCTGCTGATCTGGGCAACATGTGGCTGTAATTACAGACAGTGTACCTACACATCAGACAAGATTACTGCCAGACAAGATTTGGGCCTGGAGTTTGCAACGTGAAGAGGTTTAGTAATGAACAGATTGAAGTGATAATCCAGCGTCTATTCGAATGAAACAATTGTAACGTTCATAAATGTCGGGAAATTCTCTCAAAGAAAGCCTTGACAAGCCTGAATGTAACTGTGATGATATAAGTATATTATACTATGATATTAAATTATATTGTATTGTTTGGTGTAACATTGTACTGCATTGTTCATTATATATGCGGCTGTATTCCATGTGTTTCGTGGACACTGTGGAAAAGACCAAGCAGCGTTTCACAGAGTAAATAGACTTAGCAAACAACCCAGAACTGAGCCCTGCTGGCTTTGCTCTTCTTCGCACACTGCAGCTGTAGAGTATTAACAAACCCCGCCTCTCGTTAATCTCTATTGCTCCAGTGTCACTGTTTAGAGACCCTCGCTAGATGACTCCAGACCAGGGTCTGAAACTCTAATTTAACCCTGTGCTGCGACCCATTATTCAGCCATCATGGCACACACACCCCAAAACAAATGGTATTTACCGTTCGGTGTGTATTACTCTGGATGGATGATGGATGAGAGAAGCAAAAAAAAAGGGCCAGGCAAAGCCGGGAGTTTCAGAGGAATTTCATCATAAAACCGCGCGTTGAGACGTCATCTTTCACACCAGTGAAGGCGGCTGACCTCTGGAACGAGCTAAAGAAGGATTTGACACAGATGTGTGCTATCGCCGTCTAATCCTTCACCGCGTTCCACACATGCAACGATGGGAAGGAATTAATCATCGGAGCAACACATCTCTAACGTCATCTCGTAGCGAGCAGCACCCCTAGAAGGTGTTCTGGAGCAGAGTGGGGAATATTTAGATCAGTGGGTATACATCAAGATCCACTTTCACTCATTTCAACATTCATTATCTTTTTATAAGGCAACCTGGTTTCCCCCGGGCTCCGATCTGGCACATTTTCCCATCAAGGGCTTTGCCATCAGACGTCTCTTGCACTTGGGTTGAAGCTTACTGTCTAAAGCTTCAGCTTTCCTCATCTCCAGTGATTTCATTGTACCATGCCATACATTCCAAGATTACATTTTCCGATGTGAACATCTGGCGTAATGCTCCTGGATGAACTGCAGGGTCACTCCCACCCGGCCTAGGCACGGGACCACGCAGGCTGTGTGTGTGTGTGTGTGTGTGTGTGTGTGTGTGTGTGTGTGTGTGTGCATATCTCTGTGTCTCTGTGTGTATGTGTACCCACAAGCATGTGTGTGTGCATCTCTGTATGCGTGTGTCCATGTCAATTTGTGTGTGTGTGTGTGTGTGTGTGCAACTCAGTGTCTGTTTTCATGCCTGTGTCCACAAATGTGTCCGCTTATTTGTGTGTGTCCTCGTATGTGTGTGTGCGCGTGTGTTTCCTCGTATGTGTGTGTGTGTCCTTGAATGTGTATGTGTGTGTGTGTGTGTGTGTGTGTGTGTGTGTGTGTGTGGAGGCGGGGCGGGGGGGGGGGGGGGCAGAACCCTGTGATGAATCCATGATAACTCGGACCACCACCGTGAACAGCAGCCCGGCTCAGCCCCATGATTAACTTTAGATGGAGCAGAGCATCAATTCACCTGACCCGCCCCGGTCCAACGCCAGAGCTCTGCGAGGAACCCGAGACGCTCTCGCAGGATGAAGGAAGGAGCGGTGGCTGAATCACACTGCCGGGCCTAGACCAGATATAGTCTGGGGGTGGGGGGAGGGGCGGTGGGGATGGGGGGGGGGGGGGGGGGGGGGGGGGGGGTGGCAGTTGGCGGTCGGCGGTTGGAGGGCATTCAATGATGAGGATAGAAGACTATCAGAGATTTTCTGAATCAGCTTTTCAACATTATAATCCTCAGTGTGTGTGTGTGTGTGTGTGTGTGTGTGTTTTGTGTGTGTGTGTGTGTGTGTGTGTGTGTGTGTGTGTGTGTGTGTGTGTGTGTGTGTGTGTGTCAACGACAGGGCTCAGAGTTAAAGTGCAGAGCTAAGTGTTCAATAATGCAACAGTACTCAGAACAAATGTACTTATGGCGTCTCTGTGGATGACATCTAATGCGTTCAAAAATAATATATAATAAATATATATTATGCACACACTCATAGACAAATATGTGTGTGTGTGTGTGTGTGTCTGTGTGTGTCTGTGTGTGTGTGTGTGTGTGTAGTGTGTGCATGTGTGTGTGCGGGTGTGCAGGTGTGAAAGTGTGTGTTTCACAGCATACATGTGTGAGGGCATGCCGAGGGTGTTAACCTTCACCGTGACCCACAAGCCAATGCGCACAAATAAATGCATGGTATCTCTCAAGTCGAATGCCCCTACGCCTCATGACAGGCACACAGGACTCCTCCACACAGCCCTGCTGAGAGGCCCGGTGAGCACATGAAATGAGCACCCCTCCACTATCCCCCCCCCCCCCCCCCCCCCCCCAAATGGGCAAATAGTGAGTCATGCCACAGGGTGGACCAATCTGGTTGGGATTCTGGGAACCTAACTTTGAGCCAACTACGTATCCCACAATATCTGAGAGTACAGCTGAAAGCTAGGTTTGCACATTTATTTTTTCGAAGCATTTTTTGGCCAAATTGTCTTTGCACCCAAAGAGCAATCAATAAATCAAATGCTCTGACAAAAAAAAAAGAAAATTAAGTATCTGGAGCTGTTGCAGGCCTATAATAAGCCTGTTCCATCATTTCTAATGGCCCTGTATGAAATTATTAGATGTCACATGTTGTGGGAGTGGCTTTGGAGAGCCGGGATTTATTCGGTTGGATACTTATAAAATGTACTTTACACTGGCTGGTTTCTCCACATTTTCTACCCTAGCTTAACGCCACAAAGAGCTGCTTTTTCACTTCATCTGAAATGTCAGATGGCTGGACGTTAGGCTTAAACATTGTACATTGTCCCCACCAATGTGCTCTTTAAACGTTGGAGCCCGGGTATTTTGCCCCTGAGCTGTTCTTTGGGACACTAGTCTAGTGTGAAGGGTTAGGGCAATTTATACCATGGCTTCAAACTGATTATGGATCACGGATCATGATGAATGAACTGCTATGGATTTTTCTGTAATACTATAGCTTGTTTAAACATCGGCTTTTAGCCATGTTGGCTCAGGCTGGTGCATCCCTGAACAGGGATGTTGAATACTGTTTATTGTACCTATCCTTTTCCCTTTTTTCCTGCTTTGTGCTGTTGGAGTTTGAATATTTTCCATATTTGTATGCTTTCTGCTATTCAGTTGGGGACAGCAGCTCAGCAGTAGGGCTTTGATTTTTTGTTTGTTTGTTCGTTAATTTCCTGACCGCAATGCTAATTTTATATGAAAGCTCATTGTGAAGTGGATGTGCATGATTAACAATAAATAAAGAGAGGTAGTTCTTAACCTATTTTGAATTGCTGTGCGTTGTTCAGACAGGCATGCACAAACAGAATCCGCAACACAAGTATCTGGCAACTGAAGGGGAATTAGACACACAGAATCGCATCAAAGGTTGCAATTAGGGGGGTTTGTTCCACAGAACATGAGTAAAAGAAATATGCCCAGTCATTTGAGATATTATTTATTTTCATCATCCTCAAGCATATGGCAAGCGTTAATAATCGTGTTACGGCTTCAACTTTGAAACTCTACATTTCCTGTTTACTGTGACTTCAGGGAAAGTGCAGAAAGGCGTTTGGTGTTTATAATTCATTGGTTGGGTTGCACCTTGCCCCGTCTAATTTATTCTGCCCTTCATGGATTATCACCCAAACTCTCTGTCTCTGTCCCTATGTCTTCACCTGATTGCTTGCTCTGCTCCTAGCTTGTCCAGAATACAGGAACTCTGAATTAAATACAATTTATATGCTAAAGATTTAACCCAATCCCCTATTGCCATATTTATTACTCAGCTCATTTGAATATGAAAAAGGCGGAACAGGAAATAATAATACAATTCCCTGCTCGTTCAAAGTCTGAGAAAT
>NC_140276.1:5373269-5433269 GCF_964030765.1 Micromesistius poutassou | reverse complement strand
ACTAACGTCGTCATTCAACCTGGACCGAGCCCTCTCGTACCGTGCTCACGCCAGCCGTCGTCTATCCCGTGGAACCAGCGACCGTATTCCGTGTGAGACGTGCGTGTCTGCGTGAGACGTCATCTGCGTCACAGCGAGAGCACTCGCCGGTGAAAAGTGTTGCGCATTTCTGAATCCGACTTTATGGAATAGCCCTTTGGCTCTGGCTTTTTTTGCTGCTCGCATTCCTGATCGTTTTTATTTAAACTGATTGGGTTTTGACTGAAGAGGATATGTGATCTGCTCTAAACTTCTTGTAAAGACTGCGTACGGCACCTGTGTGGCTGGCCAGGTGAGCTGACGTGACACCTGTAGCCTCTGCGAGCAAACACACAGGTGTTATTGTAAACCTTGTTAACAAGCATGTAATATGACCGATGCACTATGGCTCATTTCTGTTATCGCAACGGTAGCCTAATGTATCATCATCATATTATTACTAATGTGTGTGTTTAAAGTGTTTAAAAGTGTGCCACTCCTCTCACTGGATTATCAGTCCGACGTGATAAACAAGGCTACGTAAGCTTAGCGTGTACGTATTAGCGTATTATGTTTTGATGTGGTTAACATTTTAACATTTTAATTAGAATCCTTGTCTATTTTCCTATCCACAGTATGGTGGATTACAGTCTTGCAAACGTCTCAGAGTCGATTTCCACTCTTTTCGATGGAAGAGCTTGCTTTATTAGGCTTGCTGGAATGCCCTATATGCTTCAAGCAGCTGGATGGTTCGGCTAAGATCCTGCCCTGCCAGCACACCTTCTGTAAAGCCTGCCTCCAGAAGCGAGCAGCATCCGCCTCACCGTTGTTTTGTCCAGAGTGTCTGGCCCCTACCCTGGCTCGGACCGTGGATGACCTCCCTGCCCACCTCCTGCTAGTACGGCTAGGCGGAGGCCCCCCGGACCCCATGGGGCCCGACAGAAGCGGACACCCCCCCCGCTATATGGTGCCCATGTCCAGGGAGAACCCAGGGGTCAGGGAGAGTCAGCAGGAGACGGGCGAAAACCGAAGCAAAGAGCAGCAGAGGCACAAAGAGGTGAGGGGGACAACGCACGCAGCGGTGCATGGGGGGCTTGAACCTGATTGGTCCTCAGATAGATATGTGTCATATTGCTGAGAGGGATCTTTGTAGAAAAAATAAATACAGACTATTAATAATGTTGGTAGAGGCTGTGTCGTGTCATGCCGACACGTTTGAAGTATTTTAGTAAAGCCTTGAGTTTACAACTGTCTTTCACAGAGAGAACACTAGTACTTGTACAGATACATTATTTGTAAAGAACAGTGATGCAGCTGTGCACTCATGTGGAAGGATACTACCAACCCACAGCCCACCTACAAATAATGATTATGCTGCATCATAATCAGCCAACATATGTTTTGCTAGAAAGTGTTTTTGTAGCACTGCCATTGTGTCCTAGCCGACCCTGTAATTGATGTTTGGGAGGCTTTGTAATTGGCTTGACTGTTTGCAAATGTTTCATGTTATAATAGGGCTTTATTATACAAACAGTATAATTTTACCAACTATTGGACACAAGATGACATCTTTCAATGTCACAGAATATAGTTGAGATGACAGCTGTGTGGATTCTTGAGAGACTTGGCATTCACTTATTTTGTAGGAGTAGTACCCTGTCTGTCTCTGATCTGTTCTATTTGGCCTTATTATCGTACACCCCTCCACTCTGTTAACAAATGTCCTTTTCTGAACTACCTGACTCCAGTCTGTCACTGCAGAATGAGGTCAAGGTATAAGTTTCATGCTCCCCCCAAAGGGCATCGCTGAACCTTGTTGACTTTCCAGTGCAGAACATGACTGTTCACTTCACCCCCAGCCGTGCGCAGCAAGCTGTGTTCTTTACGACGTTGTTGTAATTGAGCTTATAAGCTTGTCCCACGATAGTTAAAACAAGACCCCGCGTACGTCACACAACAACCTCTGCTCCTCCACAGGTTTCCTCAAGAGCTTTGTACCAAAAGGACTCTTTGGGAGAGGGGGTGCCGACCGACCCCGCCTACGCCGGCACCATGAGACCCAAGGCGGATGAGAACCGGAACTACGGTGAGGGGCTTCCGGCCGCCGGGAGGTCGTCCCCCACCGGTGCCTGGCTCCAGGGTGCGGGCCACCAGAAGCAGGGCGTGGCCGGGAAGACCGAAGTGCCGGCCCTCTGCCGGGCCCTGCAGGACTTCAACCCCAGAGAAATGGACCTGGAAGACTGGAAGTACTGTCTGGGCTTTGCCAAGGTTGGTCCTGGCGTCTCAAACCCTGAAACCCTGGATGAGTCACCCGGTAGAGGCAGGGTTGGACCGGGTTGAGATAATTTGTATGGGTGGCAGGCAGGCAGGCAGTAGGAGCTTACGAGCCAGGCAAGGTTGTCTGGCAACCGAAGGCGTTATGCTAGTTTGATTCTCGTCTCTCCTCGTTCCGTTCAGAACGAGCCGTGACTGTTTCAAGGAGCTGCTTGTTGTCTCCTTGCATGGTTGAAGCGTGTGCGTGTGTGTGCGCGCGCGCGTGTGCATGTGTGTGTGTGTGTGTGTGTGTGTGTGTGTGTGTGTGTGTGTGTGTGTGTGTGTGTGTGTGTGTGTGTGTGTGTGTGTGTGTGTGTGTGTGTGTGTGTGTGTGTGTGTGTGTGTGTGTGTGTGTGAGAGAGAATGGGTCTATTTTTTTATTATTATTGCTTTTTTGTTCTTGCCCTTTATTACTACAACAGCCTCCATGGCTTTACAGGCCCATATTTGTCAAAGCGCTCAATGTATGGACAAGTAAAAACGGTCTTAAACCCCAGCAGGGAAATTAATCCTGAGAAGCAACACACTGTCTCACTGTTCACTTCTCTTATCCCTTTAGGCCTGAAAATCATGTTTCCCCATAAATCTCTTCTAGGTTTCATGCATTTTTTTAATCACTGAACCCTCCCCACTGAGCAATTTGAAGATCACCGCCATGTATATAACCGTAACATTGTCATCACAGCGTTAACATATGGATGGCTCCTGTTCCCTATCGTTCTACTGGACTATAAAGGCGGTGGCTTTGTGTCTTTTGTTCTGGCCGCAGTCTGAAAGGTTCTGAGTAACACTAGAAACTTGTAGAGCCAGAGGCACTGCCGGGGCTGGGGCCTCTGCAGCACTTCTTACTTCCCATGAACAGTGAGGGAGTTACATAAGGGGCACAGTGCTTGGAGACCCTCCATTAACGTGTTTTTTTTTTTTTTCTTCTCTCGTCTAGAAAACAACAACAACGTGAAGGCAGATGGTTAAATGGGTTTTTATAGCGTGTCTAGTCAAAGCACGGACCGGGTCCCACTGACACAACGGTAGTGGATGTTAGTTGAGTCTTGGAGTAGTGCCGGTCAACCTCTCTATTTCTATTATAGTATCTTGCATACTCTGTTCCCGGCAACTTGCGTCCGTATGCTGTTTAGCCCCTGAGTCATTCCTTTCCCTTGTCTGTTTCTCTGTAAATGACCCTCCCTCAATCTCTCTGTTGTCACATTGTGATTTACAGGCGGACATTCTTACTGTTATCAGAAGAGTGGACGACCATTGGATCGAGGCTAGGCTAGGAGACAAAGTTGGAATTCTGCCTCTTCAGTTTGTAGAGGTAAGTGGTTTCAGTGCTTGGTAGTTTGTTTTGTGATTTCTTTCTTTCTTTCTTTCTTTCTGTCCTTTCTGTCTTTCGGTCCTTTCTTTTTTTCTTTCTTTCTGTCTTTCTCTCTCTTTCTTTCAGTTCATCTCGCTTCCTTTCCTCCCTTTCATTCCTCGTTGCCTGGGCCTCACTGGGATGACAGCCAGCTGATCTATAATCCTGTTGACACTAGTAAAGGAAGTGCTCAACCGGGGTCATTCGTGGGCACAACATTAATTTCCTTGGTATTCGTTGAATGGTCCGGAAATGTCACACCTACAGTATAAACTGCAGGGCGGAAGAGCTTATCTTTCTGTGTGCTGTTGAGGTTCCCATTAGTCTGCCACTTGCACTAGCACATCAGGTTTGTTCAACTTGCTTGGTTAGCTCTCTGTCATTTCTGAAATTGTGTTTTAATATTCAATTTATTTTCCTCCCAGAAGTCTCTCTCAGCTCTATTACGGTTGCAGTGCGTCAGTTAGCTTACAGTTTTTCCCCTCACTCATTACAGCTCACCTAGCCTTCCACTTCCTGTTGCTCATCTACGTCCTCTCTCAGAGCGCCCTCGGCACCGCTCTCCATCTTCCCCGACCTATGCACTTTCCTCTTTCGTCATCCTCCTCCGTTCACTTTAAACTTCATCAGTCTCTCTCTCGCTCTCTCTCTCTTTCTTGTTCTCTCTCTCTCACACTCACTCTCCCGCTTGTGCCATGCAGCCAAGCGTGAAGACACAGTAATGCTCCCTCTGCCTGGGTGGTATAACAACGCATCACTGTAGAGAGTGGAGGGGCATTAACCTTGCTCTGCCTGACTGCCTCCCTGGCTGGCTGCTTTGGCTGGAAAGCCTGGCTGTGCGGCACTATAATTCCATCTGCCCGCCGCTCCTCTCTTAACACCGGCGGTCCTGCCGGCTGCGCTCATTGGCTGGTACTTATCCCTGCTGCTTGTTACTCCTGCCAACAAGTTGTAGGAGTAGGGGGTGAGTCAGAAAAGTAAGGGTGTTAAGAGAGACTTGCCACTTAGCGTCTGGGAATCGCCACCAAATGGGAACCTTTTTACATTTTTTTTTCCGAAGGATTTTCTGATTTTCTTTTCTAGGTACTTTATTATTGACGTTTCAAAATGTTGTGATTTGATTCCAGCCAAACTCAGTGGCCGCCAAACTCCTGGAAGGAAGGAGCCGGAAAGGGAGTGACTCTGCAGAATTCCTCCATCGGACCTGGAACGCCGGCAACAACAACAACAAGGGCCCCGCCGACCCCCCGCCACCCAACAGGACCGCCCAGTTCGGGGCGCTCCAGGCACCCCCACCGAAGACCCTGAACGTCAACGGTCTGCCCCTGGCCACCAGAGGGAAACCGCCCACCATCAGCGGGACCCTTTACCAGAGCACCCGGCGGCAGTCCACCAACACCCGGAACCTCATTGGCTATCAGGGTGAGACAGGGCCGCACCTCCCCGCCGCCGCCGCCGCCGGCCCCAACGCCCAGGGGCCCGTGGTGCCGTCTTCAAAGGGAACCGCCCTGCACGTGAAGCGGCGCTCCGACACGTCCCACAGGCACCTGGCCCAGGTGAGTGGCAGAGGGGAGGGGCCTGGACCCAACATGGCTGTTGGGTGTTTTTGTTTGATGGGTGTGATTTATTGTTGCCCTTTTCACAACCCTCTTTTGAATTTTATATCATAAAAAATGGCAGCAGGTTTTCTTTGTTGCATCCTGCCGGATGATTACAAAGCATTTTTATTTGAATAATGACGTTGTTGTTGTGTGTGTGTGT
Source organism: Micromesistius poutassou (assembly GCF_964030765.1). Lineage (NCBI taxonomy): Eukaryota > Metazoa > Chordata > Actinopteri > Gadiformes > Gadidae > Micromesistius > Micromesistius poutassou. Next base: position 5,427,823 of record NC_140276.1, on the reverse strand, counting down.
GTGTGTGTGTGTGTGTGTGTGTGTGTGTGTGTGTGTGTGTGTGTGTGTGTGTGTGTGTGTGTGTGTGTGTGTGTGTGTGTGTGTGTGTGTGTGTGTGGTGAGGTGGGCGGTGAGACTGGATCATGAAGTCATTTAGTCTCAAAACACTCTGCTTTGGAAACGGTCGACCGAGGCGATGCGGTCGCCACGAATTGACTCATAAGGATACACCCAAAGGAAACGTCAGGAAAGGCTGGGTGGACAGAGGGCATGGATGGAATGAGGGAGTGAGGGGTGAAGCGGCCTGGAATGTAAGCATCAGGGGAAGGCCTGGGGTTCGATCTGTGGGAGGGGAGCCAGGTCACCAGCACTTGGTACGGACGACTTGGTAGTATGAGAGAACACGTGTTTCTTTTAAATTAATTTATTGGAAGACATGGAAGGACTCATGGGATAGCCTGTAATTGCTCCCACACTTTTTACATGATTTATGATTCAGGATAGCAGGGAGATGTTGAGAACATATTTTCGGTATGTAATAGTCGGCTTACATGCTTGCTAATGTGTTATCAAAGAAGTTGTTTGGAAATATTGTGGGTCAAATAACAAATATTTGAGACTACAAACATTGATAATTGGGGGCAATTAGGAGATGTTTTACAACCAAGTATGAAAATATGTGAAGTGGTCTGTTTAACTGTCTTTACTGTAACGAGCTGGAGAGACGACAAATCTTTAGACAAACCATTTTTAACCATGACAAGCTGTGGAGATACGATTAGCATTTAATTTCACAACTTCATGCCGAAATGGGGCATTTTTAACCTTGTTAAATGGCTAGCGAGTGAGCCAGATAAGAGGACATTTCTCACGGTACTGCCTTTGCAAAGTTCAGTAATGTACAAAGTTGCTTGCCAAGTGTCAAAACTCTTTTATTTGAGATCAGATCCAAAAGTGGTTGTGGGATGTGGCACACACATGGGTAAGAAGGAAAAGACCGGGAATATGATAACATAAATGATGTAACACTTGGAACCAGGTGAATCTCTCTCTCTCTCTCTCTCTCTCTCTCTCTCTCTCTCTCTCTCTCTCTCTCTCTCTCTCTCTCTCTCTCTCTCTCTCTCTCTCTCTCTCTCTCTCTCTCTCTCTCTCTCTCTCTCTCTCTCTCTCTCTCTCTCTCTCTCTCTCTCTCTCTCTCTCTCTCTCTCTCTCTCTCTCTCTCATGTAGAGGATGATGAGTCACTGGCAGAGTTAGTTATATAACACATCTCCCTCCGACTCTCACTTTCTTTCTCTGTGTGTGTGTGTGGCCTTTTGAGCTGGTTTCTCGTCACCAATGCTGGTAGAACTCTGTCTTTCACTTCACTGGGCCAATAATAGCAGGCAAGCCACACCGTATCCCCACTTAAAAGGAGATGACAGCAGGTCTCCCGTCCCCTACTCTGAAGCCAGGCTACCAATTAGCTGATCCTTTGAGTGTGTGTGTGTGTGCGCGCTATTTGGAGAAACGTCTCCCATTAGCATTCACCTCTGCTGCTTCGCAACAATGCTAAGTGGCTTCCCATCATCGCTGGATGAAAAGAGCCATACTGCGAATGTACTAGCATGGTTACATGGACAAAGTGATACGCAACATGCTAGATTGACAACTGGCATGTTGTTAATCAAGGGTTCCCATAAGGAATCAAAAGCCTTATAATGCAACATGAAGTCGATGTATACCATAATATAAACCTTTATTAATCCCTGGAAGGAAATTCAGGTGTCGGCTGCATATTGCCATATTTTCTTCATCATTGATACCATACTGCACGTCATGGCGTCCTTTACATTCTTCCACCTTCCCTCTCATCTGACTCTCCGTCCTCCCGCGCACTGGGTTATGGTGTCAGGGCAACTCAGCTGTCTCGCTCCCCCCCGCCGTCCACAGTAACCTCCCAGCAAAGGCTTGATCTAAGATAGCACTTTCTGTGGACACCGCACAAAAGATGCACTCAATAACGCTCATTCATCCCCTTTCGCGCTGCTACGTGTCTCCAGGATGTAGGAGGCTGCATTCACCCAGGACAATGTGGGCTGAGTTTGTTCACTTTCACGTCTGTTACCTCTCAAGGCTCAGCTTTGGACTGAACCCTAGACTGTGGTGGTAGTTATATCGTCACTGCTCAATTCCTTCCTCTCATTCTTCTATGGATGGAGCGTAGATATAATGTATGGCGGCCTGTCCCTGAGAATTTATAATAGAAGCAGTTGTTGGATAGCATACTGCACCAGAATTATACAAGGCACCAGGAATGTAAGTTCCCACTACCAAATATTTAAACCTTATTTTTCACATCATTACACATCATTATTAATTAGTTAGTTGGCTGCTTCCTATGTATGTTTGTTTGTTTGTTCATTCATTAGTTTGTAAGTTAGTAACTGACTTGTGGGGAAGTACCGGGGAAGTACCATGATTCAAAGCTGTATTCTCAGGTTGTATTTACGAGCGCACAGTGATAAAGTGTAATCATTGCTACGATAATGGTACATAATTCCTACGCAACTCAGAACCACACCCCAGTGATGTGTCTGAGTCTAGAGCTCATGTCTTTGCTGTCTGAGCTAGCACTCCCAACATGCTGATCTGAGGCCTGTCTGTGCTGTGGGGCCGTCATTATGTGTGGGGGAGGGGGTTGTCCAAAGGTTAAGGGGTCAGCCTGAGTACCGATCATTGCCATTGCGCAAATCGTGGCTGCTAAAAATGTATTAAACAAATTTTTTTATCTGTGGACTTCACCCTCCAAACATATGTAAATACAAACTAAACTAAATGTCCCAATGCATCGCTAGTCATGCATAGTCTTGGGAAACCAACATTCTTGTTGTCTGACTCAGTGGATTACACTGTATTCAGGTATGTGTTTGAATCTAATCCCTTTGTGTTTCTTTGACACTTGATAACACTTTTTAACCACCCCATTTCCCCACGGGGATCAGCAAAGTATTTCTGTCTCTGAGACGGATGTATTACAATATGCGGGATTCCACATAACATCTCGGCATACAGTACACAAGCTCATACTCCCATGCACACAAACCCACTATGACAATATATGATATATTAACCCCTACCATACCTTTTTAATTTCGCCTTCGACTAGGAAGTCACTTTGATTTAGCTCCCATTCCATCATAACACCGTTATCTCTTCTTCCCCCTCCTTATTATTTCATGATGGAAACCACGTTGACTCACACTGCGGCGCGCTCTTCAGGGCGAGAAGAAGATGAACAGCGCGACCCCACCCACCATCACCATGGCGCTGGTCAGCCCCCAGGTGGCCGGCTCTTCTGCAGAGGTCAAGAACGCCTCCACCCAGCAGCTCTCCATCAGCGTGTGAGTAATGATAACAACGCTAATGCGTCACACTGTGATGCCAGAATGTGCTTCCAGGAGGCTCACACAGCCTCAAAGAACAACATGGGAAACAACGCGGCCAGGCACGGAGCGAAATATAGGACCAGTGTTTCGTCTGGTGAGGTTTGCTTGAGCCCAGTAATCCCACCGAAAGAATGTTGTCGTTTTATATAGAAGCCCACCAAATGTCTTTGAATAAAGCAATGGTAAAAACATTCTTGTGACCAACAATCACATCTTTGTATCAAGCCTTGAATAATTAAGGCTGTCTTTTAATTTTATATTTTATATAAAAATGTCTTTGAATACAATAACAAAAACATCCTCATGACCAACAATCATCGTTTATACCAAGCCTTTGAATAACCAACCGAGCTGACAGCAGCTCCGATATTACTTTCCTAGGCTGCAATGACGGCTGAAGCCCTTGTGGGAAGTCATTATGCTGATAAGATCCGTCTGTTGGACCACGCAGGTGTGCAGTGCTGTACTCCTACAAGCCCAGACGGCCTGAGGAGCTGGAGCTGAGGAAGGGGGAGATGGTGGGGGTGTACGGCCGCTTCAACGAGGGCTGGCTGCGCGGCTTGTCCCTGAGAACCAGCAAAGTTGGCATCCTGCCCGCCAACTATGTCACTCCGGTGCTCAGGTGAGTGCCCACCGCGATCCCTGCCGGCCTTTACTGTGGGAGTTGAATACCATTAACATTTTGAACGGTGATAAACAAACTGGTGGGAGGCTGGGGGTTTATTGGAAGACATACATAGTGTGGCGTCGTCGCCACCCGTCTCTGGGTTGTAACAAAAGCCAAACAGGGAATCACACGCACCATAAAGTAAAGCATTTATTTGTTAATCTTGATAACCAAGATTAACAAATGTTGGTCAAGGTATGTATGGTAATTATATGGGGTATGGTAATTCACTCAGTGTGATTAAAGGGTATATGAAAAAGAAGTGTGGGTTGTAATAATAAATCAAGACATGACTAACAAAAAAGCAAATGTGAAAAAAAAGCTCCTGAGCTGGCAGGGAGACATAATATCTTCTAGGCCCCTGGTCAGCATCAGGTGAATGTAGTTAATCTAAGTCACCCCACCTTACAGTTATATTTCCACAATACAACAGAAACAATAAATTAAGTTAAAAAAAAAAAGAGCCTTCACTCCAAGCTGGTTTTTGGTTCCAACCGTCACGTCTGCAGTCAACCTTCTTAAAGCAACACGCCCATATGACCAGCATCTGTACTCGCTGCAAGTCACTTAAGATAAAACCCGTCTGCTAAATGATTCAACAGCAACAGTATATACAGTAGATGTCTTTGTGGAGTTCATGTAGCGCCACAAGATCTGCCAGTCCTTCCCATAGGTTAAGGCTGAATTCTTGTTTTGTTGTCTTGGACATGACAGGACATCCGCGAAACTGACGGAGACCAAAGCAGCAGCGCCGGCAGCAGCATCCTATAACACGTTCACCACGGGCAAGAGACCCACGGCTCCCAAGAACCCCGCTGTGGTCCTCGCCTTGGACCGGGTCAACGCAGATGGGACTGTGCATTCTATGGGACAGGGCCCATCTGCTCTCAGTGGGGGGCCGCACACGATGCAATCCAATGCTGCTGCTGCTGGAAGGCTGTCTGGGGTCTCCCAAGGTTGGGACACTGTTAGGAGGGCTTTTAATTCACACGGAGGTGATTGGGTGCAACAACAATCTCTCACATCTAAACGCTAAGACCCGCTCTGTTATTTGATTCGGTGTTGGGTTACATTTTTTCAAAGAATCCCTTGCTTATTTATTTTTCGTGTTGTTCTTTCAGGCACGGCTCATCGGGGCAACCATTACGCAACCCATGCTTCGAGTTCATCCCACTTACAGAACTTAAAACAGGTCCAAGTGTCTGGCCACTCCCCTGTCCTGCAAAGGAAAAAACACAGTGGCTTTCTGTCTGCCCCTGGCAGAGCTCAGGGATGGATGTCTGATGCAACAGCGCCATCTGCTGCCGACATCCTGAACAGCAGAGACTTTGCCGTTTACGACGCTGCCTTCAAGCACGACAGACCACTTCCAAATGGCCCTCACTCCATCCTAGTTCGACCCGACTCGCAGAAAAACCACACTGAGAAGGTACACTTGTATATTTTTTATTTTTTCATTCTGAATTCATAATTAGATTACTGTATGGAACTTAGATTACTGTATAATCCCTCTCTTACAATAACCTTATAATGACCTCCCCCCCCCCCAACCTTCCTCACGCCAGCCAACGAAATCAGTACGATTTCTCACAGAGGAAGAATCCCCTCTTATAAGGCGGAGAACCTCCTCTTGGTCCTCTGGAAATCAGATTGCTTCTTCAGGTTCAACAGGCCCTCCTTCGCTGGAGGTGTGGGCCCCATCACTCACACTGGGAAGAGATGGACCAGGAATCATTCTCAAAGAAGGGAAGGCCCCCATCCTCAGGAAAGGACTGGAGGCAAGCCAGATCTCTGACATGAACTCCAACCCACAGAAGCAAGTGGCATCTCAGCCCATGCAATCGGCAGCATCGGCTCAGTTCAGTCCCACCAGGTGATTCATTGTCTGGATTACAACTTGAGCATTGTGTGTATGTAGGGTAGAAAAATATAATTTTTAGAGTGATCTGATTGGTCAAAAAAAAAAAAGTTTTTTAAATTGTATACATTTTTTTCTATATAGTTTTTATATTGATGCAAATTATCTTGAATAAATTTCATTATTTTATATATTTTGAAGCATTCAGTCTTTTGGTACTCTCTGTAGTCACTGAACGTGGCCTGGCTGATGTCCTGACTGCAGCTTTTCTCTTAACCTTTTTACATTTGCCTCTGTGGTTCCCACCAGGCACAGGGTGGGCACCACCTATTTAGCCCAGGAAGACTCTGAGCTCAGTCTGTTACAAGGAGAGCGTGTGCTGGTCCACAGGCCCAGACCGGACGGACGGCTCCTGGTGACACAGGAGAGCACTGGACACACTGGCTTATTTCACAGCAGTATTCTACAGACACTAGAGAGACTCAGCTGAGTGGATTGCAGTATTCCCACATTATTCCCTTTCTCTGAATCGTCACACTGCCTGAATGACCGAGCAGCTGAAACACAGTGGACCTGGAAATTGGTGTAATAATTCCAAATGACAATCAAGTGTTGCTCCCTTAAATAGATAGGTCCGTTGAGTATGGCTACATTAATAAAGTATATTTTTGTGTATGTGCATGTTTGTTACACATGAACTCTCTGATATTTGCACAAATCCCCCCCCCCCCTGATGTTCACTGTTTAATACCCTTGTTACACACATTGTTGAGTGCCTCTGTCAGACCCTGTAACTGCAAATGTGTAATAAACAATGCTTCCATATGGGGTAACTTTTTATGTGTGTGCGGATGAGAGATTTATAAAAACAATTGTAATACAGCATCACATCATTCAGGGACAGGCAATTTAGGCATCTTGCTGTAGGATGCATACAAGGCAATTGACATTGGGGATATAACCCAGCACCTTGGGATTCAGGGAATTATACATTGATATGTATTTGAAATGATTACACTACTGAATATTTACATGGTGGTCTCAAATCAAACGTAACATACGTAAATCACTGCAATGGTCTAAATAAATGGCTTATTATTTAATTAATTATTCTGTTTTACTTCAAGTTGATATGAGATTTGGATTGTTATTTTTACACATAGCTGTATGAATTTACATCTGTTACAGTTATGTGTTCTCGCTTCCGATTGGTTCTCCTGCTCCTCACTCACTGCAGTGCGCAGCCGCACAGCCAGTCCGTCGTGACAACAGTGTTTCCAGGATACTGATACTATGGGCACAGCGCTGCCATATAAATCAACCTAGAATAAAAACAAAAAAAACTGCCTTAAGCACTTGAGCTTCACAGTTCCTATACAATCAGCGTGAGACGCTACAGTCTACACTTCAAACATGCCGGTAAGTCGGCCCCGCCTCTGAGTGATTGTGTGTTTGCGGGGGGATCCTCCCTTCCTCCGATCTGATGTGATGCTAACAGATACTTCTATTGAAGTGGCCCGATGCCACTCCTCTGATTAACGCTTCATTGAGGTCACTGTTCCCACCATTAAAATGTCTCTTTCTCTTGAGATATGTTTGCAAATGATTCGTTTTTGTCCCACTGTGCTATCCCATCAGCTCTTTCTGCAGCTTAGCATTTCTCTGCTTTCCTAGCAGCCAAGCAAGCGATGTTGCATTTGGCTATCATAATTTTACTAATTAATGTGCGCTGGTGGAGGATGACATGCAGGGCTTTGTTGTCTACTATTTACACATTTGCAAAATTCATAATAACGATTTGGCTGATGGCTGATGCATATGATAAAAAAAAACGAATTCGTTTTAAAGGGCAAGTTAGCATCTTGCATTGCCCATGAAATATGGGCCTCTATATCGCCATCTTCTCTTCTAGTTTGTTGCGTATGTGTTGTTTACAAGAGAGAGTAAAAGCCGAGATATACAATCACACCTTTTATTACAGAGCAATAAACACGAGAAACCCGAGATAAGCGACAACGTCAAGGTGGTCGTGAGATGTCGTCCACTCAACCAGAAGGAGAAACAGATGGGCAGCAAACAGGCCGTCAGTGTGGACGAGATCCGAGGGACCATCACCGTTAACAAACTAGAAACTCAGCATGAACCGCCCAAATGCTTCACCTTCGACACTGTGTTTGGACCAGACAGCAAACAGCTTGATGTTTACAATCTCACAGCCCGACCTATCATAGACTCAGTCTTAGAGGGTTACAATGGTAAACTCATATTATATATGGGAATAACGACATTTTAGTTATTTATAATGATTGTGATTATTATAATCATATATTGTTGTTGTTTTTTAAATTAACTTTTACATTAAAATACATGTCATACAAATGTTATACTCGGATGGGTTACTGTATAACTAATGAAAACGCCAATGGTGGCAATAATAATGGGTCATTTTCTTTTATATATTTGTAAACACATATTTAGAGGAAATCATATTGATACTGACCCCTGCTGTGTATTACAGGAACTATCTTTGCGTATGGGCAGACTGGCACTGGTAAAACATTCACCATGGAGGGTGTAAGGGCAGTGCCAGAACTTAGGGGCATCATTCCCAATTCCTTCGCTCATGTCTTCGGTCACATCGCCAAGGCAGAGGGTGACACACGGTATGGCAACATGTTATTGTAATGTTATATGAGCTATGAATAAAAAAGGTAAACTGACCCGTATTATTCTATCCTGGTGGAACATTCAAATCACAGCCTATCTACCCTCTCTCTAGGTTTCTGGTCCGTGTGTCATACCTGGAGATCTACAATGAGGAGGTTAGGGACTTGCTGGGCAAGGATCAGTTGCAGAGGCTTGAGGTGAATACATGTCCAATTGCATATACTAGCTATAAAACATATATACACATTGGGGAAATACTTTTTTGGTGATATTAATGTTATTATAATTATTATAATTATGTTAATGTTTTGTCTTCTTGTGGTCCTAGCAAATCTTTTGTTTTTTACTTATCTGTTACCAAAGCCCTGGTCATTATTCCAGGGATATTTCAAGTGTAGACCTAGGAACCCTTACAATTGATATAAATTGATTGTGAATTCCTCAAAATAAGCTGCATTGCTTGTTTGGCTAATAACTATAGTGTGACCCAGTATGTCAACATGCATTTCCCTAGTCAACCTATAACGGATGCTGATAATCGCTTTTTTCCCGCGAAAGGTTAAAGAAAGGCCAGATGTTGGCGTCTACATCAAAGACCTCTCAGGATACGTAGTGAACAATGCAGACGACATGGACAGAATCATGACACTGGGCCATAAAAACCGTAAGCAAAATCTCATCATCTTTTGGAGAAAAAAAAACAAGACAACTTCAATGAAACTGCTGGAATTGAATGTGGATGAATCTCCCTCTCCCTCTCCCCTAATCGACAAGGTTCTGTGGGTGCCACCAACATGAACGAGCACAGCTCTCGTTCCCACGCCATATTCACCATCACCATCGAGTGCAGCGAGAAAGGTGTGGACGGGAACCAGCACGTGCGAATGGGGAAACTCCATCTGGTTGACCTGGCCGTGAGTCAGACCTATAAATAAATACTCAAATATCCTGCAGACACAGATACCATAATATGCTTTTTTTTTTACCATGACCCTGATGATTCTCTGACCATTTCAATGCGCCGGCCGTCCCCAGGGTTCGGAGAGACAAGGGAAAACGGGCGCCACAGGGCAGCGCTTGAAGGAAGCTACGAAGATCAATCTCTCGCTCTCCACCCTGGGGAATGTCATCTCCGCTCTGGTGGACGGCAAGAGCACCCATGTGCCTTACAGGAACTCCAAACTCACCCGCCTACTGCAGGACTCGCTTGGTGGCAACTCCAAGACCATGATGGTGGGATAAACTAGCCCAGTCCTGTAAAATGAACTTAATCTTGACTTAAATTATTTTAACAATAAATGTGAAAAAATACAATGAAATAGTAGGATAGTTGTTACTATAACTAATGTATTATATACATTACATACATTCATTGCATATGAATCAAAGAGTTTGCAATATTTAGATTGTGAAAACGAATGTAAAATACCAGCAGTTCTGTTAATATTCTGTTTTTTCTCGGCCGCCAGTGTGCGAACATTGGCCCTGCGGACTACAACTACGACGAGACCATCAGCACACTGCGCTACGCCAACCGGGCCAAGAACATCAAGAACAAGGCCCGCATCAACGAGGACCCCAAGGACGCACTGCTGCGGCAGTTCCAGAAGGAGATCGAGGACCTCAAGAAGAAGCTGGAGGAAGGTGAGTCCTGGACCGGCCCTCCCCAGCGGCCACCAATTGGCTCCACCTGGCTACATGGGTCTGTGACGCCTGTCGTCTATACGATGGGTTGTTTTCCCTGCATCTCTGAGATGTTGTCTGCTCAAATATTATTTTAATGTTCACAGCCTGCAATCTGTCCGGTTGTTTTTTGACGTTACTGCTCAAAAAAGTATTTTGTAGAAGTCGATACAAAAGCTGGATAACGGCGTCTTCTCAATGTCTAAATGTTAAGTCCTATGTACATTTAAGAGGTACATATTATCTCTTAAATGTAAATATAATGCATATGGGAATATCTTAGAATATTTAGATAAAAAATGATTGATCTCATTTTACACAAGGCCTGAGAAAATTCTTTCTTTTATTGTTTTGTTGTTGTTTGTTTCCAGTTTTAGTAAAAATGAAAAAATGGAATCCGTTTTGAGAGGCTGTATTGTGTCTGTCCAGGGGAGGAGATCTCCGGCTCAGAGGCCAGCGGCTCTGAGGAGCTGGACGACGGAGACGAGGAAGGAGGAGAGGCGGGAGAAGGCCGCAGGAGAAGAAGAGGTAGGGGGGAGTCATTTCACTCAGTCACAAGCCCCTCTCGCACACGCGGCCTGGGCTGTAAAATGAAAGGCACAGGGGTCATGTGTGAATGCTGATCGAAATGGTGGCAAATCCATTTAGGCAATTTCCTTGCATAATATGTCGTCAAATTACTGGTAAAGTTCCAGCACGATCATGCGGGTGAACTATGCCGTAACCACAAGAACGCACAACACAGGATGCTATATGAAACTCTAACTGTTTGAGCCTATACAAATGTTCTCAAGGAGGTGACAGGTATTGTGGGCCAGCTTTGCAGTTTCAACACAACCAATAAATGACATAGGGGAAATATTAACCACTGGAAAAAGTAAAGCTTTTTGTGACAAGCACTGCCTTATCTTGGTGTCTGACATGAGCCATTTGTCTATATGATGAATTATCATATCAATAAATTAGTATTTCTGTTATGGTGGGTTTCCCCGGTTATTTGGGGTAAAGGGCGACATTGACATACTTCAAAACGTAACAGACTGTTACTGTGAGTAAAACGAAGGATTTCTGGGTAGGTTTGAAGTACAAAACTCAACAATATATATATATATATTTAAGCAATAGATCACGACAGGCCGTGGTATACGCTCATTATACCACAGTTAAGGGGCGTTGTCCATCCCGACGCGCAGCGGAGGGGCGGCGACCCCCTTCACTGTGGTATAATGACCGTATATCACTGACTGAAGTGATCTATTGCTTTTATAAAACGGTTACGTAAATATGGCGAAATTAAAGTCATAGACACCCTCAATTTTGAAAAAGCTAGAAAGTCGGAAAAGCATTTTTTTTTAACGAATACAGAAAAGTAGTCCCTCCTGGCTGCCGGCAAAGTGTACGGCGGTTGCTATGCAACACACTAGCGTCCTTCAGAGAGAAGGCTAGAGACGGTAGCTTGGTTCGCCGGCAATTTAGCAATTTAGAAGGCTAAATTGCCGGCGACCGTGTGCCTATTGCTTTACTGCTTTGCTTTATTGGCTTTTTAGGCTTCAGTGAACTATGCTATCGCTTTTATATATAAATAAACAACAGTTCAAGTTAGGCGCGGAGTGATACTGGACTCTGTAAACTGAACGGGCGTCATAGCTGTGTGTATACGCTCAATATACAACGGTTGGGAACCAATCAGATCGCTTGATTTAGGCCCCCCGTTTTATAAATATATATTATACAATATTATATATATATATAAAAAATATATATACATAACATTGGTCTAGTCGTTTTTTAAGATTTTTGAATGTGGAAAGTGTTACATATTGTACCTTTTTTAAGGCTTAATGTGTGAAAGGGTTAACGCACACAGACAAAAAGTAAGTACCGGTATGTGTAAGTGACGATACTGACGATACTGCTAAGGAAATTGATAACAGTTTTTTGACGATGACTGTGTGGGAAAGTGTGAAATTAGCAGATATCTGCAGATTGCACAGATGCATATCTCCATGCGGTTTTTCTGAAGTTCTTAATAAGATGAATGGATAAAGGTTCTGCGGTAATCCAATTAATAATCAGTTTGTAGTTTCCCTTTTTACTATCTGTACAGAAATATAAAGTTTGCAAAGCTGAACGGAAACATGTTTGAGTGTACGTAGAATATTGGTTCACCGATACACTTTCATACAACTTTTTCATTCTTTTATTTTCTTAGAAAATAAAATACTGCTCCACGGGGGGGGGGGGGGTGTATGGCTACCATAAGATAGTATGATGGACCGTATAGGCCTTAATTCAAATGTATCTCTCACACATACTACTGAAAACCTATCACATATACTACTAAAAAACCCTCACAGAAACTACTGAACACATCTAATATATACTACTAAAAAAACCTCACACACGCTACTGAAATATACTTACACGTACCCTTCTAAGATACACTCAAACATACAGGACCGAAATGCACTCACAATCACTATTGAGACACACTCAAATACACTACTGAAATGTGTGTATTTGTGTGTGTATTTGACTACGGTAATACCAAGTGAAAAAACAAAAAGAACGCCATTCCATGATCATTTAATTATTATTAATGATCATTCCTTATGATTCAGATGGGCTTATTTATTCTAGTAGACCATATAATCTTTTTTTGGAAATAATAGTTATTTATATCAATGTTTATGGTACAGAACCCACCTGGATTGTCCACAACAATATTGTAACAATGAGCCTTTGTTGCTCACCAACTTTTGGGTTTCTTCGATGATTCCCTGTAACTCACACCACAATGTTGTCTCATCCGACTCCAATTCCCCCCTTGAGCAAAAATGCATTATCCCAGTGGTTCACATACCTTTTCCAAACCATGTTTTAAATGTTTGAACAACATAATTAACATTTTAATTCAATTAAGAGTAATATAAAAGTTTGAGTGAAAAATGTTCTGTTCTTTTTTAAAATATATTTATATATATTTTATATTTTGTTATGACTTACAAAGATCTGACTATTTATGTGAGCCATTAATGTGGATAATTCAGAAGGTGCCCAATCTTTTTTTGCAACTATGTGTCAGTATATTATTTTATTTGTGGCTTTGGTTATTCTCTGCTTTAAGTTACTTAGTTTAAGAGAGTTTTCGTAGTATATTAAGAGGTTTTCAGTATTTTGTGTGAGAGTTTTCAGTAGTGTGTGTGAGAGGTTTTCAGTAGTGTGTGTGAGAGGTTTTCAGTAGTGTGTGTGAGAGGTTTTCAGTAGTGTGTGTGAGAGAGGTTTTCAGTAGTGTGTGTGTGAGAGGTTTTCAGTACTAGATGTTAAGTTTCAGTAGTATGTGTGAGAGGTAACTTTAAATAATGGCCTATACGGCCCGAATCACAAATTCATTTTAAAATGGGAATTGAGAATTGATTTGGAATCGAATCTTGACCCCAAGATTGAATCAAAGTCACCAAAAGATTCACACCCTTACTGCCGGTGACTCAATCTGCCTCTCTCTGTGTCTTTGTCTATGTCACTGTCTCTCTCTCTCTTTCTCTCTTTGTCTGTATCTCTGTCACTGTCTCTCTCTCTCTGTCTCTCTTCTGTGTTTCCGTCTCTCTCTCTATACCCCCTGGTGTGTGTGGTGGCTGTGGTGCATCCCGTGTGTTTGTTGCAGGCAGCAGAGGAACTAGCTCAGATTCTGTCTGCTTCACCTCATTGTCGCAGGCCACCACTGAGAACAAGGCTCTTACTAGTGAGTGTGTGTGTGTGTGTGTGTGTGTGTGTGTGTGTGTGTGTGTGTGTGTGTGTGTGTGTGTGTGTGTTAAGCTCCATTTCCAAAGCTCCGAGCCCATTTAACCCCAACCGATTGACCTACCCGCTTTCCCCCTCGCCCACATCCACCCAGACCCCCATCAGTCCCCCTGTCACAACTGAAGGCACACTGCCTGCAACACTAACACAGTATGGCTTCATGATATAACTGGGACTCATGTTATCATTTGTGGTTCGGAAGAGAGTTCATTCATTGCAAATTGCTACCTCTGTGCATGTCCCTGTATCAGTCAACTTGGGCTGTCGCTAAGTAGGGATGCAGCAATTATAGATGTTGATGGTACGATTGTAGTCTGAGGAATTACCACAGATTGACGGTTTCATGATTATTGTGCAATCATTTATTTCACAACACTACAGATGTGTAAAATCACATGAGCATTCTCTAATTAGAGATTCTAACGTATTTTTTCTCCAAAACATTTCTATGTTTTCTTATTCATTTTTCATCTTTTTCAAAATGATTGATCATATTTAACATTAGTAAATAATTTATATTGTATTTATTTTTTATTTTTTTTCCAGTTTTGGTAAAAATGAATGAAATTGTTAACATCTCTTACGCATGTGTCATTAATCACTGCACTCAATAAGATCAAGCTTAATGTGAGCAACGTGCATATACGTTGCTTCCATAAAGTTGTGCAGTTGTGTCACAAGAGTTTAGTTTTGGATACCAACTCACAAATAGTGATTGCCTAAACAAACCCACTCCATCACCCCCATCCGCAAACAGCCATTTGCTACACTATTTTGCACTAGGATTAAAAGTAAAACTCAATTATAATTGAATCTTCTAAATACATTGGATATTTTGGTGAAAGGACTATTCTATTCACCTGCGCGATTATATAGGAATAGGCCTCATGTCTTGCCGACATTAAGAGTTGGATGAGCCTCAGCCAACTTAACCTCAATGACAGTAAAACTGAGGTAACTGTTTTTGGCCTTCCTGAAGGCAGTTTAAATTCATTTGATGGACAGGATCTCCTTGCTTTTAAAACCACCCCCTTTATAAAAAGCCTTGGTGTAACTCTTGATTCCAACCTTGATATTAAAAAACAAATCAGCACAGTGGTAAAAGGATCTTTTTATCAACTTCGTACTCTCTCTAAAGTCAAGCCCTATTTATCTTTTAATGACCTGGAAAGTGTCATCCATGCTTTTATATCCTGCAAACTTGACTACTGTAACTCCCTATATGTTGGTCTAGACCACAGCTCCCTTCGCCGCCTGCAGCTGGTACAGAATGCCACTGCTCGCCTTTTGACTGGTACCAAAAAAAGGAAACACATCACCCCTGTTCTGGCTTCCCTCCACTGGCTTCCCATCCGTTTTAGAATTGACTTTAAAGTGTTATTAATTGTTTTTAAAATTTTAACCGGTCTGGCCCCACTATATCTTAAAGAACTCATACAAGTCCGATATCCAGCTAGAGCTCTGCGTTCATCTGGAGAACCGTCGCTGGATATACCTCGAACGAAATTAAAAACCAAAGGTGACCGAGCCTTCTCAGTAGCTGCCCCCAAGCTCTGGAACAGCCTGCCACTACATATTAGACTTGCAGGATCATTGGAGAGGTTCAAGTCCGCCTTAAAGACTTATCTTTTTTCCCTGGCTTTCGGATCATGATTGAATTGTTGTGTTCTCGCCATGGTTATGTGTACATATTTATACATGTACATAGCATTTGTATATTTCTGTATGTATATTGATATGCGTGTGTGAATTGTTATGTATTTTTTGTCTTTTTTTTTTACTTCTGCGCTGTAAAGCACTTTGGCCGACCGTGACAGGTCTTTTAAACGTGCTATACAAATAAAGGTGAACTTGAACTTGAACTCATATTCGCATCGCATTCGCAGATGTAAATAGTTTTCACGCAATGATTTCTTCTGCCTTTTTCTTGCATTTTCGCATCGTTTTTCTGCTACGCGGCAGGTTATATAAAAAAAAAAACCTTTAGCTGCAACATTTTCTGTCAAATTTTGCAAATCTCTTAAGCTAATGTAAGTTCCCCCTCAAACACCAATTATACTCATGTCCTGACAGTGTCGGTGCCGGCAATTTTCTGTTTGTTTAATTTTCCTCACTGTGCAAATGTTGGAGGAGGACGGCTGTTTCCCACTTGCCATGACCCTCTTGCAGTAGTAGTTGTGTAGGAGTTGGTCCGCAAAAGGCTTTGACGATTATTGTGGTATCCTATGACCTCTGACTACGTAGTCACAGGTTTGGAACCACTGTGGTGGAACATTCCCTTCATGGTGTTATTTTTAGTTGTAATCAGATTTTAGTCATTAGTAAAACGTCTGTGGGTGGGGAGATCCACTGATGGTGACACTTTCACTTTCATGTGATAAAATAATAATCTGTACAGCACCTGATTTAAAAAGGGTTTGTTTAGCTCAACCCAGAATAAACTATACAGGACAGGATTGTGTCTACAGGACCAGATTTTGTATGTTTATCAGCAAACATCCAAGGTGTTACCCCCTTCACCATTGACCATTTTCATTCTGCTGGCAGTCTCCCTTCACTCCTTTTGCCTTGTCCTCAATCTACCCTGACTGTGTAGTGTTTCACCCTGTAGAGTATAAAAAGGTTTTCTTGTGGTAATGTGGCACTATCTTTCTCTCTCTCTCTCTCCCCTGCTCTCTCTCTCCCCTCCCTTTGATTGGTTGAAATATGCCGACTGCTGGCTCCCCATACACCTTAATTGAAGAAGACCGAGGTTGGTGTGAGAATCCTCAATGTTCCTGACTGCACTTGCGGCATAGCTTTGCTCACCATTCCCTAACCAAGCCCACTGCAGTGTTTGGCCACCCCGCTGGCTTTTGCAACAGACAAGTCGGACAATGCAGGAGAAAGGAAGACAAGTCCTGTGGTCTAACCCATGTTAACACTCTCCTATTCACATCCCTTTGTGTGCATCTGTTTGTCTTCCATTGTCCTGCTATTGCCATTTTTCTATCCACTTTGTCCCTGAGAGAATCCTGCACAAAGTCCAAGGACTATCTCAAATCCCTCTACTGAGGTGCTTTTCATTCTTTGATAACAAGTTGGTAATCTGTCGCAAATACCGATCAAAGGAATCCTAATGAATGGATATTGAGATTCCTTGTAGAACCTCCTCCGCAACTGACCCTCACATTTTTTTGGCAGCAGTGTTCTTGCAGCATAATTGTTTCAAATGTCATCTAACAATGTAACCTGTCATGACCTGAATCCATGTTTTTCTCCCCCCTCCCCCCCCCACTAAAAAGAAAACAACTAACCAGAAAACTCATGCCTGGCATACACACCCTCATTAAATGTGTATTACTCCTTGCCATGTTGAAGGGAAGAAGAAGGTCTCCCCTGACAAGATGTTGGAGATGCAGGCAAAGATCGAAGAGGAGCGAAAGGCACTGGAGGCCAAGCTAGACATGGAGGAGGAGGAGAGGAACAAGGCCAGGGCCGAGCTGGAGAAGAGGGAGAAGGACCTGCTCAAAGCTCAGTGAGTAAACCGCATCCACCTTCGGGTTTTACCTTCAGCGACATGAACATGGATGCAGGCAGTGGTTTGCACATCAATCTGCTTTCACAAGTATGACGGCGTGTGTGAAGCTTCTGTTTGAGCTCGGCTCTAACACGGTCAACACAAAATCATCTTCTAAAGTGTTTTAGGAGAGTTTAAAAAACAATGCTGTTTGCACTGAGATCTTCATAGGAGGTAAGATGTGTATGAGCTGATTATTATGACCTATGTTGTATATGGAAGTAAATGAGAAGCTTAAACCTCTCGGACGCAACCATCAAAACCAGCCACTGCCCAGTCGGAGCTCCATACACCTCTGCATAAGCATCCGCTGCATTAGCATACCCTTGCGCCTGTGTTCCTTTGTCGTGATGTGACTTCAAGGTAAGACTTGACTTGACTGGGAGCAGAGAAAAGCATTCACAATCTTGTTGGCGGAGACTGGAAAAAAAAAATAGGATTTTACATTTTACACATTTTTGGTTCACTGGCCCTTTAATGACGTTTTGCCTAATTACTCTGTGTCCCATGTAGGCAGGAGCACCACTTGCTGCTGGAGAAGTTGTCTGCCCTGGAGAAGAAGGTGATTGTGGGAGGTGTGGATCTGCTGGCCAAGGCTGAGGAGCAGGAGAAGCTCCTGCAGGAGTCAAACAATGAACTGGAGGAACGCCGGAGACGGGCTGAGCAACTACGCAGAGAACTGGAGGAGAAAGAGGTAAAACCCCAATTAGCTTGAGGGCAATAAGGGGTTAGGCATCTTGATCTAGCAGGCCAACAGAACCTTTAGGCTGGTAATTGAACACTCCAGCTAGCCACAGCACTATACTGCTGCTACGTCAGATCTACGGATATTAAAAATGTGCCGACTCAACGACAGATTCTCGACTCGTGCTCAAGCCGACTCAAGACGAAAATAGAAATTGGAAAATCGTTATTTTTTAAATATGTATAAACTTCATTCAAAACGTTGCAGCACCTTTCTGTTTTCAAAATAACCATAAAAAATTATAGCCGGAGACATGCTGCCCATAAGCCTAGTCGAGGCGAAGGGGTCCCGCGATCTGATCGCATTTCTCGAGCCAGATTACACCGTGCCATGTCGCCAAACTATGACATGTACATGCTTCGCTGTACACGGCTGGGGAAAATGTACAGCGAAGCAGCAGGCTCCCTCCGTGAGATCCTGTCCTTAGTGGAGAAAGTTGCCATCACCACCGATCCTTGGACAGCGTTGACTACGGAGTCGTACGTGACCATGGCCGTTCCTGTAGACCCGCTCAATGCCAGAGAGGCACCCTGCGGAATACATGGCTAACGTCCTGCCGTTGAAGCATGATTGCATTATTGGTGTGCTCCTGAGCGCAACCTTTGATTAATGTGACGGGCGGGCCGCTGTCTTAAAGGAAAGGGCAGATCCTTTGAGCTCCGCAACTGCTGCAGCCGCGGGGCCAAAAACAACAACAACAACAAACACAAAATACTGAGTCGTTAACATCCCTAGTCAGATCTGAAGTCTTCCATTACAGACTTCACTATGGACCATCTCCGAGGTTGGGCCAAAGTGAGCCCGACCCGCCTCCAAGCGGCCTGTGGTGATGTCAGCCCTGATGTCTGTGTGGAGCGAGAAATTGTCTCTCAAATTGTGAGATTATAGACCTTTAAAAATACAAAAAACTGTGCTCAAGACAAGCACGTCATCAGTTAAAGACACGCCTTTCAAGCGGGTAGCCCGGTTGTTGTTGAAATGCAAACCCCAGTGGTGCTGTGCTCCCAAAAAGTGAATTGCCAAAGTCATTGACATTATAGCCATGCCTTGAAAGTCAAAAGGCTACAATCACATGTATTAGTCTTGGCTGTGGAAGATAAATCGATACCAATATGAACCGTGATCAAATCTGCTTTGATGGCGGCCTTGCTTGGAAGCCCTGTATCCTGTCGCCATGATTGTTTTAAAACATCACCACAGTAGCATCACGCCACATGCTTTGGTTTTGATGTCAAGACATTACTGGCATGTGGTCATTATTGTAAAACTTGTTGAGCGCGTGGGAACTCAGTGCCAATCACTGAAGGTGGGTGAAAGAAGTGTTGAGTGGAAGTGATTAATCTATCAGAGGTGTGATACATTCTTCAACTTTGTGTGACATGTGTCGGAAAGGGATGCTGATAGTGATAATACCAACTGAAGCAGTATAATCCACTAGAGCACACTCATGCCGCTTTTCCACCGCCAGTACCAGCTCGACTCGACTCGCCACGCCTTTTTTGCATTTCCATTGGCAAAAAAAGTACCTTGTACCTAGTACCGGGTACTTTTTTTTTGTACTACCTCCGTCGAGGTTCCAAGCGAGCGGAGTAGGTACTTTTGTGTGACGTAAACAGGCTGCTGGTAACTGATTGGCCAGCGGCTGTAAATGGGAATAATCACTCAGTTAAGTTGTGTCCGGTGTGGTTGGAGTCCACGAACCCGCTCCCGGGGGGGACACTGATAAGCATTTCACCGTGTTTGTCGCTCCTTTCCCGGGGCTAGAGTTAGGCTGCACATGGTTGTGTGTGTCGGGCATGGTTGTGTGTGTCCGGCGTGGCTGGAGTCCACGGACCGGCTCCGGAGGATCAGCGTTTCGCTGTTTCGTTTTAGTGTCGTTCCTTTCCTAGGGCTCGAGTTTCGCCTCCATCAACGTTACCGTATGACAACAATAGAGGCGCCAGTCATTGCGCTTTTTATTTTATTTTATTTCCCATCATAACCTTTCCCGGGAATCAGGAAATAGTCTTGATCAGATTCAGATTTCCCGGGAATCGTGTCTCCCATGATTAAAACCTTAACGACCCGCCCATGTTGGAGAGGTTCTTTTCTACGACCCGCCACATTGAAGAGGTACTTTTTTAGATCGAGGCGAGGCGAGTTGAGTCGAGTCGAGCTGATACTGTCAGTGGAAAAGCGGCATTAGCGAGTCAGAATCTGAGGTACCATCATAGTTAGAGACAGTGGTTCCCAACCACTGTCTCTAACTCTAATTCATAATTTCTCTCCAAAAAAAACACTTTTTAACTTTAACTTTGAAATTTCCCCTTAAAAAAATACACAAAATGATCAAATAGAAAATAAAGTCCAGATATGAATCCAGCTGTTCTGCAATTTCTATTAAAAAAAAAATTATAATAATAGTTTCAACTCGATTATATTAGTTTGGTGATCGTTTCACTCTGAAATCGAAATCGTGATCAAAATTTGATTAATCGCCCAGCCCTACGTCTGTTAGACGTCTTGTATATATATAAACTGCCTAATGATTCATGGCCACTAGCAAACTACTACTAAGACTGTGAGATAGAGCTTCAAACTAGGCCTGTCGCGATAAGCAATAAATCAATTAATCGCACGATAAATTAAAATGAGACGATAATTTTGCCGTCTGCGATAAATAAGCTCTTTTTTTTCTCGTGTCTCTCTCTATCAAAGAGACTGGATGAGTTTTCACTCCGGAGCATCAGTCTCGACAGACCCCTCTCGCTTCCTTGGCGTAATGAGGAGTTAACCCTCAAGTCGTGTCAGTCACTGGTCAGCCGCATGGTCTCTGTGTGGGGAGGCGGAGCCCTGGCGTTACACAGAGTCAGAGCCCGTCTATACGCTCGGCTTCCGCGCGTCTTCCTAGACATTCTCTGTCTAGGATGACCGTGGTGAACCACTTAACCTGTGCGAGCCGGTATATCGCATTTGTTGTAAAACGGTAGAAACTAAACGCGCCATTACAACAAACATGCATCTGCACCTAAAGCATAATCATCCGATGCAGTTTTCCCAGCTGTGAAAAAAAACAGATCATGGGACGTCTCCGTCTTCAGTCCACAATCACACAATTGAGTTTAGTCGACAAAGTACAAACAGGACAGTTCAAATGGTGCGCACTCAGTGACAGTTGTAGTTCGCTTCATGTAGTTTTATTTCAATTTTATTTATAGTTTTTGGTTGTTTTGTTTATTTATTTTGGATATTTAAAATGTCTGCCAGTTCCAGTGTTAAATATTCTTTAGAAATAACAGTTTATTGATCTTTGAAAGGTTGTACTTGCATTATTATGCCATTATCATTATATTAGTTGAAAATGGTCTGAAAACGGCAATATTATCGCTTATCGCAATAATTTCTGGGACAATTTATCGCCCAGCAAAATTTGTTATTGTGACAGGCCTACGTCAAACAAAGTTTGTCATAGCATAGTTTGTTTAACTGTATTAAACACCTGCTATTTCCTCTTCCCAAATCAGCAAGAGCGTCTGGACATCGAGGAGAAATACACCAGCTTGCAGGAGGAGGCCCAAGGGAAGACCAAGAAGCTGAAGAAGGTTTGGACCATGCTGATGGCGGCAAAGTCAGAGGTAAGATATGGCAAATCAGTTAAATTCGTTAGTGTGTTTTCAAAGCAAGCCACACTATTGTGGCTTGTTTCTTCTTCCTTTTTGATTTGTCCTTCCTCCTCATTTTGCGTAACTATCCTGTCCTACAGTTTTGGAGGTATTTTCACCAGACCATTACCAAAAAGTCGGGAATATATAAATGCAGTGGCCGTCTACCCTTAGAGACCAACCATTGCAGATTTTTTTTTTATATTGGTCATGTTTTATTATATATTATATTATATATATTTTTTTATATTGTATTATTATTATTACTTTTTCTTTGTTATGTTTTATTGAAATACGCCTGAAATACATTTACTGCATTTCATCATATAGTACCATAGCATATAGCCATAGCACCACATCCGTACCTGGGTCAAGTTTTTATGCACTCCAGAGGTGTGCCAAGAACATCACATTTTTGTATGACGCCGATGAGCCTGGCTCAAATGAAGGTAACATTTCAAAGATCTTCTCTGGACGAGATTAATGTGCTCTGACCAGCCTATGTAAAAAAATAAAAAATAAAATAAAATAAATAAAAAGTAAAAACTTTGGTTAGCGTCGTGTGGGCTGAACCGGAGGTCGGGCTGAGGCGGTTCTCTGAGCGCTAGCGGTACTCTGAGCGCTAGCAGTACTCTGAGCGCTGGCGTTGTGTCTCCCTGTGTGTCAGATGGCCGACCTGCAGCAGGAGCATCACAGGGAGATCGAAGGCCTGCTGGAGAACATCCGGCAGCTGAGCCGCGAACTCCGCCTCCAGATGCTCATCATAGACAACTTCATCCCCCAGGACTACCAGGTGTGTGTGGGTGTGTGCGTTTGTGTGTGTGTGTCTATGTGTCTCACTGAGTGCAGATGGAGTTCGCAGGCTATGTGTGTGTGTCTATGTGTCTAACTGAGAGACGTGTGTGTGTGTGTGTGTGTGTGTGTGTGTGTGTGTGTGTGTGTGTGTGTGTGTGTGTGTGTGTGTGTGATTCATTGGGATATATGTGAGTCACTAGGGGATGTGTATGTGCTTGAGACGGCCCGTGTTTCTCGGATGTGTCTGTGTCGATCTGAGATTTGGATTACTGGAAAATGTTTGTGTTTGTGTGTGTCCTAGGGAGATGTGCTCTTCACTATGTGATCTAGGTTTTGTAAATGTCCATTGTGTCCTTCCCAAAATGACCCTTCATTTCCTGATTCAATAATATGTATATTTATTTGATTGAAACTGCTGTCGTAGTGTATGATGCTGACCCACTTTTTGAACATGCATGAATTGCATACATTTTTGTTTTACCTTTGAATGTTGACGTGGTAATGTACATCTTGTACATCTTGTATATATGAATATGTTCGTGTTTGTTTTGCTGGGTTGCTGCTGATGTTTTTTTCCTACTGTTTTTGATGATAGGAGATGATAGAAAACTATGTGCACTGGAATGAAGATATAGGAGAGTGGCAACTGGTGAGTTCTGAAAACATACATGACATGTATGCAAAGAGCTTGGCATGCTAGTAAGAATTCCCAAAACATTTGCTGATAGATTTCATTGATGAGCATGTCATCCATGACATTTCTCCGCATCACATTTGGAAAACTTCCGTAGTGGTAAAATACACAATGAAGAGTTTTAAAACGTTGATTGAGAATGAGGGTATCTGTGTTGAATCAGTTTTTTTCTTTCCATCCCCTTTCTTTCAGAAATGCGTGGCGTACACTGGAAACAATATGAGGAAACAGACCCCAGCACCGGACAAGAAAGAAAAAGATGTGAGAACAATACACAACAGGGCATTTCATAAAAAAATTAAAATCCACTCTGGTATGTGTATGTATGTAGGATGACCAAACATGCGTTGTGCGTACTTGACTTGGCATTCTGTCCATGCTCTCTCATGCGTCCCTCCAGCCCTTCGAGGTGGACCTGTCCCATGTGTACCTGGCCTACACAGAGGAGAGTATGCGGCAGTCCCTTATGAAACTAGAAAGACCACGGACTTCCAAGAGCAGCAAAAGTGGTCGACCTAAGACCGGCAGGAGGTAACCACGGCACCATGCACTCCCAACATATAAAGATATAATACCCAAATGTATAAAGAAAACGATTTGATGCTTTCAAAGCGCTTTTCTCTAAAGTGTGCTTGTATGTTATTATTATCTGTGTATGTGGTTATTCTAAGAAAAACCGGTGCAGTTCACCGCTAAGTGGTGATAATGCTGATCGTGTGCTTATCTCCTCACAGGAAGAGATCTGCAAAGCCAGAGGCTGTAATCGAATCCCTCTTGCAGTGAAGTCTTCTGAATGTTGCCTTGCCAAGCAAACCCACATTTAAACTTAGGAACTGAAGTCATTATTTTGGTATGAAGATTTGTATTATTTGTTTTTAGTTATGTAAAAAGTTAGTTGGAATACACTGTATGGTTTTAAATGTGAAGATGTTTGGACACTACTCAAGATTTAGGGATCTATAAAGTGTCGTGTGTTATTATTCGGCCTCTTCGATCCAACAATAGCAACGAACACCTTACGCAGCCGAATGTACACAATTCAATGGATCTCGGACTGAAACACAACTCATAGAAAACATTTGGTACAGAGTTTCATGCTAAAGCTTTTGCTGTTAACTATAGTAATCAAAGCAAGGGTTAGATCTAGCATTTTGTTCGGCATCAAATCAATGACCTTAACTTGTAGAAAGCCATGCCAGTATACTAATGTCTTGTTGTAAATGGTAGGACGTGCATGCCATCCAGGGCCTACAGTAGTGACATTTTTTCCATTAGAAACTAAGCAAATCTTCTTTCTTTCTCTCAGATATCTATTGAGATGTAGCCTACAAGCATATACCTTAGTGTCAAATGCACTAGCAACATTTTTTTTCACATTGTTGCATATATTTCATCACATGGTGTACTGCAGTGCAAGAAAAGTGGTGTTATATCATGCTGTATGTCAACTGTTTACATTCACCAATCTTTATCTCTGTATAGTTAATTTATTAAATTATTCCATGTATTATGTCACATACTTTGTTGCATTCAGTCATTAAAATCCATGTTTAAATTGGTTCACACATGCAATGTTAGGACATCATAAATGTGAAATATTTGCAATTCAATTGGAAGAATCTAGAATACCATATTTTTTGTCACATTTTTCTCATTATTTGAAGTAAGAAAAACACTACATCCCTTATATTGTTGACCCTCATCTAATGGCTGTATCTGTATATGCACATTAATCTGCACTATTCATATCTATAAACATGCCCACACCTGCACAGACCCACACCCGCACTAACATAAGTTAATACATAATGAAATAATTAATTTGGGAGGGATGAAGAGTAGGAAACTAGCTGGATTTGCCTGCTAGTATACCAAGTAATTCCAGTTATATTTTGGGCGGGAAACCTCAATCTGTGTGTGCATAAACCCATTCAGTAAACATGCCCTGAAACAAATAAACTGCGATGCATTTGCAGTGGTTCTGTCCAGTAGTGTTTCATCAGTTGTAACTGAACTGAATTGGCCTGTATGTGTCATAATGTGGTACTGATTAGCACAGAGGTTAATAATAATTGGCAAAATCCATTAGAAATTGATTTATGATTAGGAACTTTTATTGCATAAATATGTTTTACAAAATAGAAAATACAATGTGTCACAATACATAATGGCTCAGTGTAGAAATAAAGTTAAATTTACTACAACAATAAAATAGTTACATTCACAGTCCAAATGTAACTCCAAGTAACTTGCGTTTGTGGTCTTCGCAATTTTTTTGATCGATTTTTTGCTGGGAACAATATCTAATGTTGGATAAAATAGTCTTAACAGGAATAGTCTCTGTCGTCGTCAAAGTGCAAGTATCATTAGGATAATCCTGAGGAAAAAAGGGAAATTCACAAGAACTGAGTACAAATAAAACAAAGAAAAATGTAATATATTAATTTTACATGGAAATAACAACTTACTTTGTTGTAATGTTTCAAACTGTCGGTCAATTTCCATGAAGGGTCAAAGTTAGACATATTATAAGTGTCATTCAGACTTTTCTCAGCCAAACAAAAGAAGTTACCCTTGAATAAGGAAATACAAACAAATAAGATGAAACAGAAAATAACAGAATAACAATACACAATAACAGAAAATAAAATAATATTAATAATTAGAAATGATATAAATAATAATGTTTTCAACATACACTACAGTGAGGAGGACTCCCGCTGCTGCTGATCTTCTTCACAAAACTGTCCGTTAAATTCTATTTCAAGGGCATACAATTTAGCCATAATAAAACCCAAAAAACATTTTTACAACCAAATGCAAGATTACATGTGTCTTACCTTTGTATAGTTCATTTGGGATTGTTTTTTTATGTCTCTCAGATGGTCACACTGAGTTGCTTTCAAATCAACGGCAGTGAAATGCAGCATGAGTGCAACACAGAGTGTGGAGAATGTCTTCATAATGTGTAGGCAGCTTCTGCTTAGGTTCAGGTGGAAGGTGAACTCAGGCAGAAGTCAAACACATTTCTTATAGGGTCTCTTTTAGATCATCTACGCGTCATTATTTCCTGAGAGCCTAGTAAGGACCCAGTGTGGCCTAATTAGTCATCAAGCTGAAGATCGGTAGGCTTACCTTAAAAAAGTATTGGTTTGGAGCCTCCTACTATTTTGTTATGAGACAAAGTTCACTTTAACTTAGAAATGGATTTCACATAGCCTGGCTAATCATACTCCTACTTACAACCTTAGTATTTTAAATTGTTTTATTAAGTGTTTGTACGTGTTGTTATGTGAACTTATATGTGAACTTATAACTTATGTGTCATACAGAACTAAACATAAAACCATAAAACCCACAAATCAGATTAGGGATACAAAGATGTTTAGTAGAAGGATGTGTGTGTGTGTGTGTGTGTGTGTGTGTGTGTGTGTGTGTGTGTGTGTGTGTGTGTGTGTGTGTGTGTGTGTGTGTGTGTGTGTGTGTGTGTGTGTGTGTGTGTATTGCTATATGGTACACCCCTTGCAGGAGTTTAAAGGAATGGGTACAAACTGTTTAATCTCTCACACACACACACACACACACACACACACACACACACACACACACACACACACACACACACACACACACACACACACACACACACACACACACACACACACACACACACACACACACACACACACACACACACACACACACACACACACACACACACACACACACACACACACACACACACACACACACACACACACAGTCCTGAGCTTTCTCGGTTACTGTGGTTGTCCACGCCCTCTGGTGGACAGTACATGCTATATAGCTCTCGTTAGCGATTAAATGCAATTAACGTTTATAATACACTTCAATCTCACATTCAAATTCAAAACTAGCATTTTAAACTTGGATTTACTGTATTTAATGTAATCTCATCGCACGTAATAGGGCTAGCCTTAAATGATAAATAACTCCAAAGGTTGAATACAAGCGCCATATTCCAATATAAGATGAACATTTTAAAGTCTCTCAAGTCTCTAGGTTGAAAAGGTTGCGATGAGATAAGGGCCAAAGCTAACAATACACAGATAAAGGATAAAGGATAAAGAATCACACAGAACAACCTAGAATAAAAACAAGATGAGCGCTCACTGACACATATCATTGTCTTAATGAGTGCCATCAATTCAACACGGACGTTGTATGTACACAAACACAGTTTCCATTCCGGCCGTTCTGCAAGTATTATGATCAAGCCTCCAAGAACTTCAGCCATTCAGAAAGCACTTTTTTTTCCCCAACGCGGCCAACCAATGAAATGGCTCAAAGTATCTGCTCTAGATGCGCCATTTTACTGCGTCCACAGCCATCCGGCAAGATGGTCCCCGTGCTTTGTCTGCCCTGACCGGACTCGTTTGGTTATGTGATGTTTTTATCCGCGCAGTGACATCGAAAAAAAAGCTTAGCTGGAATTGGATTGACCGTGGCACCGACTAGTCGTGTGTCTGCCCATCACGAAACGCCCGCCCTGGAGAGGAGGTATGAACGCATTCGCGCTTTTTTAGTGGGACGACTTAATTTCGCATCAATCCAGGTTGCTAAGTTTGCTACAGCTAACTTAGCCTCCAGTGATCGCCTGTGTGTGTTGGCCTAGCAGCACTGATATGTGCGTAGCCGGCACATTAGATCCCTAGCACCCAACAACGATAATCGTCTATCTGCGTACCACAGGGCTATTCCTTAAACAAAAACCCAGGTGCGTATTTATTTTTTTTAACCGCCTTTCCTCAAAGAGCACTTATTTGCGGACGCCTGAATAATCCGGAGGCTAACGTATAGCTGTCGGCATAGGGAAGTCTAGCGCAGCTAGCCCAGATGTTGCTATTCCCCTGCACACCCCGCGGTTTCTGCGCTAGCTTGTGCCATGGCGTTGAGTCAGCGGGTGTAAGAAGGCCCCTTGTTTGCATTTTTAGGTGCATGCACATGCATGCACTTACCCATGCACCGTTAAGGCTGCAACGTCGCCCGGGCAACATGCAATGACGGGTGGATAAGTTGTGCAGTGAGGAGGCTGCTGATGCTAGCTCCTAACGGTACTGATGATGATGAGGTTGATGAGGATGATGATAATGTGAGCGCTCTGTCAAAACATTGGGCTCACTGCATTGTTGCAATGACACAATGGGGCATGGTCATGCAGGTCATGCTAAAATGTGTTCATGGTGGGGACTTGCTCGTTTGAAGGATGGGATGCCTGGTGACATAAGGGCCTTCGGTGGAGGTGGTGGGGGACGGGGGGGACGGACACTTCGGTTTGTTTGTATGACTGAGCTGATGGATCAACAATTCGCCAGCGGTCTCATCATCATCATGATGCGCACATTATGATGACGTGAAACGCCAATGTAAACAATGGCCGAGCCGTCGCACCAACAGGCTTCTACTCCGAAATAAAATGATTCCTTTCGTGGATTAAAGTCTACTTACAATGCTAAGTAACATGTTAGAAATGGAAAGCTTGCCTCTGATTTTCGAACTGCACAATGCGTTTTCTTATTTTGGAGTATTTATTCATTCAAATTATGTTGGACTAATGGGACCTGTAGAATTACAAAAAGGAAGAAACCAATGTTTAATGGTGTTCTCATCTTGTTTAATAATATATTCTGTTTATTTGACACAGGATACAGAAATTATGGTAAACTACCGGGTTTTTACTTTATTATTTATTTTCTTTCACGTCCACATTGGCTCCGAATTTCCCTAAAACATAGCGCGCACGAAGTGATGTAGACCGAAATCAGGTGAACCTGTGGCTCAAGCTGAGTCATTAGAAATCCTTTCGACCTAATGTAGTACCCATAAACAATAATAAGAATATATATTTTTTTTATTTCCATACAGATGGCTTCTTGCGAATCCCCCTCAGATCAAGGGACAGAGATGGCAGAGGAGGTAAAGCTTTTTTATTTATTATTTAGGATTTTAAATGACATGCAATCTTTTAAGAACAAAAAGTATATTTTTAGACATTTGAATCCATTAGCCCATATGTTATGCTATAAAAATGAATGAAATTTTATTCTCCTCAGCCTGGCAGCTCGACAGAAGCTATGAAGAACTCCTCTCGTAAGAAGAGGTAAAGTGTGCATTTGCTAGTTTCACTAGCACATCCTTTTTTTTCCATTGGTTGTGACTCATTCATTTTATCACACACACACACACACATGGGCACAGTAGTACTGCTTTAGCCTAACTACGGGCCACAAAATTCTTATGTTTGTAGATTGACGGCCACTGAAGATCCTCCCACTATAGCAAATCAATCGGACAGTTCGGAAGAGTCAGAAAATGACGTCGCTTCTGACAATCCTTCAGAGAGCAACGGAGGCAGCGTTTCCAAAAGTGAGAGTGGTTCAGTTGCATCATATTGACAACGTTGTGTTCGCTAGTTTGATGCTAAATGTATTAAATGTTTCCTCTAGCGACCTTGGTGATGAGGCCAGTTGTGAATGAAAATAAAGGAGCGATGAAGCTCAGAGTGGATTTTAAACAGTGCAACACAGGTAAGGGTGTATAACTTTACCCCTCGCCATACAGTATAGGCTGTGTATGTATTTTTATTTTACCACCCGTTCCCTATTACAGATGATGCCTTGCAGAAGAAGGTCAACTGCACAGCGTGCGGGCAGCAAGTTAATCAGTTCCAACGCAACTCTGTTCTTGAGCATCCTGTGCTCAAAGTGCTTATTTGCAAGGTAGTTTTTTCTCTTGTTTTCCACCCTTGCAGTTGCAAGTGTTTTGGCATGTTCAGTTACCAAATGTAGTCAGTGTTGCCGTCATTCATGTAAATGCATTACCTGTATATTGATTTGAGAATGTCACTGTGTCTAGTCGTGTTACAAGTATTACAGAAGTGATGACATCAGCAAAGACTCGGACGGAATGGACGAGCAGTGCAGGTACGTTGTCTTATTTGAAAATGTGTAACCTCATAACCACATTCATCAATTTAAAAAAATATGTTGTTATAAACATGTTTAGGTGCTCAATCACTTAAGAATAAGATCTTTATTTTTGTTTATATTTTATCAAAATGGATTTGTGTTGACTGAATCATTAGAATTCTGTTATTATCAATTTAAAACAAATAATTGGTACACTTAATCATTAAATTCATTTGGATGGTTGACCACTTGGACAATTTTCTTTTTGTATCATAAATATGGCAATATTGTATCCTTTTATTTGAACACGGAAAATAAAACTTAGACCATTTTCCAGTAAGCCCTGTATAATACTGGGGTATTATACAGGTAACTACAGTGGTACAAATCTAAAAGTCTTAATGCAAGGTTCAAGACAATATAACATTTTGGATAAAGACTACGACAAAATAATTAAAAACTAACCTTGAATTTGGGTAACAATCTCAACTCTTCCCTTTTTATTAGGTGGTGTGCTGAAGGGGGCAAACTGATTTGTTGCGACTTTTGCAACAACGCCTTCTGTAAGAAGTGCATTCTACGCAACCTGGGACGCAAGGAGCTGTCCGTCATCACCAACGAGAACTCAAAGTGGCACTGCTACGTGTGCACCTCTGAGCCCCTCTCGGACTTAACCTCCAAATGCCAGCGCATCATGGAGAAGTTGGAAACGGTGTGGAACAAGGAGCGTAAGCCAGAGAGAAGTCAGGAGCGCGACGGCAAGCAGCACAAAAGCAAGGACGTGAAAAGACACAAAGCCGTCAACGGAAAGGAGCACGGCGAGGACTCTGGGACCATGACCTTCTGCTACAAGAAGCTGCACGTTTCCAAAGAGCTCGTCAAAAAGGCCAAGAAGCTGGTGGAGACGACGGCGGGTCTCAACAACACGTTCATTCAGTTCATCCAGCAGGCGAGCGAGAAAAGAGGGGCACAACAGGGGGACAACTCCATCAGGTATAGACACTTGAACGCTTTCAAATCGGTGCTCAGCGATTTGAAAAAGGCCCACACTGCCCTGGAGGACGCGCTGGAGCCCGAGTTCAAGAACATGGAGTTGCAGAACGGCGACGAAGGGTTACACGTGCACAGGAAAAGCACAGAGGACGTGGCCGCCGCGGACACGGACCTCGTGGATGACATCGCGGACGCCGCTGGGGACGCCGCGGTTGCGGCGGAGCCAGAGGAGGACGAGGAGGACAACGAGGAAGAGGAGGGTGATGGTGATGAGGACAGCGATCGCTCCCCCGAGGCTGAGCCAAAGGGAGCGGTAACGGGAACCGGCAAGGCCAACGTGACGGTGAAGTCTGAGGACGACGATGACGACGACGACGACGATGACGACGACATGCCGATGGACGAGATGTCTCTGGACCACGACATTGTCTCGGTTCCCCCTTCGGTGCCCGAGGAGCTCTTCCAGATGGTGGAGAGCCTCGCCGACTCCTCCATGCTCTCGCAGACTGACGACGCGGCCAACGACGGCGCCAGCGACGAAGCGGGCGCGGTGTCCAAGGATAAGGCGGCGGCGGCGGCGGCGGCAAACTCCCAGCGGCACCAGCCCAAGGTGAAGAACCTCATCGTCAAACTCACCCCCGTGCCGGTGGTGACGACGTGCAGCTCACGATCCTCCAGGTCCTCCAGATCCAGGTCCAAGAGCAAGAACAAGGACAAGGAGGTGGAAACCCCGAGGAAGAGCAAGAAGAAGAAGGAAGGGAAGAAGACCGAGGTCGAGGATGCAGTAGAAAACGAGGAGGATGAAGTGGAAAAAGAGGAGGAGGAGGAGGAGGAGGTGGTCGAAGGGGATGGAGAAAAAGAGGAAGAGGATGGAGAAAAGGAGGACGAGGATGAGGTGGAGGAAGAGGAGGTGGTGAAGGACTCGGGTGCTGAGGATAGGAATGGAACTCCAAGGAATGGAACTCCAACCGATGGCGTCCCAAGTAAGCGTCGCTCCAGCCGGACGAAGACCACACCACTCAGGAAGCAGGCGGAGAACAAGGCCAAGGAGGACTCCTCAGAGGCAGAAGAGCAGAACCGGGACAAGGCTGAGAAGTCCGGCAAGTCCAGTAGCACCAAGACCAAAAACGGAAAACGGACCAAGACCTCTTCGCCAGAGGACAAAGAGGCGGAGTCCGACTCAGACGAGGTGCCCGACATACTGCTGCAGAAGGCGGCGGAAGAGCACAGTTCCGCTGAAGAGGAGGTCACAAAGAGTGCCAAGAAGTGCCTGTTTAAGCAGGACAAGAAGGACAAGAAGGAGAAGGAAAACCCGAGCAAGCGTAAGAGGAAGTCAGACACCTCTGACTCTGACCCTCAGGAGCAGGGCAAAAGTAAATCTTCTTCTGTGGCATCCAAGAAGTCCTCCAAGAAGAAGAAGCACAGCGGCTCAGAGTCGTCGGACTCTGAGCCGGAGAAGGACACCAAGAGAAGGTCAAGCCGGATGAAGAAGAAGAAGGAAGAAGTCAAGGAGTCTCCCGACGCCAAGGCCGGGGATCGGAAAAGGTCCTACGAAAAGAAGCGCAAGGCGAGGAAGGCTAAAGGGCCGTCCAAGCAGTCGTCCTCCAGCGACGAGGAGGAGGATGGGGCCGTCGATGGGGAGGACTCCGGAGAGGACAGCGACCAGCAGAGGATCAAGCCTCTCGTGGAGGAGAACGTGGCCACAGCAAGCGGCAACTTCCATCAGTCCTCAGGTAGGGGCGACGGCCATCAGAAAGTACTGAATCTTGTGGCCTCAGATTGTGTACAGTATGTTGACGCTTTTGTGTGTGCAGGGGATGAAGATGGCAATAAAGACGGCTCTCAGCCTGGGGAAGATGATGACGACGCTGAAAACCGGTACGCATGAAAGCTAAACTTTGTGGTTAATGGTTATCCTGTCTTAACCCAATAAGGGATGAATGTAACTAGGAATTGACTCGACCCATTTCTCTTCCTTCCCTTTTAGGATTGCAAAGAAAATGCTTCTGGCACAAATAAAGTCCAACTACTCGTCTGGTGATGACAGCTCCTCAGACGGCGAAGGGGGAGATAACGAAGACAAGAAATCCAAGAAAGTAAAGAAGGAGAAAAAAGACGATGGCGAGGAGGAAGATGGAGATGAAGATCAGGAAGGTAGCACACCTTTCTCAAACGATGCGCGGCCCCTCCTGTTTACAATGGTTATATTTGTTTCCTTCGGGGCACCCGGTGGCTGAACCTGGAACGCTCTCTGTGTCTAAATCCTTATTGAAAATCCTTTTATATACCACTATGTCAGTTCTGTTTGGCAATTATGTGGGGTCTGTTTCACTGCTTTTTGTATTGTAAATCACTGCAATACAACCTCCCGTCGGTGAAACGTGCTGTAGAGATGGCTTAACTTGGTTGCCTTTTCTCGCTCACACACGATACCCCGTGTCCCCCCCCCCCCCCCTCTCCAGACGACGACGACGACGACGACTACGAGGAGGACTCCCAGCGAGGCTCCGCCTCCGACGGAGACACGAAGAAGGGGCGGCGCCACGCCTTGCTGCGCCACAAACTCACACTGAGCGAAGGAGAGTCGGGGGACGAGAAGTCAGGAGTCAAGGGCAAGAAGAACAAGGACCCGAAGAAACGAGGATGGCGGAAAGGTTTGTTTTGATGTTGCTTGTGTGTGATTCATCAGCTGTGCCCTCGGATTTGTCTACGTGCGTTACAAATGCAATCTTAATTCATTCGTGGGGGTCTGATCAGTCGGCAGTGACGACTCAGACTCTGAGTTTGAGAAGTCCGGATCCGCCAGCGACGACGAGTCTGTGATGAGCGAGGAGCTGAGCGGGTCAGAAGAGGACGGCAAACGCAGGAAGACCAGGTAGGTCCCCGTGTCCGGTTGAACACTCCATAAAAATCAAATCCAGTGCGTCGAGTGCTATTGCACCCACCGTCCATTGACCTGGATCCTCTGTTTCGGCTCGACAGGGCGTCCAAAAAGAAAGCAGAGGAGAAGCGAAGCTACAAGCAGAAACAGAAGAAGAAGCGGCGCCGAATCAAAGTCCAGGATTCCTCGTCCAGCAACGAGAAGGTAGCTGCAGCTCTGTGTGACGAATTGCTTCTTGATTCTTTTCTCCTGTACTTAAAAAGAAAACTCCTTTCGCGCAGGTGGGGGGGGTCGCATGTTGACCTGTGTGTGTGTGTGTGTGTGTGTGTGTGTGTCTTGTCCCCGGCGATCGTATCTCAATAAAAGAAACAAGATGCATTTTTCGTTTTCTTTTGCTCGCAGAGCGGTGACGATGAAGACGGGGACGATGAAGACGGAGACGATAAGGACACGCCCAAGGGCCGCAAGAGGATCCGCAAGATCCTGAAGGACGACAAGCTGCGCACGGAGACCAGGGACGCTCTGAAAGAGGAGGAGGACCGGCGGCAGCGCATCGCGGAGAGGGAGATGCTGAGGGAAAAAATGATAGAGGTATCAAAAGTAAAGTAAACCAGTTATGCCCCCCAAATCACACAAACATGTCAAAAAAAAAAAGTTGAATACAGTTTGCTCCTGGCCAAAATCAAGGAACAGAGGAACAATCGGGCAAAGGAATATGTGGAACTCACCCGCTCTCCGTCTACACTCCTTTCAGACGGCGGAGATAAAGGAAGCCAGTCAGATGGACTGTCCCGTCACCCTGAAGATGGTGCTGGATGAGGATGAAGAGACCAAGGAGGTCATGGTGCAGGTGCACAAGAAGCTGGTCACCAAGCTGAAACCGCATCAGGTCGAGGGTGAGAAACTATGTCAGTTTAACCTGCATGTTAATCAGCCGTTTAACCGTAGACCAAGAATATCATTTTTGCATTAGGATTAAACATTAGGATTTTTCAACCTAGAGCCCGATTTCCGGTTTTTGCTGCCTTGGCACGTGAAAAGAAAGGTCTGGCATCCATTCATTTTGTGTTCGAACATTGTTGCATGCTGTTACTTTGAATCAGCGAGTCGGTCCGTGATGTACTCTTAATGGATTCTGTTATGTCTTTCAGCCAAATGCAGACACACTTTTAGCAAGTAGCAACTTCAGCCCTTATCCTCTCAACTGAGACCGTTTCCGGAGGGGTAATCCTCACACTCGCTAGTGCGTTGTGCCACTTTGAGAAACTGCACGACCGACAGGGCTGTGGATTTGTTGTCACTGGGAGCACTTTAAACCAACCAAAAGCATGCTAAGCTGCTTCCCGGGGTCACACACGATCAGCCATCTTTGTAGCACATTTATTCTTATCGGTTAACGGTTATTCCTCACACCTTTCCTCCTCCCGGGCTGCATCCAGGGTATCACTGACCCTCTCTGAAGTAGACTGGCCAGTGAGCCTTTTATCTGTGTCGCCCCTTTGCTTCTCGCCCCCCAGGTGTGCAGTTTATTTGGGACTGCTGCTGCGAGTCACTGAAGAAGACGGAGAAGTCCTCTGGCTCTGGTTGCATCCTGGCCCACTGTATGGGCCTGGGGAAGACCCTGCAGGTACGAGGCGGAGCGCCTGTCCTTCCTTCCTTTTTTTTAACCTTTTCACCGACCCTTTGCCTTTCTGACGTCCGTGATTTCTATGTTCAAGCAAAAACGTTTTCTGGGCTTGTATCTATGCAAAGCTTCCCTTTTTTTTCCCGACGGCCATAGCAACCGCCCCTTGTCGTCTGAGGACGGGTTGTTTTTTGAGTCGTCTGAATGCAGTTCTGCGTTTTGCCCTGCAGGTGGTGACGTTCCTCCACACAATGCTGCTCTGCGAGAAGCTGAACTTCTCCACGGCCCTGGTGGTCTGCCCCCTGAACACGGTCCTCAACTGGCTCAACGAGTTTGAGAAGTGGCAGCACGGGATGAAGGACGAGGAGAGCTTGGAGGTACTTATTGACGTCGCTCGCTCACTCGTGCACCTCTGGGGGTGGTAATAGCTCAGGAGGTAGAGCGGGTTGGCTGGTGACCGTAAGGATTGCTGGTTCGATCTCCGGCTCCTCCCTAGCTGAGTGTCGAGGTGTCCCCGAGCAAGACGCCCTCACCCTAACTGCTCGCGACGAGCTGGCTGTCGCCTTGCATGGTTGACACCGCCGTCGGTGTGAATGTGTGCATGGATGGTTTGTTGAATGTCAGGCAATATTGTAATGCTCTTTGGATAAAAGTGCTATATAAATGCAGTCCATTTACCATTTACCTCTGCGTTTCGAATCACCCTTTTCACTTTTTCCATTGGGTCACGTTTGTTTTCATTAATGTATTGATCTGGACCCCAGGTGACGGAGCTGGCGACGGTGAAGAGGCCCCAGGAGCGCGCCTACGCCCTGCAGCGGTGGCAGGAGGACGGGGGCATCATGATCATCGGCTACGAGATGTACCGGAACCTCACGCAGGGCCGGAACATCAAGAGCAAGAAGCTCAAGGAGACCTTCCAGAAGACTCTGGTGGATCCCGGTATGTCTTTGTGTGTGTGTGTGTGTGTGTGTTGAAATCAGACTTAAGATAAATGATCTACAGTGTAGCTCTAGGCGGGGATCTGTAAGCACGTCATTCGCTAACATGGAACACAAACTCGACCAGAACTTAACCTTGTTCCCAGGCGTTCTGAAAACGTTCCCCTGGTGGGGAGACGCGCCAAAACACCCAATGTTCAGAAAAGTGTCTGACACTTTCAAAACACCACCGTGTCTAGACGGCCAACTGTAGAAATACACTTTATTGGAAACCCCTTCTGAAACCTAGCTCTTCATCAACGTGTGTGTGTGTGTGTGTGTGTGTGTGTGTGTGTGTGTGTGTGTGTGTGTGTGTGTGTGTGTGTGTGTGTGTGTGTGTGTGTGTGTGTGTGTGTGTGTGTGTGTGTGTGTGTGTGTGTGTGTGTGTCCCCCCTGCCCCCTCAGGTCCGGACTTTGTGATCTGTGACGAGGGCCACATCCTCAAGAACGAGGCGTCTGCCGTGTCCAAGGCCATGAACTCCATCAAGACCCGCAGGAGAGTGATCCTGACCGGAACCCCCCTGCAGAACAACCTCATAGAGTGTGAGTCTCTGGTTTGAACGACTTCAGCCTCCCACCCCACCAGATATACACGCCACACGGAATGGATGACGGTGGGAATAGCAAGGCGCATGTATTTTTAGAATACCCTAAACCAAATACAAAGGCCCTTCAAAGTGCTTTCGAGTTGAAGGAGAATCAGAAATGGGCAATCATTTTTTAAACCGTAAAATAAAAGGTGAAATGACACCGTGCATAGACTTGCATTCCAAGTTATTTTAAAGGTTTCAAGCTCTATTATCGTGTTGAGGCAGACCTCGTATCTTCCAGGGTTTGTGTTGACCCTTTCCCCTCAGATCCAAATCCTGGTTCAGCGTGTTCCGTTACGGCGGATCTCACCGTGCCTCCACCCTCTTCTCCCTCCCCCCCCCTCCCCTCCCCCTCCCTAGATCACTGCATGGTGAACTTCATCAAGGAGAACCTTCTGGGCTCCGTGAAGGAGTTCAGGAACCGCTTCATCAACCCCATCCAGAACGGCCAGTGTGCCGACTCCACGGAGCAGGACGTGCGCGTCATGAAGAAGAGGGCCCACATCCTCTACGAGATGCTGGCCGGCTGCGTTCAGGTCAGCCGATCGCTCCCCGGAGAAACTAGGAACAAGCCAGAGGAAACTGGGAAGAATTCTGGCAAAATGATGATGATGGGGTCAGGGTTGTACGGGGAGAAATAGTGTGGGAGTGTGTGACTCCCAGCCGGAAGACAGCGGGTTTGATTTCCCGTAACCCTACCAGCTCCCATTAAAACATTCATCAGAATTCACTATAATCTGTAATTCACTTTGGATGGAACGACTGCTACACGACTGAATAGGGAATAACGTTAAATGACTGGTTGGCAACACACATTGAGGTGTTCTGTTGATGTGAAATGATATGGTGTTAGCCAGCTGGCAAGCATAGCCGGTTGAAATGGGAGTTAACCACCATTCAGTATGGCTCAATAGATCCCCTGTGATTTAGAGGAATTTAAGGCAATGGCTTAAAGGGATGGCGGCAGTACTTGGGTGACCGCCCACCTGGGTTATCGAAAGACCACGGATGTCCGCGTTCGAGGGATCCTGGATCCGTTCTCATTGCTTTTATTGAGATTTTTCGCCAACATGTATACTTTGGCCTCTGCGATGGACTATGTTGCTGGCTGTAATTTGGTGTTGTGTCTTGAAACCGACGGTCTTTTGTCTTGCATGATGGGTAGGAAAAAAATCTTGTTTCCTGTGGCCTTCAACTTCAGTGATTGGACCTCCAGAAATGGTGACGTTGTTTTGTTTCTTGTTCCCATTCCCTCTGCGCAGAGAAAGGACTACACAGCACTGACCAAGTTCCTGCCTCCGAAGCACGAGTATGTGCTCGCTGTGAGGGTGACGCCCATTCAGTGTAAACTTTATAGGTACTACCTGGAGAACTTTACAGGTGAGCAGTGTGTGTGTGTGGGTGGTTGTGTATGAATGCCATGGGATTGTAAAAACCCCGATTCCCTTCTCTAATGAAGGGTGCAGTTGGGACAGGACGGGTGGCTAGTATTACCACCGCAGGAAATCTGGTTATGTGGATGGACAATGCATGTGTGCAGTGATGCATTAAGCTGGGTTTACCAGAGTCCACACTACCGATGTGGTGGCTGAGAAGCTATCTAACCCAGGGTGAGGCCAATAGCCACTCTGGGTGGGGAGGGGGTCGAAGCAGAGGCAGGGAAGGCCAGGCAGACTTCTTGTGTATAACGTGTACTACCTTGATGTAAAAGCTCACCTGATGCCAGCTTTAACAGCCACATTGTGTTCAGTGTATTGGGTTGTAAGGCAGCTACACGCACGCACGCGCGCTGTCTTAACACGTCTCTACCCGCGCGCAGGTGTGGGAAACGCCAACGAGGGAGGCCGGGGGCGCGCCGGAACCAAACTCTTCCAGGACTTCCAGATGCTAAGCAGGATCTGGACCCATCCCTGGTGCCTTCAGCTGGACTACATCAGCAAAGAGAACAAGGTGAGGGCCGAGGGGGGCCACCGTCCCCGAACCAGGGTGAACAAGAAAAGGAACTAGATCCAGATGACTATTGGGATTGTCTTATTAAAACAAAAGATGACACGGTCAAATATGGCCACAGAATGCAGGTGCAATACTGCACGTCACATGAAGTGTGTATGGAAAGTGTATTTTCTTAAGTCCAACGCCCCTATCGCGGGCCGCGGCGGTGCCTGACTCTCTGCTCTCCGGCGCAGGGATACTTTGACGAGGACAGCATGGAGGAGTTCATCGCCTCGGAGACCGAGGAGTCCTCCATGAGCATGAGCTCGGAAGACGACAAGAAAAAGTAAAAGCGGGAGTAGTTTGCATCCTGTTTGCATATTGTGTGTTCTTTTCAAAACAATGGGTGAATCGCCTACCCTAGAGCGATACCATGAACTGTTAAATATACGGTCGTACCCTATCCTAACTTTACCTCACAACCTTTATTCCAATAATGGAGCCGCCCTTGCCTGAGAACGGCAGCAGCCTCGCACTAGTCTATGGCCAAAATCACTTTAATATTCGATCCTTAACAAATTTGGAATGCAATAAAACGGTCAAATCTCACTAAACCTATGGCTATGGGCTAGCCACTGAGAACCTAAAATCACCACCATGCCAATTCTAAAAGACGATCGGCCTTTTTGCCTCCGGCCACAGTGAGCCATCTCTAGGAACTAAACTGCAGCCGTGTTCCACCTTGTTCACACAAGCGCTCTGTTCCCGTCGTCAGGAAAAAGAAGGGCAAGGGGAAGAAGAAGAAGAAGGGCTCTGACGACTCGGACAGCGACGCCCTGGAAGTGATTAAGGAGTGGAACACCAGCTCCCGGGGAGGGGACCCGGCCGGGCGCAACCGCGCCGAGCCCGTGGAGGAAGGTGAGCCGGGGGGGGAGGGAAAAGAGTCGGCGGGTCACCTACTGTACAGTCATGACTGATGGTGGGGGTAGTGACCGTGGAAGGACTCATGGAGGAGAGCGGAGCCGAGAGACTGCCCTTCCGACACAACG
Organism: Micromesistius poutassou; assembly: GCF_964030765.1. Lineage (NCBI taxonomy): Eukaryota > Metazoa > Chordata > Actinopteri > Gadiformes > Gadidae > Micromesistius > Micromesistius poutassou. Next base: position 5,387,312 of record NC_140276.1, on the reverse strand, counting down.
ACTCGCGGTTGCCAGTGCGACTGCGTTGCGTTCAGATCAATGTTGGTAGTCCGTATGCCTGTGTACATTTTTGATACCTGGGAGTAACTTGGAACAACGGCTGGCAAACTTTGTGTTGCGGTGTGAAAGTGCGAGGGGCACCGGGCGTGGTTGTCCACGATGTTCTAGGGCTGCTCGATAATGGGGGGGAAAAAATCGTAATCGCGATTATTTTGGTCGATATCAAAATCATGATTATTCAAACAATTATTTTTAAGTGTGAAAACATGATTCATTTATTCAGCATTTCTCTTAAAAAAAAAACTCTTTCTAAGTGGGAACTTTGAAATTTACCCTTACCCTTAAAAAAATATTAGTTTGGAGATCGTTTGACCCAAAAATCGAAATCGCGATCAAAATTAGATTAATTGCACAGCCCTATGATGTTCTGACGCTCCGACCCTCCCCCCCCCCCGCCCCCCCCACAGCTCGGCCCTCTGCATCGGGCCCAGGGAGCCCGTCTCCCGACTGGCACAAGGAGTTCGTCACCGAAGCAGACGCCGAGATCCTGGACCATTCCGGGAAGATCTCTCTCCTCTTTGAGATCCTGCGCATGGCGGAGGAGGTGGAGGATAAAGTGTAAGCCCTGTTTGTACAACTATCATTCATAAAGTCATGAAGGGGAACTTGTCCGTGCAGGTAGACTCCATCTAGTTTTGAGGGCAGGGTTTGTGTGTCCACTGTTAACGTGGCTGGCTGGTGTCTGGGCTCATCACAGAGCCGGTCTGGCATATGCTTACTCTTATCTCTTACCCCACTCTCTTCCCCTCCTCACCCTTCTCCATCTCCGTCCCCAGGCTGGTGTTCAGCCAGTCTCTGATCTCCCTGGACCTGATCGAGGACTTCCTAGAGCAGGCGGGCCGGGCCCGTGAGGAGGGCAAACCCTCTCCGTACAAAGGTAGGCCTGCCTTGGAAACCAGGGCGCCCCCCACCCCCCCCCCCCCTCTCTTGCCACGCCCCTCCCATATTTACTACGCCCTTGAAGAGCGCAGAACCCGATGCCCCCGCGAGACCGTCCTCGTGTTCCCTCACGTCCGGCCTTGGTGGGATAGCGGTGGATTTCCAAATATGGACGTCGGCCCTGCGTCGGTTCAATAAAAATACTCCAGACCATGACGCCCATGCTCTCCTCCGCTCATGCGGATCCGGTTGGAAGTAATACAAAAAGAATTGTAATCCGGGAAAGCCTTTGCGTGCAAAGTTTTTGTTTGTCTTCTTACATAGTTATTCTGTCTGTTTTGGATCCAAACCGTTTACCGTGTCCACGGGCGTCGCTGTCGACGTTGTCTGGTCCGGGGAGACGGCGCTCCCAGTGCGCCGCGATGCGCCTTCTCCCCGGTTTCCCTTAACGCTCGGGGTTTCCTCGCGCTCCGCCACTCCGTGGTGTGAACAGCGGCCGACGTTAGTTTTCACGACGTGCTAAAATCACCACGCCGCGGTTTGACTGCTGATTGATTGGAGCCCCGGGCGGGCGGCGCGGCCGTCTGTCCTCGGGCCCATACTTGTGGTTTTACACGGCCGTCTTTGAACTAGGCTCAACCATGTGTGAGGTTTCAAGAATGCTAACATTATTTCTCGCGGCGAAAGGCTCCAGCGCTTTCATATGCACAGGGCTGGGCTTTTCACACTGCGGCGGGACGGTCCCACGCGCGACGTGCACTCTCTCGCGCGCACGCCCGCACTTAGTAACACAACCCAACGCACGTACGTAGCCCCTGGTGTAAGGTCATGTTTCTAATTAAGCCTTAGCAGCTGTTTTTGCTTTAATTTAAAAAAATGATTAGACCTTGACTCTTTTTTGGGGAATTTTTTTATACCCCCTCCAAAAAATGTTTGCTTAAGGGTTGGCAATTTGTAATGAAAAGATCACAGTGATGTAATTGGAAACATACTGAATTGTTGGTTGTGAAGGCTAGCGGGGGGGAGCAGAGCAGCCATCTTAAACGCCAAATGTGGCCGCTTACTCTCACACAACCACTTATGTGTTCGTATTCAATCCAAGGAAAAAATTAAATGAGAGGGGAAAAGAAAAGCTATTCAGATGAGTAGCGTAAGATGAAGACTATGTTGGGTTGACCGATACACCCCTTATGTTTTTATGAGATTTTTTTTTTTTTTTTAATCTCAATCGATCACATGTGTCTGGAAAGCGCTGGTGACATCTCCCCATTGTTCCCTGCAGGTGAGGGCAAGTGGTTCAGGAACATCGATTACTATCGCCTGGACGGCTCCACCAACGCACTCACCAGGAAGAAGTGGGCGGAGGACTTCAACGACCCCGCCAACATAAGGTACACCCCTCGACCCCCCCCACCCACCCACAGTGCAGGCTGAACGAAGCACCATGAACCACACCGCCCACCATGTGTATGACACCGAGCCTGAGCCCGGAATCCAAAAGGTGTGAGGTGCCACCTTTTTACAGACACACAGTGCTGGCAAATGACATGCTCACACATCAACGCCTGCAGCAACGTGATTGGTCCAAACGTATGATGCCGTCATGCTTTGTGAGACCGGTGTGATCCTAACTCTCTCTCCTCCTCCCTGGACTTCCATGCACTTCCACCCCCCCCCCCCCTCCCCTCCCTACCCACAGGGGTCGTCTCTTCCTCATCTCCACACGAGCCGGCTCCCTGGGCATCAACCTGGTAGCCGCCAACAGGGTCATCATCTTCGACGCGTCCTGGAACCCCTCCTACGACATCCAGAGTATCTTCAGGGTGTACCGCTTCGGCCAGACCAAGACGGTCTTCGTCTACCGCTTTCTGGCCCAGGTAAGCCTAGAGCGTTCATGTTTTGCAGTAGTCTTTTTTTTATTTAAATTTTTTTTTTGAGGAATTTTTGAGGTTAAGGCGACATATTATACCACCAGGTGTGAGTGTGATTAGCTGTTACACGGTGTTTTGAAAATCTGCCTCTTCTGACATCATAGGTGGGCGTCAGACTCAAACCTGGTGGCGTAATGCCACCTTTAAAATTTCAAGAGGGGTCGCTCAAGAGTGACCCGTCCCCAAGAGGGCATCACGTAGCAGGGCGTACTTGCGTATGACCTAGGGTTACAGAGGGACCACAGGGAAAATGGACAATAGGCACTCCTACACAAGCCGACGGGAACCTATGGTGTAATCCGTTCACGACGACAATTTGCGCTTTGAAACACAGAAGCTACCCACACTAGCAGATGCTAGCAGATACCTACATATGCAGATGCTTTCATACACACATTCACACTCCCGGCGGCAGGATCAACCCTGCAAGGGGTTGGGGGGCAGTTAGGGTTTGGTGTCTTGCCCCCCCCCCAGCACCCAGTCACTCAAACCGCACACTTTGTTCCCTTCCACCCCCCCCCCCCCCCCCCCTCAGGGCACCATGGAGGAGAAGATATACGAGCGACAGGTGACCAAGCAGTCGCTGTCCTACCGCGTGGTGGACCAGCAGCAGATCGAGCGCCACTTCACCATGAACGAGCTGGCCGAGCTCTACAACTTTGAGCCCGACGTGCTCGACGACCCCACCGGGAAGAAGAGCAAAAGGGCCACGCCCGTGCTGCCAAAGGTCAGTTGTGTGTGTGTGTGTGTGTGTGTGTGTGTGTGTGTGTGTGTGTGTGTGTGTGTGTGTGTGTGTGTGTGTGTGTGTGTGTGTGTGTGTGCGCGCACGGGAAATCCATCCATGGGGAAGGCTGCCTTTGCCTGGCTCAAAACCACACCTGCGTGCCATACCACACTTAAATGAAATATTTAGTATCTTTGTTTGTTTTGTTATATTTAATCGTTCTGGCAATACATGTTGTTATTCAGACCTTTTAAAAACAGGCATAGGAACAGGCTAAATACCCATTAAATGATTACAGTTGTAAAAGGTAATTCCCTAACACCCACTTCTCCGTGCCTGGCATCTGAATGCCATCGCAAATGCCAGCTTTCCATCATGGCATGGGGGCTGCCTTTTAACTTTGAAGAGTGGCGGTGTTGAACCATGTCATTAAGCCCACATAACCAGTCCAACTCGGATCCGGCTCCTAGGCATTTTTCTGGCACTTCCCACGACTCATTGTCTTTTGATTCGGCGTTCGCCGCGCCGCCACTGCCAACTCTCTCTCCCGCCTCGGTGCAGGTGCACTGTCACACTGTCACCTTCTCACCCCGACACCTCCCTCTTTAATACGAACACATGGTTCTAAGATGAGCCGTCCAAGTGCAAACAGCTGCAATTTATTCGTCAAATTTTTTTTTTTTCATTGTTTTTCCTTTTGTGTCCTCTTTCATTATTTTTTTTCCGGGGGGCGGGGGAAGAAAAGGGAATTCCATATCTGCTTCTCGTGTACCTGCAGCACTAAACACGTCTTCCTTTTGTTCAACGGTTGGTTCTCCTCTCGGTGCTGTTTTAGATTTTGCAGAGGTCTGTAAACAGAATGGTTTCCTCGGTCTACTCGTGATTTTTATCGTCCCGCTGTTTTGTGTGTTTTTGTTTTTGCCTTACTGTTAACCGAGGCCTCTTGAGCACCTTAATGGAGGAGGGAAAAAATGTGTTTCTCATCCACATCCTCCCAAAGGTCTTGACCTGAGCACACCCCCTCTCTTCCCCCCCCCCCCCCCCACTCCCCCACACACTCCTTCACGGAATCTCAGCAGGACGCCCCCCCCACTCAACACACAAGCCATCTCAGAGCCCTCTGGTCCTCTCATCCTCTGGCCCCCCCCTCTCTGCCCCCCCCCCACCCCCCCCCATCCTTTTTTGGCCTCTCTCCGTCAAACTCCGTGACCACTAGCGGTCGCAGCGGCAGGCGGCGGGCTTCCAGCTGGGAACGGCTCACCGCTTGGAAGATCGGCGCACGGAAAGATGTGTTCATTGTAGCGGCGTGGTCGACGTGCGTGATCTTTTTTTTTTTTTTTTTTTTTTTTTTTTAAACTTCACGAGCCCCGCGACATTTACGCGACACCGTATTAAAGCGGACGGACGGAGAGGCTGACGAGCGCCGTTTAACAAGCCGACCCCGTTTTGGGCGCCGGCTTCAATGCGATGTGGCAGCGGGGGCGTGCGCTCGCATGGAAGGAATTCCGACCCTGGCTGGAATAATGGGAAGATGGTTCTGACACCCCGCGGCACCTTGGGCCAAATATGGCGCGAGCGAGCACACACACACACACGCACAGACGCCGACACACACACACACACACACACACACACACACACACACACACACACACACACACACACACACACACACACACACACACACACACACACACACACACACACACACACACACACACACACACACACACACACGGCGAGAGAGACACGGCGAGGGACAGAGGAGACCTCTGGCCGCGGACACTCAAGACAGACGGCCTATTGATTTCTTTTATTTAAGTACATTTGCAGATGCCCCTGACATCTATTTCCAGCATCCGTGGCCGCGTCCCAACGCCGCCGTCCTCAACCCCTTCCCGTCCCAGACGGTAACGCAGCGCTTCTATCCCCTCGGGCGGCTTCTCGTAATCTGCGTGTCCCGACGCGCTCCTCCTATTGGACGCCTCATGCAGAGAAGGCCGGTTTCAAAATTTTTTTTTTGTGTGTCTCTCGCATTCGCCATACATTGTCTTCTGCAGTGTGCGGCACGCACCGATAGCCCGTGGTCATGCACTCGTTCTCTGGTGTCCCGTCCCCCCCCCCCTTTCCCTCCCTCCTCTCGTCTTTCCCCTGCACCCCCCCCCCCCCTCCCCCCCCACCACCACTACCACCGCCGCGACAGACGACGCCCGTCGAGTTGTTCCTCCTCGTCTGAGCGCGCTCCTCCTCCTTCATACCTTATCCCATTCCCGTGCGCGCCGCCCCCCCCCCCTGCCCTCTTCAGGAACCATCTGTTAGCCTGAGTCACCGTGCCGCCTCTGAATGTTCAAAGAGAAATCGGGTGGGTTGTTTTTCTCTTTCTTTTTTTTTTTTCTTCCTTTTCCCCCTCCGGTCTCTCCTGGCTGATGAAGGGTCATTATTTAAACCGCCGTTTTTAAAGATGTCCTCCTGCTCTTCAGAGAAACTAATTGGAGACAAAAAGGAAGCAGACCCATTTCCACTCCACCCCCCCCCCCCCCCCTTCTCCCACCCCCCCCACCCACCCACCTAATGAGAAAGAGGGTCTCCACCGCCCAGGCAGGAGATTCTACCTCTGATTCTACACCCCCCAGCCCCCCATGCCTTCTTCTGCACCACCAGCACTGTGGAAAGGACACCAATGACAGAAGAGCCGAATCTTCTCGAGCTTCGGTGTTGGTTTGATGGTAAAATCCCCCCCCTGCCTCCCTCTCACTCTCATCTCCCTCTCACCATGTTCTCAAAGGTCTTCTCCTTGACTTTTCCTGGCCACCACAGATCTACCGTCCCCAGCCAACCCCCCCCCCCCCCCCGCCAAGCGTTCATTCGGTCACAAATGCAACCAAATCATATGCAGTGCGACCAGAATTATTGTACTTTTTTCTTGTTTCGATATTGGACACTCACCCAGATCTGACCTCCAATACAGCGGTACAAGGTGTGCTTCTCCGATATTTTTTTCACATGATTCAACCTCCCCGGTCCACAGTGGCAAAAATATAAAGAGTGAATCCGGGAGGTAAGGGCAGCCACTGTCATTGCTGCCCACGTTTTCTATTTAATAAAAGTGTGCAGCCCCAACTCGGGGTGCGAAGGGTAAAACGACTCATATTGTGGAAAGGTTCAGATGAACACAAGGGACTGTGCCGTTATGAAGATGTGCTTTTAATACACCAGCAGTCTTCATTTCCAATTTGTTCTAATGCGTTTTCCTGCTTTCATCCCATCTAGTGATGGTTACAAGACAATATTATATAAAATGTACAGGCAAAAAAAAACGACTGCTAAAGGGTTTATGATAAGATTATTATCATTGGCGTCTGACTTTAATAAAATCATAACGATGTTCTGAAAAAGAAGAGGGGTATTACTTTGCAAATCCTCCTTGATATTTCGCTGGTACTCCTAGACTCTTAATGTTGAGGGCACCAGTAGAAAGGTTACTCTGGAAGGTAGCCAGCCCCCGTCTGGTTCCCCTCCTCGCAGCAGAAGTAACGGGCGGTGTCCTCCCCTGTTCATCCCGGTGACCTCTCTGGCCGTCCCCACACACTCACTAGTAGCCACAATAATAACTTGTCCCAGAATGGGACGGAGGCGGTGTTTATTGTCCTTGCTCAGTCCTCTGTGACTCACAGGATTTTTGTTTCTTTTGTTAACTGAGTGACAGCTCCGCCAAGCCCTTGGCCCTGTCTTGTTTTGCTCCAGCGGGTGTAAAGGCAACATGGTCCCCATGGGCTGGGCCCCCACAGATCGGGGGGGGGGCCTTCTGCTGCCCAGTGACTGAAGGGGCCCCGCTGCCTCCACGGCACGGTTCAGAGCAGAGCAGCAGGGCCCGCGTGTATCGTTTTGCGCGCAGCTGTGTGGCGGGGTAGTTGTGACTGGGTTTAGGTATTACAAATATCTGTGGCTCTCGCATTCCTGCCGTCGGGGACTGCACCCCCTGTCTGTTGCTATGGTTAAGGCACCTGTGCGTCAAACAGGGTTTCCCTGAAGGCACAGCCTCCTGGGGGTATTGAAAAAAGGAAGGTTTTTGTAAAGGCATCTCTTTCAGTGCAGGTCTTTTGCCGGACAAAAGGAAAAGCATACAGTGAACAATATAAAGAGCAGTGGGACAAGGGAGAAGGCCTCTTAATTTCCTGCTCCAAACTCGGCTGCCTTTCTCTCTACCTACCGTTTGTCCCCATTTTGTCTTTGTCACTTTTGACTGCTTTCCTTTACATCTAAATCTTTGTACAATGCCAGTGTTCCCTTTTATCCCACTCCCAAATCCCAACCCCCCCCCCGACTCCCTGTAATGCTTTTCCGTCGCCTAAGTGGGTTTAGTATTGTGGTAATGAGAGGAATATAGTGAAAATCTTGAATACACCCGGGTATCATTTCGTAAAACATTCTCTCCACTTTAGAAGCAGGACTTTGTGTTTACATGGTGTCGCGAGTTTTCAACCAGTACCAAATATTTAGTCATGCAGAACCAGTGCCCACCTTAGCTTGAAGCAGGCCATGTAATGCATGGAGGGGGGGGGGGGGGGTTGGTGATGTTTAAATGCATCAGAGCCTTTCCAGTTAGTCGCCATCTAAAGTTTGATGGCAAAGTCTGTGTGTTCGCATGCCAGGTTGTAAAGCCCACAACGTGAGGCCAACTTCTACAGTGACTCGCTCGTTTTCATCATGGTCGACGTGTTGGTGGGGGTGGGGGGTGGGGGGGGGGGGGGTGGGGCGGCAACATTCAAAACTGTTTTACATCAGAGTGCTGGCAGGACGGCCGTTCATGTATGGATAGACGAATGCGGCATAAGGAAAACCGAAATGGGTTCTGCTGAGCCAACGTATTCAGCGTCTTTTTAGACAAGCAGGCGGATTGTCAAACACTTGATCATTCCTCTTTTAAAAGATGCTTTCCCACTTTTCACATTTTTTCTGTTTCCTCTTTTTAACCCATTTGTGCGGTTGTCATTTTTGTGTCGATTTGACTTTTGAATGCACAGATTTGCATTGACTTTTTATATGGGTAGGTTTTTCATTGTATTTATGTACTTGTAGACCAAGTATGAAAGAAGCATTTACATTTTCTTATCCAGCAATTAGTTGTTCGAATTGAATTTGGTAACTTGTACATAGTGCCTAAAGTCGAACTAACCACTATTTGAACCTGTGAGAGAAGGGTTAAAACAGAGTGCACATTTTGTTATCTACAAAAGATTCTGACACAATGTGGTGCTTCTCACACTTCTATCTTAACACCCAATAACGTGTCCATAGTGACGGCGAATTCCAAAAGTTTTTTCCACTCAAAGACATTCTCAAAAAAAAAAAAAAAAAAAACGCAGCCTGCCGTTGACTGCGGTAATTCGCCTCTTCTCATCTCTAAGCATCTGCCCACCCAGAGACTGGTTCCTTCTCTTCCTGTCTCACTCTTTCCCTTAGCCCTCTCTCCGCAGTAAAACGATAGGCTTTCTCTGCTGGCTCCTTGGGATTGACAATGGCTCAGGTCCGATTACCTAGCATCATTAGTGCTGGGTCAGAACACACATGTACACACACGCACAAACAACGCAGGAGGACGGGAGATCGACCGGACCACCCCAGAGTCGTTGCTAGTGGGGATTACTATGGCATCCCAGAATGCACTTGGCTCCTGGAGGGGAGCGTCTGTTCTGTTTGACCTGCAGTTCCTTTGGCCTATTATGAGGCGTAGGCTATAAGGGCTCCTATTTCATGCCATCAAATTTGACCAAATGAATTAAACATTTGGGGTCGGGGGGCAGGGGGGGGGTTTCTCCACAAGTGAGAAAATCAATCATTGCGTATAAGATTTATGTTGTTTCCCCCCACACACCCCCCCCCCCCCCCCACCAGCTGTCACCCCATGGGACTGCATTCCACCATGCTAAGGAGTAACAAGTTATTCAAAATATGTAAATTGTGCAACAAATCCAGAACATTTTGGGAAGAACCAAAAACAACGATCCGACGCGAACCCAGAACATTCAGGCTGCAGAGAAGAACCCCCCCCCCTCCCTCCCCTACCCTCCCCTCCTCAATGGGGTCTTCTGTGCTTTTATGTTGTAATTCATGAGCAGAGGTGGGGGCTACCCCCCCCCCTCCCTCTCCTCTCCTCCTGGGTGTTTAGGGGTGGGCCGGTTCTGTCCCGACGGCGCTCCCCATCGCCACATGTTCCTGCTTCTCCGTACATCACATTCAGATGCTCCAGGTCCCCCGGGGGCCCGGCTGCATGCGGCTGCTCTCGTGTCTTAACGTGGAATGACCTAAGAAGGCCCCCCCCTCCCTCCCTCTCTCTTTCTTCCCTCTCTCTCTCTCTTTCTCTCTGTTCGCTCCTACCTGTATCATTCGTCTCATCTTTCTCTGGCTGCGGCTGCTCGGGGGCCCTAAAACGCGGGGGCCCCTGTGTGGTCCCGCAAGTGGCCCTCTTCTCTCCCCTCGCCGAGGGATCCGGTTTCGCCCAGTCTGGGGCGGCTGTTTATTTTCTGTTTATGCAATGGCGGTTCAGCAATCACTGCTTAATTTCTCGTGTGTGTGTGTGTGTGTGTGTGTGTGTGTGTGTGTGTGTGTGTGTGTGTGTGTGTGTGTGTGTGTGTGTGTGTGTGTGTGTGTGTGTGTGTGTGTGTGTGTGTGTGTGTGTGTGTGTGTGTGTGTGTGTGTGTGTGTGTGTGTGTTCGTTCTCTTCCCCTGTAACCCGGATGACGTCTGTGATTAATTCTGTTTGTGGCAGCGAACCCGTTGTCACTGGTGAGATGGAGAGCAAAAGGAAGGCATGGGGGGCAGGCTGGGTGGGGGGGGCGATCAAAGGCACTGCAGAGGGGGGGGTCGTAAATAGCCCTACGTACAGGAGAGCGATGCAACACGGCTACGGTGTCGTTTCCAGATTGCAGGGTTCCATTTTTATGTAAGGCAAGACAAGCAAACATGAGCTGTTGAGGAGTAATTTAAACCATGTTTGTCTGACCGGGGGCCAGTCTCTGCACTCTGCACTCCCTTTTAGTTTTCTTTTTCTCCCCCCCCCCCACACCCTTTTTTCAGTTTCTAAACTCAGGTATTGTTTTCCATAACAGTGTTGTCATGGAAACCACGATTACGTTAAGCCATCTGAACGCGACCATTTTTCTGTGAGGGGGGAAAAGAAAGGTCTTTCACTCGGTCTTTTGCTGAACCCATCGCAACAAATTTGTCACACGCTGCTTTTTAAATACATCTGTTCCAATATAGAGGGAAAGGCAGTTTTGAAAGGTTTTTGGGTTTATGCGTAATTCGGTGTAATTGATTTGGATTCCTAGTGACTCGCTCTGAATTTTAGAGCTAAATATTTATTTAGGAGCCAGCATGGGTTAGGAATCTTGCTCAAGGTTTCTTACCAGGTGGACTGCGAACGTTGACTCGCAGCCGCTACTGGGTTCCGGGTTCAAATCCCAAAAGCCCTTGCCACTAAGCAACTCCACACTAGTTGAAAACAATCACCAGTTCGATCCCCGGCTCCTCCTAGCTGAGGTGTCCCCGAGCAACACACCTCAACCCTAACCACTCCCGACGGGCTGGCTGTCGCCGTGCATGGTTGACTCCGCCGGCGTCGGTGTGTGAATGTGTGCACGAGTGGGTGACTGCAATATTGTAAAACGCTTGTAAAGCGCTGTGTAAGTGCAGTCCATTTACCATGACCATGGTGTCTCCCCCCCCACCCCGTAGGACCCCGTCCTGGCTGAGCTGCTGCACAGCTTCAAGAACCACCTGGTGGGCTACCACGAGCACGACTCCCTGCTGGACCACAAGGAGTCGGAGGCCCTCAGCGAGGAGGACCGCAAGGCCGCCTGGACCGAGTACGAGGCAGAGAAGAAGGTGAGCTACGGGGCGGCAGGGCGCGGTCCCGGGAACAGTCACGGACCTCATGAGCCGATATTACGACTTTTATGTGCCGATATGTTTTGTTTTTGTTTTGAGAGTGTCGAAATCACCACTACGATATTACTTCTATTTGTTTATTTTGAGATTTTATCTTTTGACGTTTTAACGTTGGGGTTGAAATGGGGGTTGGAGTTGTGCCGGTCCTTCAGTGTAACCCAGTATTTTCAGATGACTGTGGCTGAGCAGAACAGAACATAGTTGACGCGATATCCACTATGGACCAATTCGCTGTTTTCGCCTCTGTAGGACCAGGGATGTGTTTCAACCAAGGTTGCAATGATGTTTCTGGCCCACTTAATTTTTTCTTCTTAGAAATAAGAGTTGAATAGATAATTATTATTTTTCTTTTTTTAAGCAACTCTTTAGGCCGTTGAGTGTTTTCAAGACTCTGACGCAAGTCTGGTACAACATAATTGCACACAATAGTCTTCATGTTGATACCTTGATAACCATGCCTCTACCATGTGTTGATGTTGTTCCCCTGTTTAATCGATGCCCTATGAAGCAACTGCTTAATCTGAAATCAAGCGGAGCCGAGATATGAACTCCTAAAGAAAAGCGTGCTTTAGGTTTAGTTTTTTATTCGTCAATCGTCAAAAACCTTAATTATATATATATATATATATATATATATATATATTATTTTTTTATTTTTTTTATTTCAGTAGGACAAATTTTCCATTGTCATCCCTAGGCCCTCTTGTTCTACACACACCCTTTTCCTAGGGTGTGCTGCTGGCACACCAATGACTGCTTTAATATCAGAGGGCACATAGGAAATGGGAGACCCTTCTCCCTCTCTCGGCTCCTGTCTGTATCCCCGTCTTGGTGTCCTTTGCTGCATCTCCTTCCTGGCTCTTTGTTCCTTTCCCTTCTTCCCGCCTCAGCCTTTTTCTTTCTTGCACCCCCGGCCCTGATAACCTGTCTTGTACAACGAGTCAGTCAAGTTAATTAGTCTGTAATAATAATTTATTTGAGCGAGAGGGAGGGAGATGGAGTAGACAAGGCGTTGAAGGAGAGTGACCGTGAGGGGAGCCCCCAGCCTCCTCCCTCCTCCTCCTCCTCCTCCTCCTCCTCCTCCTCCTCCTCCTCCTCCTCCTCCTCCTCCTGTAATCCTAGAGCCTAATTCACCCTAATGGTTATTTTTCCAGCTCGCTCTCCCTTGAGTCACAAGCAAACGTTTTCTCTCCTCTTCTTGCGTCTCCCCCCCCCCAACCCCCTGCTGTTCCTCCGCGGTAGTGAGAGCAGGGGCTGTCGTATCGCAGGCAAAACAAAGAGTCCCGAGGTTGGAATAGAGAAGGAGGGAGGTGTAGGCGCTGTACTGAATAACAGAGGGTCAAGTAGGAGCGCGGAACACATTCGAGCCCGGCCGAGATATCGGCCATCCTCCGATATTGACCTAACGACGATATATTTGTATCGGTATATAGGTTTGCCGATATGAAAATGTTTAGAATTGATGTTGATTTATAAACTTGATTACCTCTTTCTAAATCCTCTACTATGGTGAATGATCATCTCATGATACCAAAATATGCATATCGAATAATGTCCAATCTATATTTTGAATATCTGTATTGGCGCCGGCCCCTAAAATCCATCATCGATGGGGCTGTACACCGGATGTGAGCTGCTGAGACCAGTGTACCGGCCGCTTTAACTCACAGCGGTCACTGTCACGGTTCACTGCTCTTTCATGTTCAGCGATCTACAACCCCCTGTGTGCGGGAACAAGTCTGCGCGACCTTTTATTGTGAAAGTGACGCAAGGATTTTTCTGATGGGTTTTAGTAGGTGGTGCCCTTGATTCCCATTAGAGTAGGTGTGGCGAACCGTGTCCCTCCAGTAAGCAGCAGAAATGTTCTGAGGTGGTGTTCCGTTTACGCTTACACACCTGCCCTTAGCCCCAGCCCCAAATATCCCATGTCCCCTTTTCAACACACTCAGACACACACACACACACACACACACACACACACACACACACACACACACACACACACACACACACACACACACACACACACACACACACACACACACACACACACACACACTCTCACACACGCACACAGACACAGACCGGATGGCCAGATTACAGGGCAGGAGCCGCCTCAGAGCCCACAGACTAAATTATACATTGGCACCCTGCTGGCCTTCACTAGCGTGAGGTTAGTTTAGTCCAAGTAGGCTACAGTGTGCTGCTATGCACAAGAAGGCCTGCCACCAGTCAAAGGAAGGCTTTGTTTTGTTTATTTTCTTGCGAGGGGGGGGGCGGTTGCTGTATCTGGTCCTGAAATGGTTTCACAACACAAACGAGCTCACTCAAGTTACAGCAAGATTGCGCTTGACTCGGGTAGCCCGGGATGCTGCACCCCGCCACCACCACCACCACCTCCTCCACCACCACCACCACCACCCTCCCTCTGCCGTCAGTCACTCGCGATGGCATTCCTACAGGGCCGGCCGTGTCGCTGGTGGCTCCGAACGCCTCCCT
>NC_140276.1:5355010-5373069 GCF_964030765.1 Micromesistius poutassou | reverse complement strand
GGTGGTGGTGGTGTGGTTCTGACGCCCTGTGTGATCCCTGTGCTCCACAGTGGCAGGAGAACCCCGCTCTGACGGAGAGCCAGGTCCAGTCCATGGCCCTGGGCCAGCAGACCAGCGTGGAGATGGAGCTGAAACGCCGCGAGGCCGTCTACAGAGACGTCCTCAGCAAGCAGCAGACGGTAGGCCCCCCCCACCCCTGAAAAGAACCCTCCCACCTTTTTTTTAAATAAAAACTCCACATTTACCTATATTGTCCACGTCCTTCCTAATGCGTTCACAACAAAGTCCATAAACAAACCACTAACCTCTTCCCTCCCTCCCTCCCCGTCCCGTGTGCAGCTCATGATGTACGTGCAGAAGGTCATCAGCAACCGCAAGATGCGCGAGCAGCAGATGGCCATGGCCAACCAGGCCACCTACCTGAACCAGCTGGCCCAGCTGCAGAACGGCATGATGGGAAACTCCGGCCTCAGCCAAATGGACCTGCTGGGCTGTACCAGCAGCTGCACGGCATGCCCAGCACCAGAACATGGCAAGAACCCCGGGCCCTCCAAGGGCTTGTAGTGGTCGATTTCCCCCCCCCTCCCTCCCCCACTCCCCTTACCCCCTGTCCCCAACCCCCATGTGCTCCCGGAAACCCCACCCAACCCCCCCCCCCCCACCCCAGACGTCTGATCGCCGCGGTCCGGTCGGCACCCGTGTCACGGAGAAACCACTATGACCCGAGCTGCTGCGACGTGGTCTCCAGGAAGAGGGTCCCGTCAGGCTCCGGGTGGTGGAAAGGGTGCCGCACCGCTCAATGCCGGGCGGTGGCCCCCTGTCGCACCTACAGAGGAGCAGACTCGGCTCCTAAATCTCTTTCTTTCTTTCTCTTTCTCTCTCCCTCTCCACCTCGTCTCTCTCCCTCTCTCTCCCTCTCCCCCTCTCCAGCCCTCCCCCTTCCTCGTCCAGCTCTCAAACACTGAGGGTAGGCCGGGACGATTTTCAATGTACAAAGACAAGCGTGTGGACTGGGTTGTATTAGAAAATTTCAGCTGAAATTATGTATATACTGCCTTAATGTTCCAGTTCTATATTCTTCATTTTTTCCATGTATTTAAGAAAAAAAAAGGTTCTAGTCCAAGATGCTTTCAAGCATTGCATTTTTTTCCCTTTAAACGAGGGCTTGTGATTATTTACACTCAGTTGTTTTTTATACAGTTTTAAATGCCTAACTAAATCAGAGTGGGACCAGAGTTGTTTGCAGACAGGATTCATTTTATCCCCTTATAGATTCCATTACCAATAACTTGCTAGAAGAATGCTATTGGTGCTGCGAATTTTTGCTCTCAGGAGATAAAACGACAAGAAAAAAAAACTCAAAATAGAAAAAAAAATGTTAAGGCCTTATATCCATTTCCTAAAATATTCTGTAAAGTAATGAAGTTTGAGATGATGGATAAAATCTTTTTTAAATTGCGCTTCTAGGCATTTACATTAGTTGTCGCTGAACATTGTAACGGAATGCTTGTGTCGTTTCCAAACTGCCTGCCAGTTCCTGTTAACGTTTTCGTAACATCCTTCTCGTCGTCAAGTGTTAGCATTAGCGCTGTGCGTCCTGTTCATTGTTTCTGTTGCACTTGTGTTGCGCCTAAAGCTAGGATGGAAGGACCCTCACATAGCACCTTTCGGTTTGCCAAGCTGTCGGACACTTCTCTGCTTCCCCCCCTCCAACCCTCCCCCCCCCCCCCACCACCACCCCTGTCTTGGTAAAAAAAAGTATCTAAAAGTGAATTGGAACCGTGCCGTTTAGAGCCAGGCTTCCCTTTGTGCGTCAAAGTGAGGGCTGTGGATCCCAGCGGCGAGGCTGGCTGAGCCAGACGCCAAGGACATGTGTGGAGGGAGGGGGTCCCACTGGACTCTCTGGTCAGACCCCGGCACCCAGACTACCTGTTTCCAGCTTGCTGGCATATTTGTCTCCTGATACTTAATCCTGGTGTAGCTGTTAAGATGAGGCATACATGGTTTTGTTCGTAGGGGAGTTGTTGGCTCCTATTATTGCACAAAGTGTATTTCATCTAGATTGAAATCTAGACTTTCTTTTTCTGCCCTTAAGAATGTTATGTTAGCAAATACACCAACATGATTTGTCATTAATCTGATCTGCTATTATCTTGATAAGTATTTAATATAACATTTAATAAAGTGACCAAAAGGATGTCCACCTCCCACGCTTGTGTGTGTGTTTTTCAGTAATTGTAGACCAGGTTTAAGCCATGACATTTACTATCATCCAAAGCGTTTCATCCTCACCATCTCTAACCTTCTCACTACCGTTAATGAAGCAGTGTCTTCTATCTAGATGGCAGATATAATGCTCGGGATGATAATGCACATTTCGCTGAAAATGAGAGGCATTTAATACATTTCTGGAACTGAGCTCCTATGTCCCAACTGTCGTCGTCCTCTTCAATCTTTCATTGAACCACCCCACCTCTCTCCCTTTCTCTCTCTGTATTGTTTTCGTTTCTCAGTCTGCCAGGGTTTTCCCCCTGCATGTCTTTGGACTTTTCCATTCCAGGCCCTCGGGGGAGCCTATGCTCACAGCTTACAGATATCTTCCAGTGAAGAAACATTACAACTATTGCAGATGTTGAAACGTTGATCCCATACCCTCTTAGCCCCAGGATTACCACCACCACTCCAGGTTTTGCCTCACATTCATGCTAGCTAGCTCCCAAGTAGCGTGCAGCTGTTTCTGTCCTTTGTCATAACAAAACAAAAATCCCTGTGACACAGTCCCCGCGCTATGACTGAGCTCCTTTTTTTTGGGGGGCCGACTTCAACCAACCAAACCGTCACCGGCATTAAATCCACACTGATGTGTAAAGTCAATTACGGCTTGAGATCCAGTTGCATGAGGAATCCGATTTTCTAGGGTGGATGGAGGCTTAGGAAAGGCCGCATGCAGTCCTGAGAGGGCCTCTACAATTTGACTTAGTCAAGGGTTTATGAGGCAAATTGCCATGATATTGTACAGCTCTCAGGAAGATGAAATCGATCTGCCCTATCCCTCTATACCCCGTGTTTTCAAAATTATGTTGGGCAAATTATGTCTGCATTTTTGGGCAAAATGCCGAGGCGGTCTTGTTCAGATGACATTTAAGCATGGTAATATTCAAAGACTATATTCACTTGTGTACAGCACCGTGTTCTTACATCACTAGCCAGGGACAAGTGTTTTCCTTTTTTTTGTTCCCCCAAGCAATAAGTCAGACAGTCTTGGTATGTTTAACGTTGTGGTGGTTTTCTGGAAATTTAACTCGACCACAAGCGGTGCGTCAGCCAACTTCCATCGCTGGAGTCAGGGTCATTCTCGGGTGAGATCAAGTAGAGCAAGATGGAATAAAAACTTTGCACACTTCACGTATTTTATATATCTTTAATTGTTACATCAGATTCTTAGCCAAGCAAAAAAAGTCTTCCACGATGAGTACTCAATAGCAGGACAATTTTATTGTCGAATTGATCTTGTTTTTTTTTGGTATTTTGTATAATTTGTATAATTTCAGTAGAATCTACCGTTCTGTTACCTTCAAGTTCATTACAAAATAGAGTCTTTGCAATAAATAAATATATAGATTTATATTTATACTTTGAATGTATAAAATAAATATATTGTACATCTCATAAATAGCGTCACCCATATGTACACCTCAAGTTGCTTGCATTTTTTTTTTTTACCTCTGACCATCCAACAAGTCACAGTCCTTTCAGGAGCCATCAAAATACACAGGTTACATTTACAAAAAACCACAGTCGCAGAAGTGCGTTTACCCAGAGCTTCCCCTAATGTATTACATTGAATTTCTCCTGGATGATCTGACTATCCCCCTGGCCACGCCTGCTAGCTCCATGCATTGAACTCCCGACTGGCTTTAGGGTTAAAGTAAGTGCTCTTCGATCTACCTATTCATGTCTCACATCCAACAAATCAGATTCAAACGGAAGGGATAATCCCTCGAGATGAACTGTTGCGTTTGCGAGGGTCGTCCAGATCCCTCCACATAACTTAGCCTTCAGTTTAACCAGCTTTAGTTTGGTTGACAACTTGACCGCCTCACCGTTTCTACTTGGGTCGTTTTATTCTTTAAACACGGCAACGTTTCTGGAAGGTATTATCTCTGTTTCTTTTTAAGCATGTGCACTCTTGAACTGCTCACTGTCCTAAGCTGACATTTATTACACATTAAGCGCATAGGATATGTGTCATTTTCACCCGCATGGATCGCTAACCCTATTCTCCTCCTGTAATATGTGCTATTTGCCCTCTCTCATGGCCCTGGCTTGCCTGCTCCATGGTCATCATTCACGACAAATGAGCCAGATGAAGTCAGCAGTGGCTCATCATTATCTGGAGCTGTGATCTTTAACAGTCCCTGAAAGACTGATCGTCCGTCTCTCAGGGGGAAGTTCTTTGCGGTGAGAGCCATCTTCTGAAGCTCACCAGGTAGTGCTACTGTTGCAAGGGTACAGAGATCCAGCCTTCGAAAAAAAATAAAGAAAATAAGTAAAGAGTAATGTTTGAAGTACCCATAGGCGTCTTCTAGTGGTTCCTCGGAAACGGCTTTTAATCTCTGGTGGCTCGCTCAGGTCCTGGGACTTTGCGCCTCAAAGTCAACCATGACAGATTGTCCGGAAACCTGGGGTTCCTGAACTCCACACCTGTGATCTGCATAAATAAAAAATAAAAAAAAACAGCAGGCCAGGATGTGTCCTCTCTCCACGTAGACCCGGGTCCCGCAGCAGGGCTCGGGGGGGGTCCAGGAAGTAGCCCGCTCCGTCGCGCTTACCTATATATACTGTGTATAGTGCTACTTTGGTGAGAAGTGCGTTGCGCGACGCACGCGACACTTCCGCTGTCGATGCCGAGGCGGGAGTGGGACGGGGGCGGGGGCGGGGGCGGGGGCGGGGAGGGGGGCGGGGGAGGGAGAATGCCGGGGATCGTCCCGGCGAGGGATCGAAGAGTAGAGAGTCCTGTCACGCTCCTCCTCCCCCCGCTCCCCCCCCCCTCTCACGCACGCTCTCTCTCCCTCTTTTCCCTCGACGACACGGGGCCCTGTCGGCCCCCCGCCCCCCTTGCCCCCCCTCCCCCTCCCTCTCCCCCTCCCCCTCCCCCTCCCCCTCCCCCGTGCGGGGGGTGCTGGTCACCTGTACTGGAACAGGTCTCTGTAGGCCTGCGGGATCTTCTCGATGTCCACGTGGCGCGGCAGGAAGTGGGTGAGCTTCTGGTGCTTCTTGGTGCGGTTGCCCTCGCGCGGCGAGCCGTCCTTGTTGAGGGCCACGTAGTAGAGGCGGCCCGTGTCGGCGTGCTTGTAGAGCGTGGAGGCGTAGGTGTTGTACCAGTTCTCCTCAAACTGCTCCCTGAACACGCATTCCGCCGTCAACTTCTTCTGCGAAAGAGGGGGGGGGCGCGCAAGGGGGGACAGAGGGATCAAAGCGTTAGCGGGGGCGGTCAGACAGCGTAGATGTACCGCGACTCATCAGCCCATATTATCTGTACATTTATATATATATATATATATATATATAAGTGAGTGTTACTTTTGTGAGATGGATTATGCTGGCGGGGCCAATGTCACTTTCCCACCACCCTATAGGCTTAATGCAAGTCATCCATTGTTGTGAGTCAGAGAGGGGATATCGAGAAATCAGTCTGGAAACTCTCGTTATGACAAGGAGAGGAACTTAGTGGTTACATATCAGATTTGCACTTTACGCCCAAACCACACTCTCTCTCTCTCTCCCTCTCTCCTCGTTAACCTTTTAGTGTGCTCAGGGAATTATTTTCATCCCTGTGATGCAGCAAGAACAGTGCAAGACACACATCCCCTCCATTATCTCTCTCTCCCTCTCCCCCTCTACATCCCGCTCCATTTATTTCACCCCTTTCTCTTTCTCCCTCCTCGCTTCCCTCTCTCTCTCTCTCTCTCTCGCTCTCTCTCCCTCTTCACTTCCCTTTCTCTCTCCCTCTCTCAATCTCTCTCTCTGTCCCTCCCCCCTTCTCTCTCTCTCCCTCCCTCTTCTTCTTCGCTTCCCTTTCTCTCTCCCTCTCTCTCTCCCTCTCTCTCTCTGTCCCTCCCCCCTTCTCTCTCTCTCTCCCTCTCCCTCTCCCCCTTCGTTTCCCTTTCTCTCTCCCTCCCTCTCTCGGCATCGCTCTCCATCCCTCCCTCCCCCCTCCCTCTCCATCCCTCTCTCTCCCTCCCCTCTCCCCTCTCCACCTCCCCCACGCCCCCCGCCCCCCTCCGCCCTCCCTCTCTCTCAGGTCTTGGAGTGGCTGTGAGGCCTGGCCTCCGTTGACAGCCCAGCATGAGCGATGGCTGGGAGTTCAGCAGGTGAGAGAGATGTTGGCTGGGGGAGCGCGTGGGAACAATGGAGGACACCAGAACCACTTCCCCGTGCCAAGACCAGGCAGTCATGCGATGTTTCTCCGACAGGCGCTGCGCATGGATAGTTAGGCTTGTTTTGTTTCATTTGTCCGTTTTTTGGTTCATTTTTCAGGAGGTCGTAAAATAGAAAAAAAACAGTGTATATCGTGGTTGTGTGTGTGTGTGTGTGTGTGTGTGTGTGTGTGTGTGGGTGCGTGCATCCGTGCGTGCGCGAGCGAGCGAGGCCAAACACGTGGGAGACGGTGAGGATACAGCGTGTTACGGAGCATTAAAAAAATTAATATATATATATACAATATATATATATATATCAAATAAATATCCCCAGTCGTTGTCCCGCAGTGTGCACCCACCCTTCCTAGCCTCTCTTCCCCTCGTAAAAAAACGGACTCCAACTCCAGCATTCTGGGCGTCCGAGGAAGACAACATGTCTCCCCGTTTCTCCGCTGAGATTAATGGGCTGTGGTCAGACAATCTCTTCCCAGAGAGCAGCTTATAGCTTCACTGAGAGTTGTGTGTGTCCCGGCAGCGTCCCAGACTCTTTCGGAACGCTGCTGCTGCTGCTGCTGCTGTGAAAAGTTTGCGCTCGCCGAATGAAATTCCATTGACAATTTTGTCAATTAGTTTGTCCGGCTCTGTGCCGTGGCTCTGCGGTAATGTGTTGTGTGTAAACACAGCTCTGGGACCGCATGACTGGGGCTCGCTGTAGCACCATGTACACATACGCACACGTGTGTGTGTGTGTGTGTGTGTGTGTGCACGTGTGTGTGTGTGTGTGTGTGTGTGTGTGTGTGCACGCTCACAAACGCAACTACACATGCATGCAGTCACACGTCCTCAAATGCGCGCAGGCAGGGGCACACACACACACACGCACACACACACACGTGCACACACACACACACACACACACAGAAACTCAGGTCAGATCAAACGCATGTCGCGCGGCTCCTAACTGCAGTAAAGACCGCCGTTCTGGGATCCCACACAGTCGTGCATTCACGTCTCTCCTCTCCCCCCCGTCTGTCGGGTCACGTGGTCCGGTCAGGTCAGGTGGTCCGGTCAGGTGTGTGATTTCTCTCCATGTCTTTCTTTCTTTCTTCCTTTCTTCCTTCCCTTTGCCTCTCAGGCTGAGGTGAAGTCTGAGATTTGGGGGCCCACGTGAGGTACCCCGGCCGGGACACCTGATATGGATAGCTGCCCCCCCCCCCCCCCCCCCCCCCCCCCCTCTCTCTCTTGCTCTGTCTTGGTCCGCCTCTCTTTCTTTCTCCGCCTTTAACCCCCCCCCCCCCCGCCCCCCTCTTTCTCTCTCTCTCTCTCTCTCTCTCTCTCTCTCTCTCTCTCTGTGTCCCTCTGTTTCCCTCTCTCTCCCTCCCCTCTCTATCGTGGTCTCTCTCTTCCACTCTCTTTCTCCTTCTTTACCCCCCCCTTCTCTCTCTCGCTCTCTCTCTCCCTCCCCTCTCTATCTTGGTCTCTCTCTTCCACTCTCTTTCTCCTTCTTTACTCCCCCTCCTCTCTCCCTCTCTCCCCCTCTCTATCTTTATCCCTCTCCCTCTCCCTCTCTCCTGAATCCCTCGGCCATCTGAATGGCACTACATCTGCCTTTCTAAGAGTAAGAGGGTCAAAGAGTTAAAATCCAGATTGTTGATGATGTTGACGTAGAAGAAAAAAATATAAAAACAAGGTCAAGACACTTCTGTATTTAACGTTTCCCGTCCTGCTTTTTCAAAGTAACTCACCCAGTTAGTTTAGGCTCTAACAGCAACATCCGAAGTAAACTCTCAAAGTTCCCATCTCCACTCGGGAAAGAATATGTAAATATTTGAGCATATCTCAAATGTAATGAAGAGGCCCATTTCCTCTCTTCTACTGCACATGTGCAAAGTGGATTAGCTCCAATCCATGTTTTGTTTTTTTACCTTACTGGTAGACATGACTTTTGTCTGTCCCTGTTGTCGCAGATAATTATGGTTATAATATATATATATATATCTTTGTACCTAAGGTCAGCGTATATGTGACTCAGGGTGTGTTTGTTTTGTCTCACAGTGTGTTTCTCATCTTCCGCATATGGGAACCCAGATAACACACACTTTTATTTTGGTCTCGGTGCTCCCAGCCCATAATATGATGTTTGGATGTTATGACGTTGGTTTTTCTCTGACGATATCCAAATGAAGTGTAAGTGTCAGTGTATGTGTGTGTGTGTGTGTGTGTGTGTGTGTGTGTGTGTGTGTGTGTGTGTGTGTGTGTGTGTGTGTGTGTGTGTGTGTGTATGTCAGTATATGTGCGTCTCAGTGTAAGTGAGTGTGTGTGTCTTTTCCTCTGCCTCTGTGAGTTTGTGGCTACATGTACGTGCAGGTGTGTGTGTGTGTGTCTGTACATGTGGGTGTGTTTGTACTTGTGTGAGTGTGTGGCAGCATGCAGATGTGTGTGTCTGTACATGTAATGTGTTTGTACGTGTGTATGTGCGTGTGTGTGGGTGCATGTGTGTGTGTGTGTGTGTGTGTTTGTGTGTTAGACGGCTGTGTAACGGTAGAGCGATTGGGGACTTGACTTACCGACCCATAGAGATCTCCCTTCTCGTTCATGCCCAGGTAGAGTCCCGCGTCCACCCCTCTGATGCTCACCAGACCCACCGCCAGGCTGATAAACTCCAGGATACCTGGGGGCCAACACACACACACGCGCGCACACACACACGCACACAGACAGACACACACATATGCACGCACACACATACACACACACACACAAACACACTTTACTATACTGCAGCCGGCCTATAGACGATAGATCATGTTAAAAGCATGGGTTTCTTCACTTCACTAGCCCTTTAAATGTTTTGTTTTTACTGTGTCGCTTCCATACCCTCTATTAAAAAGGTCTATGTTGAATTTCTCAAGGTTGCATCATGAACTTGCTGAAAGTGCTGGGGAAAAATTGCCAACCTGGTTATTAGATAATCCGATGTCAGAGAGGGTGAAGCAGACATCTGCCCTATCACGACCTCTCACACAAGATTAAAAAGTTGTTTTTGGAGCTGTGGTCTAGACTAAAGAGCACCGATCTGTTCACTAAATCCCATTCCATCGTCTATAAATAGTCCTGTCTTTGAAATGGTTCTGACTGGAAATGTAAGATGCGTAAGGTTACTGGTAAAGGAGCTGTAGGAACGCTGACTCAGAGGAAGGAGCGAGCAACGGGAACAACTCGTCTGCTCTTAGGAGGAAGTACCGAGTTCCAAATCTGTATAATTAAGGGCTATTGACGTCGTTCAGATGAACTCCCTCACACTGGGATGCAAGGGGCTGTTCGATCAAGAGACGACAGCTGGATGCCTCGAATGGCACGAACAATACGGACACCTGGTCCCCATGCCTCCGACTGCATCTCCTGCCAGAGAATGACACAGAGGAAGCCTCTAATTTGTGCGGCTTGCAGCTACATAGTTGGTTTCATTGCCCTTCAATCAGAGCCATGCACTTCTCACGCCTCTGACAGTGTTTTGGAACACATGGACCACCCAAACCTATAGAGCGCCTTGTTTTTCGATGAATACCTCGCACAGTAAACATTTTGTTTGGATAATAACAATCCTCAGTAGTAATGCCTCAGCCCCCCCCCCTCCCCTACCGCCAGCCAGAACGCATGGCTGCACCTGCGAAGTGACTTTGGCGGATATAAAAGGCGCAATACACGTGCATGTTTTCCACCTTATCTGATCTGTTTATCATTCTGATGCAAACCATAAGTCAAATTATTTATACTATAAGGATGGAAAGGGGGGGCGGGAGGGCGGAGGGGAAGGAGCTGGGTGTAAACCGGTTGCCTTGGGGAGAAGGGCGCGCGGCGACAGGGACGCACGGCCCCTCGTTGCGCACCGCGCGTCACCGGGCGAAGAGAGACACCTGCGCCCAAAGCGCAGCGAGACCGCCCGGGAAAATGTTCGATCGCCCCTCTCCCTGCACACTGCTGTGGTGAACTACAACCATTCAGCCCCCGCGGACATGATTATTTCGTTGGGGGAAACTCCTTACTCTAAAAGCTCGCTGCGAGTCAAGATGCACGCTTTCTGTTCAACAGAAAAAGACAAAAAAAAAAGTGTTTGATCACAAAAATTGCATTAGTCAAATCAAATAAAAAAGGTATAATGTGCCCAGTATTGCTGTGCGTGAGCGGTGCGTAAATGGCCAAATCGCCGCGGAGCTCACCGAATCTGCTGTGGTCCTGTCTGGTCCCGTGCACCGTTCCGTTGGGAAATATCTCCAACTGAAAGCCTGTTCGGCAGTACAGCTGCCGCCGTCGCAGGATCCCTCTAAGGTGACCAAAATCCGTCAGCGAACCTCGTTGAAGCCTCCCTTCGATCTGTCCCAGCCGCTCATTCAAGCCCACCGACGTGTCCGGTAAAGGCATAGTTCCTAGTGAAGGGAAACTTTGTAAATCCAAATCAATCGTGCCCAGGAAACCGCCGACCTCTGCCATGGTGTTCAACGCTCAACACGTATTAATGCGATTGTTCATGTACTTCATGTACTTGACTCTGGAGAGGAAAAAACTTCAAAAGTCCAATCCATGTACGCAAGAAGCATGCCCGGTGCGCCGCGTCCCACTTCTCGGTCAATCCGTTACAGTCCTCTTCATCAATCGTCCTCCGCTGTGTTAATCAGTTTGATAACTCTGTTTATCTGATGGAAAAGACCCCGTTATATACATCCTCCCCGGGCATTCTCACATTGGATATTCAAATGCAAGCCACGCCTGGCTGGCATCCCTTTCTTATACGAGCATCAGTTTTCTAACTAAAAATGTGGACTTGCACGGTTAACACCGACGATGCACTGTCTCTCTCTCCCAGTTCTGTCGCTGCCGTTCTGCGAGCCCTGAGTCTCTTCATACCAAACAAATCCAAACTGACTGAGGAATCCTCG
Source organism: Micromesistius poutassou (assembly GCF_964030765.1). Taxonomy (NCBI): domain Eukaryota; kingdom Metazoa; phylum Chordata; class Actinopteri; order Gadiformes; family Gadidae; genus Micromesistius; species Micromesistius poutassou. The sequence goes on along the minus strand of NC_140276.1, from coordinate 5,361,710 downwards.
TACTGCTCCTGCGCGCCGTGGCCTTACCCCCTCCTGAATGCGGTTGGAGAATGTCTGATAAAGCCTCCACATAGCTTACCCAGAGGCGAGGGGAAACCGTGCACTGCGTGATCCCTGGCGCATCATCATCATCATCATCATCATCATTCACCGGATCAAAAATGCAAAAGAGCATCATTGTAGTGGAGAAAGCAAACAGGACAGCCCAGGTCGGGGCGCGCGGGCGAGGGGTCCTTTCTCGCTCTAGCAGGACAAAAAAGTCACTCGGACATATTTCTCAAGAAAGCATATTGTCAGACAGACTAACTGTGTGCGTGCGTGCGTGCGTGCGTGCGTGCGTGCGTGCGTGCGTGTGTGTGTGTGTGTGTGTGTGTGTGTGTGTGTGTGTGTGTGTGTGTGTGTGCGTGTGCGTGTGTGTGTGTTTGTGTGTGTGTAGTAGGTGGGAGCAAATATACTCCAATATCCTACAGAGCTATTCCACAGCGCAATCTTCTGCAACCCGAACTTTTTATGAAAGCATTATCCCCTCCTCCTCGATGCAAGCAGGTGCTGCCTCACGCCGTCTGTAGCATGGCTTATACTGTGCTCCTGGCAGCTATGGACCGCTTGTATTACAGTCCAACAATAATCCACACGCTTATGACTTGCACTTCAAATATGGTGGAGGAGAGTCTGATTTCGTTCATCGGGCTGTTCCCTTTTCGTTGTTGCAGTGACTGGTTTGGGAAGAATGAAACACAGAAGCCCTACTGCAACATGGATCACTTTCTCTTATGATTTTGCATTATTATGGATGTGGATTTATGATGGCGTCTGCTCTCCATGCAGTATATATTTGCATATTTGCCCTCCCCAGTGTATCCTGGCTATGCATCAGGACCTTCACCCAGTCAAACCCTCCTCCTGAGACACCTCGAAAATGAGGCACCTTCCCCCCCATCCACATCCATGTTATCTGGCTCCTGTCCGTGCCAGAGCTACCCTCAGCTATGAAGTTCCTCCAAACCCCTCAATCTATCACAGAGAGCGATTCATAAACGATCGCTATTCCCTTAAACCAGCTATTCCCTCCCCGAGTTGTCCCTCTCTCGGGAGACCGACCGTGCGCTCTCCCTGCTGTCAGACCTTAGTCAGGTGTGTGTTGTTGATCTAATTCCAGTTGTCAGCCGGGGCAGGCCAGCCATCGCCCGCTGATGTCAGGGTGTTGATGTTCCAGGTGCAGCCTGCCTGAGCTGTGCTATCACGCTTAAGTGGCGGACTTGAAAGCGCACACGGCCAGTGTGCCGTAACTGGAATAATGAATAATGGGTATAATTTATGATTGAATGGGGGATTTTCATATAATTTATGTGCACAATGGGTAAAACAGGCCCCAACTCGTTCTTCCCCCACGGTGCGGATAGACGCTCTCATTTCTGTCAGGCCTTCCTTGATTTCGTTTCGAGAAATGAAATGAAAACAAACTTTGGGGAGGGTTTTAATTAGTTCACCGCTCCTGAGACATGGGTGACAGCAGGCCGGGCCGGGGCGGTGCGGTGAGCTGGATACATCCATAACGCGATTTAACCGTTGGACGTGTTGTCGTAAGACCTCCTACAAACTGTTTTGGTGGAAAACCCCTTCCTCGGGATGGTGGGGGGTGCGAGACGGTAACCTCAGGTCTTACTCACCGGCTGGGAGGCGGCGCTGGCCTTCCGAAAGAGTACGCAGTGTACCGTGGCTACAGGAGGGGACAAGATTCAACAACACAGTAATACTTTCATGAGGGCTGCGGTAATAATAGCTACAATAGGAGTTAGTCGGTGTGAAGGAAACGTGCGCAAAACTAAAGGCACGAACGCTTTGATGCCTTTCTCTGGTAACATGCTTATTACATGGACCCATTTCCATCTTGATTTATTGCCATGCAGGGATGATGAGTATTTTTTTTTAAGGGAGAAATGCAAATCAGCATTTAAGGCGACATGATCCACTTATTGCGTTGACAGCACAGTTCGTTGGGAGGCGTGCCGCAGATGTCATGGTAGTGTGCGTGTGCGTGTGTGTACGTGTATGTTTGTGTGCGTGTGTGTGTGTGGGGGGGGGGGGTGTGTGTGTGTGTGTACATGTGTGTGCGTGTTTGTGTGTGTGTGTGTGTGCCTATACGTAGGTTGCAGTATTAGTGACCCATGGGAGTAGTCCTACTGGGGGCCATGCTTTCTCCCAGCTACTAATTATGCCACTATAAATCTCATGGGCGTGTCATAGTGGTATTGAAGTCACAGAGGGACAGTGGCTTTCAGCTGGTGCTGGATATGAAAGGTGGTGGGCTTGATGGATGTCCAGGGGCCTCCGGGTGATGGATTGAGCCAGGGGTTGACGAAGAGTCAGGGATGGTCAGGCTTTTGTTGCGTAGAGACACCAGGGCCCGCGCTGCAAAAGGGAGAAAAAGGAAGAAAAAAAACGGATGAAAGGGTGGATTCGTCTCAGCTCAGGGGTTGCAAGTATATGGATTAAAGAAGGAGTGAGAGAGAGAAAGAGAGAGAGAGAGAGAGAGAGAGAGAGAGAGTCAGAGAGAGAGAGAGAGAGAGAGAGAGAGAGAGAGAGAGAGAGAGAGAGAGAGAGAGAGAGAGAGTGAGAGAGATTGAGAGAGATTGTGAAAGAGAGAGAGAGATTGAGAGAGATTGAGAAAGAGAGAGAGAGAGAGAGCGATTGTGAAAGAGAGAGAGAGATCAAGCGACTAGGGATGACAGAGTAATATGAATTGTAATCTCGGATCCAGCAGTCCTATAACACAACTTCTACTTCTGATAGAAGGCACAGAACCTGGGCAGGAAACCAGGAACTGCAAAGGGCGGAGTAACGCCTTGTGTCCTGTTTCCTTACAGATATATTCTACCAAAGAAAGTGAATTCACATGCTTGAAGCTTCCAGAAGGGGATTCAAACAAGTGTTTTTCTACAGTGGCCAATCAACTTAGTTTTGCTTTAAAATGTTGACTTTTATTTCTTACAGTTTATGACCGCACATTCAGCGATATGACAATGAAGCGAAAGAAAAGGAACTCCCATTCACCCAGATTTGATCTCATCTGCCGTCAGACTTCAGATTAATATCTAGTCTCACATATCGGATTTAAGATTAACATCTAGTCCCTCAAATCAGACATCAGATTGATATCCAGTCTCTGAAATACGAATTTAGATTATTATGTAAAGTCTGATTTGTGAGACCGATTGTAACCGAAAAACAACTCCGGTACAAACGCAACAAGCCTTTCTCCAGAGTGTCATCGTGTCGCTCGAAATCGAGAGAACATGGCTGAAAATCAAGAGGTGGTAAAGTCCTGATTTAGATATTCTGTAGCTATTAGAGCTACATCTGTTACTGGTCAGCTATATTTTATAGTTGACACGGCAGATTTATGGCTGGGAACAAAAAAAAAAAAAATCTGGAGGTAAAATGTTCCCATATGCCGAGAACCTGCCGAGGACATAGGAACGAAGATAATGACCTCAAGAGCACGGCTGGGGCTTTGAAGTCGCTCTCCCGTGAGTCCCGCAGCGAGGGAGCTCGGATTGAAAACGAGGCTACACTCGCGATGTGAATTGGGGTCTAATAAGCGCCTCACCTGTTTATTTGGATTCAACAAACTTCACATGTATCCTCTTCAGAGGAGCGCGCGGGGCTTGCACGAAACCCAAAGACCAATATGGTTTACATAAAGAAACGGGTGTCAATTTTGTCCCCCCCCCGCCCCCCTGTCCCCCCGTCCCGCCAAGGGACTGCCATGGAGGGGCAAGTCTATTTTGAGTCATCCCTCCACAGAGCCCTTCCAGCATATCGGCTGTCTTATGATTAGTCCAGGTATCCGTAATGAGTTCAGCCTTCGCTGGCCGGCCTGTTCAAGGATGCTCTCTTTGAGGGGGGGGGGGGGCACGGTACGGCGTGGACGGGCCTCAGAACCCGGGAACATTCCTCCATCCGACCGGCCACCTCTGGGCGGGGTGCAGGGTCTGCGAATGCATGTTGTGCAACCCCCCCCCCCCCCCCTCCTTACTCTCCCAACCTCCCTCCCTCCCTCCTTCGCTCGCTGTCTCCCTCTCTGCGATCGGGTTTCCCCCCCCCCCCTCGCCGCCCGCTTAACCCCTCGGCCAAGTGAGGGCATGAGGAACGGCCCGACGTTCTGTCGGCGGCGGCGGCTGGGATCGCAGGCAAGAGCGCCCCCCCCCCCCCCCTCCCCCCGCGCCCCTCCCCTCCCCGGTTAACGAGTCTGCCGGAGGGGTCAGAGTTCGCCGACACCGGCCTTCCTCGTTGTACGAGGGAGCAGACGAGACGAGAGGTTGAGTTGTTTGCTGAAGAGCGCCAGGGTTCGGTTCTGCAGACCCATATCTCCCCCTCCACCCCCCCCCCCCCCCCCCCCCCCCCCCACCACTCCCCCAAGAGACAGAGAGGGTATCATCTGTTCTTATTTTACCTTTTGTCAAGCGGCATGCGGAAAATGATCTTTGCTATGAGTTATTTGCAGAGCTGGATTCCGTGTTATTTCATTCCCGAGCAGAGACATAACAGAGAGGGTCTCCTCTTTCACGCAGGTGGTCCCTTGGCCTTGTTCAAGGACGCCCTGCGCACCGCGCTGGGTCGCACGGGGAGGGGGGGGGGGCCTCTGAGGGGAGGCTGGGGGGTGGGGGTGGGGGGGTGTTGAGGGGGGGGTAGGATGGGCGTCGGGGGAGAGGGGTGTGTGGTGCTGTGGTGGTCCCAGGGACTGAAGACACACAGACGCATGTGAATTTGGGTAATGGTGTAATGTTTCAGCACCAAAGTTCGCACACCCCCCCCTCCCCCATTACCACCCCCGTTTACAGTGTTCATTAATTAATTTGTTTTGCTTTGCTGTCAAGCACTAACAAATGGAGCCCCCGTTGACCCCCCCCCCCTCCCTTGCCGGCCGGGTCAGAGAAGCCACTAGTATACTCAAGAAGGAACACAGTGTAAAACCAACATTTGCGGTACAAATTGCTTTCATGTGTTTGTGGGAGAAGAGCAAAAAAAAAAAAAACGAAAATAAAGATTCACGAGAGCTGTCCAATAAAAAAAGATCTTTATTTGTGTTTCTGTTCATCTGAGTTTCCAGACGTGGCCTGCCTGTGGCTAACTTTGTCATGCTCACACACACACACACACACACACACACACACACACACACACACACACATGTTCACTTGTAGGTAAAGACGATTGATTGATTCAAAGGCGGACGACCATATCCTCTCTTCTCGCACTTTGGGAGGGACAACAGAGGAAAAACTTTGCTGATTTATTCACACAGCTTAGCTCGGCACAACATTAGCATACGCAGGTATGCTAATCTCCGGTGTTCCTCACCAAAACAACAGTCTCGTCCGCCCCGGCCAGAGTTTATGCAAGGCCCGTCTTCCGAGCAGCCGCTTCAACAGGACCTTAATATTCCTGCTCATGCTTGACAAATCGTATGATCCTCACGATTCAGCAATGAATAAAAAGGAGCCCGAGTAGCCACCCGGAGGAAAAAAAAAGAAGAAGGGATCGGTTGGTGAGTGACGTTCCACCTGTCTGTGCGCCTCGGCACTGATTGAAGTGTGGTGTAATAACAGCTTACTCTGGGGTTCTCAGCCCTGGAAGAGTCTGCAGTCTGACATTAGCACTCAGACGAGTGTGTATGCATGATCATGAGTCTGTCTGATGAGAGATCAGGCGCTGCAGAATCAGACTATTATTCTTACTACAACATGGAGCAGGAATCAACCCTGGAACAGATGTTAGGAGGCCTTTGTAGAACCCTTGGCCAGGAGCCCAAGCCTACCTATCTGCACAGCTATTTACATGGCAATCCAGCTGCGCTGTCCCTCTCTCTCTCTCTCTCCCTCCCTTCTCTCTCTCTCTCCCTCCCTCCTTTCTCTCTCTCCCTCCTTCCTCTCTCTCTCTCCATCACTCCTCTCTCCCTCCCTTCTCCTTCCCTCCACTCTCTCTCTCCCTCCCTTCTCCTTCCCTCTGCTCTCTCTCTCCCTCCTCTCCCTCCCTTCTCCCTCCCTCCTCTCTCTCTCTCCCTCACTCCTCTCTCTCTCTCCCTCACTCCTTTCTCTCTCGCTCCCTTCTCCCTCCTTTCTCTCTCTCCCTTCTCCCTCCTTCCTCTCTCTCTCTCCCTCATCTCTCTCTCTCTCTCTCTCTCTCTCTCTCTCTCCCTCCTCTCTCTCCCTCCCTCCCCCCTTTCTCTCTCTCTCCTCTCACCACTTTGTCCTTTTTCCTCTCGCACTCTCTTTTGCCCTTCTGTCTTCATTCTGCCTTTTCTATTAACTCCTTATTTTCCCTCTCCCTGTCGTTCTATTCTATAATCCTTCACCTCTTCTTTACTCTTGCCCACTTTCTCTTTCTTTCATTCTTTCTTTCTTTCTTTCTTTCTTTCTTTCTTTCTTTCTTTCTATCTTTCTCTCTTTCATTCTCTCTTTACAACTCCTTTCTGATCTTGTTATGGCTGCACACTCGTTTTCCCCTCCTTCTCCCTCTCCCGCTTGTGTTTGAAATTGAATACCTCTCTCTCGTATAAACATTGATGAATCAAACTTTCTAATTTGTTTAGCTGAGGAGACAGTGACATACTGATGCCGGGTCAGTTACAGAAAGGTGAAGAGGGCCAGACGTTCTGTATCTTAGAATATCTCCGCACTGACGCAAACTCTTTACC
>NC_140276.1:5345010-5350010 GCF_964030765.1 Micromesistius poutassou | reverse complement strand
CAGGAGCTTTCTATGAAGTCACGCAAAGGAAAAAGAGGGAAATGGTATCGGAATTTGAGATGAGAGGTTTGAATGGGGAGACTTCACACCATGTTTATTATGAATGGATATATATATCTATATGTATAGATATATATATCTATATATATACATACGTTTTCCAATATGAAGACAGCCTTTTTTGTTTTTGGATAAACTGAAACTGTAAGAAATAGTTGTTTTGTGATAACTTATTACCGTGTGTTCACTCCGCTGTGCTGCGAGGGGGGAGACGGGGTGCTTCAAACCCGTCCTGTGTGTTGGGCGATGTTTCAAAGCGCCTTGCCAGAGTTTAGACAAATATGTAATATCACATTTTGTTCAGAGAAACGAGTGCACTTGATACACATTTTGCCGATCCATTTCCTCCCCTGAGTGGAATGGCGGGGGGGGGTATGCGTGTGTGTGTGTGTGGTTGTGTGTGGGGGATGTGTGTTGGGGGTAGGGTGTGTGTGTGTGTGTGTGTGTGTGTGTGTGTGTGTGTGTGTTAGCGGTAGGGGGGGGAGGGGGGGGGTTTACCTCGACTGCGTGTGGACTCGCTCAGTGCCTATACCAGACAAAGTTGGGTGGTCTGTCCGTCAACGGCAGATCTGGGGATAGGCTGGAGAAAAGCAGCTCACCCATATCGGTTTCAAAGACTGAAACCCTACGCATGGGACGGCCTCTGCACACGGCGGACCCCGGCAACGCACAAAGACACCTGTTGTTCGGGGCCCTTAAAAAAACGGGGCAAATTCAATCTATGTGTTTGCGGCCAAACAAACTCAAACAAAAAAAAAGTACCGCATCATATTCACCAGTGGGCTATTCTTAAGGCTTTATGTGATTAAAAACAGCGACACATGCGCTTTGTGTTTTGCTGTTGGCCGCTGACGGAGGGATTGCATGACCATGCCAAGGCAATGATTACACGCTGCTTTTATAATCAGGACCCCGGCTGCTTGGTGATGCAGTGCTATTTAAAACAGATTCTTTCTCCATCCAGAAACGAGTCCGCGAGCGAGCGAGCGAGCGAGCGATACGGCCCTCGCGCTGTGGGAAAGGTATGTATGGTCGCAGATCTCCTGAGCAGGTGGAGTATGCCTTTGCAGTGATGTCAGTGTCTACAGGCCTATAAAACCCCAGGTCTATATACCCCTACTATTTTAACTGTATGTTTTATTTCGTCTGCAGGCAGTAGCCTCACCTGCATGTGGAGTGAAGATTAGATTCAGATTGGTTTCCGGGATTTATATGAGTTATGTCTGGGTTATGGGCAGTTTCACAGTCAAAGCACAACATTCAAAAGTGATCAATGAATGAATAGTAATAAAGAAATGATTATAAAGAATTATCTGAAATGATTGGTAAGAAATAGTGTTGATCTGTCACAGGGAGATGCAGCATTATCACGCAGCATCTCTCCAAGCCTCTCGATGGGTTGCAACGGTTTTGGGATTTTCCTTTGAGTTTCTTCATGAATTATAGTGTACAATATTAAGTATCTTTGATCGCGCAACTCCATCCCTTTACATGTTTGATGTCTGATGATAGCTTATCTCATGGGGGTGCGGCAGGCCTGATAAGAGATGGAAGCTTCTTAAGGGGAAAATGGGATTGGCTTTTCCCTAAGTCTTTCCAGTGAAGTGGAGACAGGTATGAATAGCTGTGGTAACCCGATGAGCCGCTGCCTCCCTTTTGGAAACGCCACAGTGAGAGAGCGCTTTGTATATGTGCCAGATGGATTTATGGAATCAAATACAAGTTTTAATTTCCTTGTTCATGATAGTGTGCAAGGATTATTGGGGTGGTTGAAGAAATGCGGTCAAAGCTAAAAGCAGCTATCGGGTTTAGCCGCGCGTTAGCCCTTTTTGATTTCCCCAGGAAAAGCGTGGCTTTGTGGTGGGATATTATTGTTTGGATCGCGCTTCATTAGCATGAGGTGACATGCAATATCTTGTAAGGAAAGAAAATATGAGCCAGTCGCTTGTTGTTTTACTGCTCATGACACCTTCATCTTTAGGGCTGTAATTAAGCTGTCAGTCAAATTAGGAATTCAAACGACAGGTCTGTCATTTACTGCTCTGAACCCCTTGTTTGTTATTCAGGATAATTCAACACATTCGAGACTCGGTGAGTGTACAGTTTACAGAGCATGGCATAACTATTTACACAAATGGTAATTATGTTTACACAATTAAACCCAATCCAAACTGCTCTGGAATGTTTATGTGTTGTCACACAATTAGAAATGCCACCCGAAGAATTCACATCCAATGAGTTTGTCTGTTTGTTCTTTATATGCATAAGTGTCTGTATGTGTTTGTGCCTGTGTGTGTGTTTGTCCGTGTTTACGTCCAGATGATTAGCGGCCGCAAATCCATCCCCTTTAACACAGCACACATTCGTCGGTATCCTCAAACTCAAGAAGAACAACTCATTTAATTGCTTCAATCTCCCGGGTCAGCGTCAGCCTGGAATCTGTTGAGATAATATGACTCCTGTTCACAGTTCATATTTTCTGCCTTTCCAGCCGGCAAATAGCTCAGCCCGACGGCGACGGAGAGTCCGCTCTGGAGAACATTGGCCCGCGCTGCGACGAGTGTGGTTAGAGAAAGCTAGCGGAGTCTTGACCACATATTTAATCAATTTGAGAAACCCAAACTGGAGTCGAACCCTCACTCCGACTGCCCTCTGTGGTTTTCCGAGGGCACGGGTTCAAAAGTGTATGTGGTAAAGTGAGAGCGCACGGCTTCCTAAAGCGAAGCCAGCCCCCTCTGTGCAGCGTGTCGCCCTCTGCTGTGGCCGGACACATAGAGGTGTGTGTGTGTGTGTGTGTGTGTGTGTGTGTGTGTGTTTTTGCATGCCTGTCTTGTATGTTTTATTTATTTGCTTGTCTTGTGATGTGAGTCACATGTGTGGATGGTCACATGTGCAGGTGCATCTGCACACACGCACACACACACACATGCACGTGCACACACGCGCACACACGTGCGCACACACACACACACACACACACACACACACACACACACACACACACACACAAGCGTAGCATTCATACATGCATGCAAACACACACACACACACACACACACAAACACACACACACACACACACACACACAAACACACACACACACACACACACACACACACACACAACACACACACACACACACACACACACACACACACACACACAAGCGCACGCATACAGTACATACATGCATGCAAACACACACACACACACACACACACACACACACACACACACACACACACACACACACACACACACACACACGCATGCACGCACACACACTGCATCTGTCAGACAGATTGAATCCCACACAGTGGGGTGGACAGGGAGCTCTGGGCTCCAAGTACTGAAGTGTGCACCTATTTCATGATCTAGGAGCATGTCATCACCCGGCGCTAAACCACTGTCTCATCTCATCAGCTCCGTCCTACTCGTGTCTTACCTTGTGCAGCGGCGAGATAAATCACCCCGTGCTCGCATCGACCGCTACCAGGCAGCGGGGGCCGTTATAGAAGGAGAGAGAGAGACAGAGAGAGAGAGAGAGAGAGAGAGGGCACAGACTCCCGGTCTGGGGCCACACAGTGCGGCGGCCGGGGCCCTAATGGAGGAGCCCCGGGACTGTTTGTAATGGCATTGTGTGTATTTTGACTTTAAACACGCTCCGGCGGCCTTTCATGTGTTAGAGGCAAAAAGGTTATTAATTACCGCCGGCCTGTCAGCTGTAATGCGGGCAGCAGCTGCACTTCGTTTGGCCCCCGAGGACAGCGTGGTGCTTAAACTGGAGAGTCTGAGAGCGACCCCCCCCCCCCCCCCCCCCCCCAAACATCCGTGTCATCAGGACGCGGGGGACGCTGAGATAAAGCAGCGGACGTGGAAGTCGGTGAGTCCCGTTCATAGATCTCCTCGGTGTGGCCCGGCGGGAGTGCACGTGTGCGTGTGTTTGAATGCGTGTGTGTCTGTGTGTGTGTGTGTGCGTGTGTGCGTGTGTGTGTGTGTGTGCGTGTGTGTGTGTGTGCGTGTGTGTATGTGTGTGTATGTGTGCGTGTGTGTGTGTGTGTGTGTGTGTGTGTGTGTGTGTGTGTGTGTGTGTGGTGTGTGTGTGTGTGTATGTGTGTTTGGGTGCAGGTGTGTGTGTGCGTGTGTCAGACTGTTGGGCTTAATGCCTGTGCATTTTGAGAGACTATTCAAAGTGTCTCAAAGTGTCTGCTGCATTCTTGGACTAATTACTGGAGGTATAAATCAAGTGACTTGTGGCAGTGGTTATAAATGGTTTTATCAGGTGGACAGACCCTAGTCCATAAACACATTCCACAGGTCCAGTATCGCATCCAAGCCCTTTTCCCCAGTGAAAAGGGAATGGAAAATCGTATAATTTCTTCTTTTTTTTATTTATGCACTGCTTTTCAAATTTAATACAATTCACTCATGATACTACAGCTATAAAACATGAAAAAAATCGACACCCATGAATCTAAATTAAAAAAGGGGAAAAAAATCATCAATCAAACCAAATCGTCTGAAAAAGAATCTGCATGTCTTAGATGACTCCCTGTAATCACAACTACACATGCACCGCTCTGACCCTGTGAAGACCCGGTGGCCGTGTGAACAACTCCAGCTCAACTCTCCCAACACAATCCTCTTTAGACAGCAGCATTCCAGCATTTCTCCACAACCCTCTTGCCCATTTTGTGCCATTTCCCGTTCACGTGAAGGCGGGCCTTTAAACGCCCGGGCCTGGGAAGAGGCTGAGCGCCGTGCACCTGGCACATGAGGTGTTATTTATGTAACCCCGGTGTCAGAGCACTGCGAGCAGCACGTCAACTTTAAACACCCGCTGACTTTCCTGTGGTGCAGAAGTGGGGGGTGGGGGGGGGCGGTGCGGTGGGGGATAAGATATATAATAAGATAGGATAAGGTACACTTTATTATCCTTG
>NC_140276.1:5330785-5340785 GCF_964030765.1 Micromesistius poutassou | reverse complement strand
TTTCTATATATACTCTTAAGATGGTATTCGGTGAGTCATCAGCTCGCATGACGACACAGAAGACATAACCCGCACTACCATTCACGCTCAAAAAAGCGGGAGAATGTGTTTATACTCGACGTGATTCCAGCCCGTATGACACCCGACACCTTAAAAAATATCTGAATAAATAACAATAACAATAGTAATAGTATTAATAATAATTAACATTATTTCTATTTTTTATCATGGTAATAACTCAACGATACGATATCACCAGATCCTCTGTGAATACTTTATAATTCATTGCATTTTCAAGACTCCCAAAAACGCTTTACACACTGTGATGTGTGTATGTGTGTGTGTGTGTGTGTGTGTGTGGGGGGGGGGGGTGGTAGAGGGGGACATGACACCTCATCCACCACCATGATACCACTATCTCGCACACAGGTCGAGGTGGACCCCAGGCATGGACAACATGAGGTTGTTCTCTGTTGTTTTTTCGTATTAATGCCATTGTTGTGCTGTTCTTCCTGGTGTTGTTGTGTTGGCAGGAGGCTGAGCAACATGATCCGCTTCCCATGTTATTGATCAGCGAGAGGGAGGGAGAGAGAGCGAGAGAGAGAGAGAGAGAGAGAGAGAGAGAGAGAGAGAGATTGGAGCACTCACCCCTAAAAAGCCAAGAGAGTAATTGTTGGTATCTCAGATCTCATCCACCAGAGGAGGGGGGTGGGGGGGACGGACATATGTTTAGGATTTTGGACTCTGTGGTCACCCCTTATCAGCCAAACAAAGCTTGTATCCACTGCTAACTGGGCCTATATGTAGCCCGGTCATCTAATGGACTAGTTTTAGTCTGTGTGTGTGTGTGTGTGTGTGTCTGTGTGTGTGTGCGTTGTGTGTGTGTGTGTGTGTGTGTGTGTGTGTGTGTGTGCGTGTCTGTGTGTGTGTATGTGTGTGTGTTTGGGGGTGGGGCTGTCTTTTCAGTAAGCCTACTCTCTAGTAATCCCTGAAAGACGAACAACGTTGACAACTCTCTCAACATGCCTTGTAACGAGAACGCTAGCAGCGTCACCACTCTTACTTGTGTCGCTGGTCCTCAGGCCCTTTCGTAGTCCACCTACAGCCATCTCTAGAGTTGATATAACGGTGGCGCCGGTCAGCGTGGTGCTAGGATTCAAAGGACCGAATGCATCGGGGCTGGCAGTGTGTCTAACATCCCTCCTGAATAATTACAAGCAAACTAAACCGGGATAGTTCAGGAGAGGGAGAGCGAGGGGTGGAAGGGCGTGAATCTATTGTCTCAGCCGGAGACTCACTCCGGCCAAGAAGTTCTGTCAAGCGAGCTGGGCCAGCAAGGTTGACCCCTGACCAATGGCTATGGCATCCTCAGACTCTGGCACGCGGTCACCTCCAGGGAATCTTTATTCTGATCACAATACAGGGCAGGAGCTTTCTATGAAGTCACGCAAAGGAAAAGAGGGAAATGGTATCGGAATTTGAGATGAGAGGTTTGAATGGGGAGACTTCACACCATGTTTATTATGAATGGATATATATATCTATATGTATAGATATATATATCTATATATATACATACGTTTTCCAATATGAAGACAGCCTTTTTTGTTTTTGGATAAACTGAAACTGTAAGAAATAGTTGTTTTGTGATAACTTATTACCGTGTGTTCACTCCGCTGTGCTGCGAGGGGGGAGACGGGGTGCTTCAAACCCGTCCTGTGTGTTGGGCGATGTTTCAAAGCGCCTTGCCAGAGTTTAGACAAATATGTAATATCACATTTTGTTCAGAGAAACGAGTGCACTTGATACACATTTTGCCGATCCATTTCCTCCCCTGAGTGGAATGGCGGGGGGGGGTATGCGTGTGTGTGTGTGTGGTTGTGTGTGGGGGATGTGTGTTGGGGGTAGGGTGTGTGTGTGTGTGTGTGTGTGTGTGTGTGTGTGTGTGTGTGTTAGCGGTAGGGGGGGGAGGGGGGGGGTTTACCTCGACTGCGTGTGGACTCGCTCAGTGCCTATACCAGACAAAGTTGGGTGGTCTGTCCGTCAACGGCAGATCTGGGGATAGGCTGGAGAAAAGCAGCTCACCCATATCGGTTTCAAAGACTGAAACCCTACGCATGGGACGGCCTCTGCACACGGCGGACCCCGGCAACGCACAAAGACACCTGTTGTTCGGGCCCTTAAAAAAACGGGGCAAATTCAATCTATGTGTTTGCGGCCAAACAAACTCAAACAAAAAAAAAGTACCGCATCATATTCACCAGTGGGCTATTCTTAAGGCTTTATGTGATTAAAAACAGCGACACATGCGCTTTGTGTTTTGCTGTTGGCCGCTGACGGAGGGATTGCATGACCATGCCAAGGCAATGATTACACGCTGCTTTTATAATCAGGACCCCGGCTGCTTGGTGATGCAGTGCTATTTAAAACAGATTCTTTCTCCATCCAGAAACGAGTCCGCGAGCGAGAGCGAGCGATGCGAGCGATACGGCCCTCGCGCTGTGGGAAAGGTATGTATGGTCGCAGATCTCCTGAGCAGGTGGAGTATGCCTTTGCAGTGATGTCAGTGTCTACAGGCCTATAAAACCCCAGGTCTATATACCCCTACTATTTTAACTGTATGTTTATTTCGTCTGCAGGCAGTAGCCTCACCTGCATGTGGAGTGAAGATTAGATTCAGATTGGTTTCCGGGATTTATATGAGTTATGTCTGGGTTATGGGCAGTTTCACAGTCAAAGCACAACATCAAAAGTGATCAATGAATGAATAGTAATAAAGAAATGATTATAAAGAATTATCTGAAATGATTGGTAAGAAATAGTGTTGATCTGTCACAGGGAGATGCAGCATTATCACGCAGCATCTCTCCAAGCTCTCGATGGTTTGCAACGGTTTTTGGGATTTTCCTTTGAGTTTCTTCATGAATTATAGTGTACAATATTAAGTATCTTTGATCGCGCAACTCCATCCCTTTACATGTTTGATGTCTGATGATAGCTTATCTCATGGGGGTGCGGCAGGCCTGATAAGAGATGGAAGCTTCTTAAGGGGAAAATGGGATTGGCTTTTCCTAAGTCTTTCCAGTGAAGTGGAGACAGGTATGAATAGCTGTGGTAACCCGATGAGCCGCTGCCTCCCTTTTGGAAACGCCACAGTGAGAGAGCGCTTTGTATATGTGCCAGATGGATTTATGGAATCAAATACAAGTTTTAATTTCCTTGTTCATGATAGTGTGCAAGGATTATTGGGGTGGTTGAAGAAATGCGGTCAAAGCTAAAAGCAGCTATCGGGTTTAGCCGCGCGTTAGCCCTTTTTGATTTCCCCAGGAAAAGCGTGGCTTTGTGGTGGGATATTATTGTTTGGATCGCGCTTCATTAGCATGAGGTGACATGCAATATCTTGTAAGGAAAGAAAATATGAGCCAGTCGCTTGTTGTTTTACTGCTCATGACACCTTCATCTTTAGGGCTGTAATTAAGCTGTCAGTCAAATTAGGAATTCAAACGACAGGTCTGTCATTTACTGCTCTGAACCCCTTGTTTGTTATTCAGGATAATTCAACACATTCGAGACTCGGTGAGTGTACAGTTTACAGAGCATGGCATAACTATTTACACAAATGGTAATTATGTTTACACAATTAAACCCAATCCAAACTGCTCTGGAATGTTTATGTGTTGTCACACAATTAGAAATGCCACCCGAAGAATTCACATCCAATGAGTTTGTCTGTTTGTTCTTTATATGCATAAGTGTCTGTATGTGTTTGTGCCTGTGTGTGTGTTTGTCCGTGTTTACGTCCAGATGATTAGCGGCCGCAAATCCATCCCCTTTAACACAGCACACATTCGTCGGTATCCTCAAACTCAAGAAGAACAACTCATTTAATTGCTTCAATCTCCCGGGTCAGCGTCAGCCTGGAATCTGTTGAGATAATATGACTCCTGTTCACAGTTCATATTTTCTGCCTTTCCAGCCGGCAAATAGCTCAGCCCGACGGCGACGGAGAGTCCGCTCTGGAGAACATTGGCCCGCGCTGCGACGAGTGTGGTTAGAGAAAGCTAGCGGAGTCTTGACCACATATTTAATCAATTTGAGAAACCCAAACTGGAGTCGAACCCTCACTCCGACTGCCCTCTGTGGTTTTCCGAGGGCACGGGTTCAAAAGTGTATGTGGTAAAGTGAGAGCGCACGGCTTCCTAAAGCGAAGCCAGCCCCCTCTGTGCAGCGTGTCGCCCTCTGCTGTGGCCGGACACATAGAGGTGTGTGTGTGTGTGTGTGTGTGTGTGTGTGTGTTTTTGCATGCCTGTCTTGTATGTTTTATTTATTTGCTTGTCTTGTGATGTGAGTCACATGTGTGGATGGTCACATGTGCAGGTGCATCTGCACACACGCACACACACACACATGCACGTGCACACACGCGCACACACGTGCGCACACACACACACACACACACACACACACACACACACACACACAAGCGTAGCATTCATACATGCATGCAAACACACACACACACACACACACACAAACACACACACACACACACACACACACAAACACACACACACACACACACACACACACACACACAAACACACACACACACACACACACACACACACACACACACACAAGCGCACGCATACAGTACATACATGCATGCAAACACACACACACACACACACACACACACACACACACACACACACACACACACACACACACACACACACACGCATGCACGCACACACACTGCATCTGTCAGACAGATTGAATCCCACACAGTGGGGTGGACAGGGAGCTCTGGGCTCCAAGTACTGAAGTGTGCACCTATTTCATGATCTAGGAGCATGTCATCACCCGGCGCTAAACCACTGTCTCATCTCATCAGCTCCGTCCTACTCGTGTCTTACCTTGTGCAGCGGCGAGATAAATCACCCCGTGCTCGCATCGACCGCTACCAGGCAGCGGGGGCCGTTATAGAAGGAGAGAGAGAGACAGAGAGAGAGAGAGAGAGAGAGAGGGCACAGACTCCCGGTCTGGGGCCACACAGTGCGGCGGCCGGGGCCCTAATGGAGGAGCCCCGGGACTGTTTGTAATGGCATTGTGTGTATTTTGACTTTAAACACGCTCCGGCGGCCTTTCATGTGTTAGAGGCAAAAAGGTTATTAATTACCGCCGGCCTGTCAGCTGTAATGCGGGCAGCAGCTGCACTTCGTTTGGCCCCCGAGGACAGCGTGGTGCTTAAACTGGAGAGTCTGAGAGCGACCCCCCCCCCCCCCCCCCCCCCCAAACATCCGTGTCATCAGGACGCGGGGGACGCTGAGATAAAGCAGCGGACGTGGAAGTCGGTGAGTCCCGTTCATAGATCTCCTCGGTGTGGCCCGGCGGGAGTGCACGTGTGCGTGTGTTTGAATGCGTGTGTGTCTGTGTGTGTGTGTGTGCGTGTGTGCGTGTGTGTGTGTGTGTGCGTGTGTGTGTGTGTGCGTGTGTGTATGTGTGTGTATGTGTGCGTGTGTGTGTGTGTGTGTGTGTGTGTGTGTGTGTGTGTGTGTGTGTGTTTTGGTGTGTGTGTGTGTGTATGTGTGTTTGGGTGCAGGTGTGTGTGTGCGTGTGTCAGACTGTTGGGCTTAATGCCTGTGCATTTTGAGAGACTATTCAAAGTGTCTCAAAGTGTCTGCTGCATTCTTGGACTAATTACTGGAGGTATAAATCAAGTGACTTGTGGCAGTGGTTATAAATGGTTTTATCAGGTGGACAGACCCTAGTCCATAAACACATTCCACAGGTCCAGTATCGCATCCAAGCCCTTTTCCCCAGTGAAAAGGGAATGGAAAATCGTATAATTTCTTCTTTTTTTTATTTATGCACTGCTTTTCAAATTTAATACAATTCACTCATGATACTACAGCTATAAAACATGAAAAAAATCGACACCCATGAATCTAAATTAAAAAAGGGGAAAAAAATCATCAATCAAACCAAATCGTCTGAAAAAGAATCTGCATGTCTTAGATGACTCCCTGTAATCACAACTACACATGCACCGCTCTGACCCTGTGAAGACCCGGTGGCCGTGTGAACAACTCCAGCTCAACTCTCCCAACACAATCCTCTTTAGACAGCAGCATTCCAGCATTTCTCCACAACCCTCTTGCCCATTTTGTGCCATTTCCCGTTCACGTGAAGGCGGGCCTTTAAACGCCCGGGCCTGGGAAGAGGCTGAGCGCCGTGCACCTGGCACATGAGGTGTTATTTATGTAACCCCGGTGTCAGAGCACTGCGAGCAGCACGTCAACTTTAAACACCCGCTGACTTTCCTGTGGTGCAGAAGTGGGGGGTGGGGGGGGGCGGTGCGGTGGGGGATAAGATATATAATAAGATAGGATAAGGTACACTTTATTATCCTTGGAGGGAAATTTGTCTTGGACTCCAATGCTGTGACATATAGCTGCTTTACATAAAATAAATACAAATACAAATGCAGACAATGCATACATATAGGACACAGGCCACGTATATCATACAACATACAAGAAACAGTGCAATTCACACACACACACACACACACACACACACACACACACACACACACACACACACACACACACACACACGCTGTATTATTACACCATTGGTCATGATCATTAATACTTAATTACACAATTTGTTTGGCCCTGGGGGCATTCAGGATCCTTATTGAGGTGGGCACAAATTAATTCCTAAAGCGGTTATCATCTCTTATTATACCCAAGGAATTGTTGAAAACTTGATCCCGATGGGTCGATAATGTTCCTTTTTTCGATAACAGGACGCCTCGGTCCTTTTTAACGATGCGCTACGAATCCAACATGAACAACAGCGGCCAAACACAACCGCGCACCAGATGTTTCTGAGACACCGCAATAACAATACACTCAAAACACCGACAAAGACAATTTTAAATTCAGCTGATAAAGTGGATTAAAAAACCCCCACTAAAATTACATTTACATTTACATTTAGGGCATTTAGCAGACGCTTTTATCCAAAGCGACGTACAATAAGTACATTTGTCATAATAAGAAGTGAAACAATATATCACCGTCGGTACAGTAAAGATGTTCATAGAACCAAGTGCAAGAACCAAGTGCATAGAACCAATCTCCAGGCTGACCCCATTCCCCGTATACAGCCGTGATAGCTAGCTACTGCAGATGCTACACAATTAAGTACATGCTACACAAGATGCATACGCTACACAATTAAGTACATGCTACACAATTTAAGTACAATGAATGAATACAACGTGCATTAAGTGCGTTCATTGATTACAGATGAAAGTAACGTCTCATCGTTGTTGGTGAGCGTGGGTATAAGCCGTTAGTGGGCAACGTCGCCTTCGCCTTCACCTTGCTGCCCCCCCCCCCCCCCCCCCATACGCCATCTTCCAACGGCGGGACGTCCCGCGGTGGTTTTGTTCCTGTCATGTCACCATCGGTTGGAGGCTTGTTTAGGGTGGGCCGGGGATAGGTGGTTCATGGGGGGGGGGGGGGGAATTGGAGTGTGAAAGGTAAGGGTTTACCACTGTATATATATTCTGTACATACATATTTATATATACTGTACATATATTCTAGTATTTAAACCTTTGGTTCTTAATTGCACTGTACCTTGTTACTCTTTTTATTCTTATCTTCTATACCATTTTTTTTTTTATTGTTAAAGGTGCCATGACATGCCACCAGGTGTGGTGTGATTAGCCGTTACAAGCCGTTTTGGAAATCTGCCCCTTATGACTTCCTAAGGGGGCAGAGAGTGGGCGTGTCCACCTGGATGTGTGCTGGATAGATCCGTCTACCAGCCTACCCAGTGGACTGTAGCAGACGTTGCTGCACCTATCCGTCACACATCTAGGTGGACACGCTCACCTGTGACGTCTTAAGGGGCTGATTTCCAAAACGGCTTGTGACGACTAACCACACCACGCCCGGTGGCATGGCACCTTTAAGGAGAGCTCGGAATGCAAACATGTCATTGCCACCTGTGACTGCTTTGCCTCTCATGTTGTGCATTTGACTCATAAAAGAACTTGAACTTGGAAGGTGGGAGACCTGAGAGATTCCAAGGGATGCTGAACTCCTGGGTTCACGTGTTGAACATCGGCTCTGGTTCCGGGGTCAGGAGTGTGTGTGTGGGGGGGGGGGGGGGTGTCAGGAGTGTGTGTTGGGGGGAGGGGGGGGGCGGGGGGGGGGGGGGTCTCCGTGCGACCGAGAGGCACAATCAAGTGAGCCGAGCAGATGTGCACTGGTAGTCTCTCTGTTCCCTGGCCAGGGACGGGGCTGGGGCCCGTGACATTCAGTTCTTTGGCTCGCTCCAGGGTCGGGCCCCGTGGAGGAGAAAATGAAAGGTGGGGGCCCTTCGCGTGAGCCCTCCTCGCTGTTTATCTTTCAGGCTGTCAGCGTGGCTGAGAGACCTGGCTGAAAATTGCAGCCCAGAGCTGATGATGTCCAGGGCCAATAGCGGTATCTGCTTTCATTAGCCGCACACCGTATCAGCCAACGGCGTGAACGTAACGTTGGTGTTGTGGAGAATAGCCGGGGGGGCGGGGGTGGGGGGGGGTGGGGGGGGCGGAGGTTCCGGTAAATGAGCGGTTATCTATAGATTCTCTAATTGGAGCCATCTTGATTCTCGTTCCTCTCAGTCACTCTGATTCGCCTTTTCGTTTCTCTCTATTGTCTCTCTCTCACACTCCCTCTCTCTAACTCTCTATATTTGCTCTATTCTGCCTCCCTTCTCGCTCTCTCTCCCCCTCTCTCTCTCTCTCTCTCTCTCTCTCTCTCTCTCTCTCTCTCTCGCTCTTCCTCTTGCTCTCGACCTGCTCTCCTTGTCTCTCTATCCCTCCACCTGTCTCTCTCTCTCACTCTCTATCTCTCTCTCCCCCCCATTCTCTCTCTCTCTCCTGCGCGCGGGCGGGTCTCCAGTGAGACTACATGACGTTGGTTCGTCTGAGCCACTAGAACCAGATGTGGGCGAGATTCCTTTAAGGGTTCTGTTCTCGATCGCGACCCTGTTGTACACACTGGGATTGATGTCATTTGGTTTGCCTGTGGTCCTTGTGTCCTCATTGAATTTATTGAATGTGTGTGTGTGTCTCTCTCTCCCTCTCTCACTCTCTCTCTCACTCTCTCTCTCTCTGTCTCTCACTCCCTTTCTCTCTCTGTCTCTGTCTCTCTCTCTCCCTCTCTCTCTCTCTCACTCCCTTTCTCTCTCTGTCTCTCTCTGTCTCTCTGTCTCTCTCTCTCTCTCTCTCTGTCTCTCTCTCTCTCTCTCTCTCTCTCTCTCTCTCTCTCTCTCTCTCTCTCTCTCTCTCTCTCTCTCTCCCTAAGCACCTGCTGTTCTAGGGCCGGGCGCTCATTCACAACTGGTATGCTCACATCTTCTCATCACCGCCCAGTTTAAAGCAGCACTGATGACAAAGAAAGAGACTCTGCAGTACATCAATGACGAAATAAAATGGGTGAAAATAAATACTGTTTCAAATTAATGAATTAACTAATTAGTGGGAAGCCTACTAGCCTTCGTGGCTGATACAAAAGCATACGCAGGCTCTGACGCAAATATAATAGTAGATCATGGAAACTGTATCCTTTGTCACAGGAGACCAGAGAAAGGTTTACAGGTTTGACGAATGATACCGTCTTAAATGTGCAAGGGCACTCGGTTGAAATACCAGTAATTAGTTGTTTAAGCACATTGCAATTTTTTCGTATGTTTATCCAAGGTAATGGTGGGTGTTGGGGAGTGATTATGTTTTAAATATGATTTATCATTCTACATAATTAAAATTAGAAAGATTTGAATGTGAAGTCAACTGTGCAAAAACCATTGAGGCGATTCATAACGATAACGACCCAATAAAAGCCCTGCGGTGTCCCTTATTCTCCATCATTCCCTCACATCTCTTTGCGTTTCTTCCCATTCAACTTTCCGTTACGACACCTCAGGGTTAAAA
>NC_140276.1:5288285-5323285 GCF_964030765.1 Micromesistius poutassou | reverse complement strand
GGGGCTGTGAAGGTCCGTATCTCCTCCAACTGTCCCAACTGTCTTCGTCTGATTACACCGACCAGCCCCACTACCTTGACTTTCCATTGTGCGCCGTTCGGCTTTTACTGGTCAATGTTGGATACACGGCGGTGCAGGCCAAGAGCTGTAAAACTAGCACAAGCATGCTTCATTGAGGTATAGAGGTGTAGCTCAGAGAGACGCTCACTGTCTCGCGGTATCCCTGATCGAGCCCTGGACTTTGTGATACAAGTGCCTTTTCTCCTGTTAAATATCAGCAAGCTGCTGATATTTAGTGGTTTATGAGACTCTCTGTTAAGGCAGCGAAGGCTTTAGAACTGCCGAAGACCATTGGCCTAGTCGCTGTCTTTAATGCCTGTGTTAAGCTGTTTATTGTTAAATATATTAATTGACTTAAGTGTTCCTCTAGGTGCTGTTAAGTCCAAAGCGAATGGCCCAAGCTGTGAGTTAACGATATAAGGTGCATAATTACAAACCACCACCAAGACACTGCAAGCTAGTTTCCTGTTGTTTCTAACAGTTAGTTTTTAACAACAACCACAGTCTCTGTGAGTATGCATTCTGAAATAAGTGCATGCAAGTGTTTGTGTATATATCATGTTTTGTGTGTGTGTACTGTATGTTTGTGTGTGTTTGTTTATGTTTGAATGTATTTGTGTATGCATTTGCGTCTGTGTACGTGTTTTTGATTGTGTGTGTGAGTGTGTGCGTGTGTGTCTGCATCTGCGTGTGTGTGTGTGTCTGTGTCTGCATGTGTGTGTGTGTGTGTGTGTGTGTGTGTGTGTGTGTGTGTGTGTGTGTGTCTGCTTCTGTGTGTGTGTGTGTGTGTGTGTGTGTGTGTGTGTGTGTGTGTGTCTGCCTCTGTGTGTATGTGTGTGTGTGTCCTCATCTGTGTCTGTGTGTTTCTGCATCTGCTTGTGTGTGTGTGTGTGTGTGTGTCTGCCTCTGTGTGTATGTGTGTGTGTGTGTCCTCATCTGTGTCTGTGTGTGTGTCTGCATCTGTGTGTGTGTGTGTGTGTGTGTGTGTGTGTGTGTGTGTGTGTGTGTGTTTGCCTCTGCGTGTATTTGTGTGTGTGTCCTGATCTGTGTCTGTGTGTGTGTCTGCATCTGTGTTTGTGTGTGTGTGTGTGTGTGTGTGTGTGTGAGGTTGCGTACCGTCTGAGGCCAGAGGAGGTGCAGCAGAGGCTGAGACGGGTGTCCACCGCGCTGCGTGTGCAGGTGGGTGCGTGGTTGTTTTTAGTCACGGTCGGCTGGCTGGAGCCGCCTCTGGACTGGAGGCGGTGGAGGTGGGGGGGCGGGCCGCATGAATCATCACCTCGTATGAGAACAGAGCACATCTGTGACAGGGAGACATGACCTTATCTAGACGCCGTAATAAAGACGTCATGTGTTTCACTGTTGCAATATAACACGGTCCCTCATGCCTCGCTTCGCAGGGTCAGCCCGTGCTATCACTCTCTTACTTATTTTCTTTCTCAAGTCCGCCCGATGAGGAGAGGTCCGTGATACCCTGTGAAATTCAAACACCGCCAGCCCTGTTTGTCTCTCAGTTTGGCTATTTTCAAGAGAGTGATTGTATAGTTGACAACATAATGGTGGTATAATGGTCGCTGCATGGGCCTTAAGGATAGACAGACAAGCAGAATGAAACATTAGCTACATGCATTGATACATTGACAGATAGAAAGATAGATGGATAGATGGATAGAGAGATAGAGAGGTTAATAGACAGATAGATAGATAGATAGATAGATAGATAGATAGATAGATAGATAGATAGAGATTAATAGAGTGACAGATAGATAGAGAGATAGATAGAGAGACAGATAGACAGAGAGACAGAGAGACAGACAGATGGATAAATAGATAGAGATAGATAGATAGAGAGATATATAGATAGATAGATAGACAGACAGAGAGACAGAGAGACAGATGGATAAATAGATAGAGAGATAGATAGATAGAGAGATATATAGATAGATAGATAGACAGACAGAGAGACAGAGAGACAGATGGATAAATAGATAGAGAGTTAGCTAGAGAGATAGATAGATAGATAGATAGATAGATAGATAGATAGATAGATAAATAGATGAATTGGCCGATACATACACATGGTCATCTGAGGACAGTGCAGGGTCAACCTAATCCCTAATCCCTTTCCACGCTTTACACCTCACACACATCTGTATTCTGCTTTCTATTTGCTAATAGAAAGCAGACGTGTCTTTTTTCCCGATGTGATGATATTGAAGCAGTATCACACTAATGTCTTCAAGTGCAAAAAGCTATTTGAAAGAGCAGGTTGGCTCAAAAACAATATAATTTGCAGCCATGGTAACTGAGGCCTTTCGTCATGTTTTCCAATCGTCTCGATCTTGCATTTTGGTTTTTATCTCTTCTTAGGTTACCTCTGCCATTGTTGCCTAATCTACATCACCTTACAACATTTGACAAAGCCACTGGTTGCCAGAAACCTTAAATGCAGAGCAATCATGGCAGCCCACAGCTGGTCGCTGTAAATATAGCCTGTTAATGGAAGGAAACGTTAGGTCTTGGTCTTGATCTAGGACTCAGAAAATAACCAAAGAAATGCATTAAACATTACGGCCACCATTGTTATTTTACAGGCTGTTTTAGTATTACACACAACGGTAAGTGAGGCAATCAGAGCAAGCAGTGGAGGCACATACCCGGAATAGACTTTCAAGTGCAAAACAAACTCTGTAATAGCTTTTCTCACAGGCCAGGCAGTTAAAGCTGGTGTAGGCAATTCGGAGAGACCAGCCAGAGTAAGAATGATTTACCGAAAAAAAAACACCCCTCCCTTCTGGCCAGCCACTACCCCAAAGCATATGACTAGCTCGCTAGCTTCATCAATAGGTCTGCCGAGCCTTGTTGAGCCTGCACAACAAGCAGGTAGCCAGGTATGTAGGTAGAAGGTGAGGCCATCCAATCATTTCATTCAGGGTCGAATAAAATGATTGTATGGGCTTATCTCAGCTCTGCGACAGCAACAGATAACGGATTGTAATCTTTTTTTCCACAAGCATTTGGTTTATAGTTTGCTGTCGGGATGTAAAGAGAATTTAAAACACTGGGAAAATTAGTTTTTTCTAAAATGAATCGCCTGCCCCAGCTTTAAAGAGTAAAAAAAAGACATTAAAAAGTAGACAGAGTTCGGCCTATCATATCGGGGGATCAAGAGACTCTGCATCATAAGAGGAGTGTGTGTGTGTGTGTGTGTCTGTGGGGGGGGGGGGATGGGAGGGGGGGACATGTGTGTCACGAAAAGCCCTCGGATCGTGATGACAATTCAAAACAGGTTGTTTCCCGGGCAACCTGTGTTTGTCATTGTCTGCTGTTAACTGATGAAAACCATCTCTGGGCGCTGACTTTGTGGACATGTTCATTCTCATAGCTCACAGATTGTTATATAGGGTCATGTTGGTCCCCCTCCAACATAAAAAACATCGGTTTCAATCAGGGCTTTAAAAAGGCGGAAATAAATAAGTATATTCCCACAATAGTGACAAGTGGTTATGGTCTCCATTGCACATGTTTTTGTCTTAATCTGTCTTTGACTGTGTGTGTGTGTGTGTGTGTGTGTGTGTGTGTGTGAGAGAGAAGGAGACAGAGACCATACGTAGGAGGGTGTGTGTGTGTGTGTGTGTGTGTGTGTGTGTGTGTGAGAGAGAGAGAGAAGGAAACAGAGACCATACATAGGAGGGTGTGTGTGTGTGTGTGTGTGTGTGTGTCTGAGGTCCTCATAATGTACTTCTTCAGCCCCCCCGCAAAAAGAGTGAAATACTCCTCAGCAAGCAGTGAGGACGTTGTCTCAGAGAGTCGACTGCCGGGCCGCTGCTAGCCCACTACAGCTCCTCCACTCCTCAGGATAAATGTGCAAAACAGCTGTGGAGGGGGGCCTCATGCCTGTTCTTTAATAGAGTGTCCCCTTAGAAATGTTTTCCCACTCTCTCGCTCTGGTTTTATCAGACGCAGAGAAATAACCCACCCACTTCTGTCATGTCAGATTGGTACCCTTCCAAGTATGACGTTGTGGTGTTGGTGGAGGAGGAGGAGGAGGAGAGGGTGGAGGAGAGGGTGGTGGAGGTGGTGGAGGAGGAGAGGGTGGTGGAGGAGGTGGTGGATGTGGTGGAGGAGAGGGTGGAGGAGGACGTGGTGGAGGAGACGGTGGAGGAGGACGTGGTGGAGGGTGGAGGAGGTGGTGGGGAGGAGAGGGTGGTGGGGGTGGTGGAGGAGGAGGAGAGGGTGGTGGAGGGTGGAGGAGGAGAGGGTGGAGGAGGTGGTGGAGGAGGTAGTGGAGGAGAAGAGAGTGGAGGAGGTGGTGGAGGAGGAGGAGGAGAGGGTGGAGGAGGTGGTGGAGGAGGTGGTGGAGAGGGTGGAGGAGGTGGCGGTGGCGGTGGCGGCGGTGGCGGTGGCGGTGGCGGTGCGGGGGCTCATCTGGTTCGCGTTAGGGCGGGGCGCCCTGTGGCGACAGAGCGGACCAGAGTGTCATAGAGGACGTGGTATCAGGGACCTGAATCGATAAACTCCTGGCTCCTGGGAGCTCTCGCTGTGCTTCCGATCCCCGGTGGGTTTGTGGTGTTTTGTGTGCGTGTGCGTCGGAGGTGGGGGTGTCGATGGGTGTGGCGGCGGGGGGGAGGGGTTGACTGTGATAATGAACCATATTGGGAGTGCAGCGTATGGTTCACATTGTGCTGACCTCTGCTCCTGTTGCCCCCCCCCCCTCCCCCCCACCCCCCCTCTCCCCGGGCACCTCCTGCTATGGAACTTGTGAACCACATGTTTCTTTTCCAGATTTCTGCACCATTAAAAGCACTCTCTCTCTGTTGCCTCACGCCGGGATGTGGAGCGCAGATCGTTCTATGGGGAAGCAGGAGGTCCCGTTGTCTGCACAACCGCAGCGGTCTCCAGACTACTACTGCCTGCACGGAGGGTCCAGATACTTTGGATTAAACCCAAGGATGAGACTTCTCCTCCATATGTCTGTGGCTTCAGTTGTCTGATCGTCTGTGTTGTTGATATCTCTCTGTGTTGACGTTTTCTCTATCATTCTCCTTTTTGTTTGTTCTTTCATTCCTTCTTTCCTTCATTCTTGCATTTGTTCACTTTTGTTAATGGCTGACTGTTTCAGTCTTTCTTTCTCTTGCGTCCATCTTGAATCTTTCCCTCAGTCAAGTTCACACCCACTAGCCAAAGCGTTTCTCATAACTGTCTTCCTACCTTCTCGTAACCAATAGGAAGCCCCCCAGGGCCAGCATCTGCTGCTGCTGCTGCTGCTCATGTGCAGGGAACCAGTGGGTTTAATTAGTTACACATTACAGGAAAGCACAGCTTTGATCACAACAGCCACGGGATGGTATTATTAGGTAAAGGTCAGTAAACAAGCACAGCACAGAGAGGGGGAGAGAGAGAGAGAGAGAGAGAGAGAGCGAGAGAGAGAGAGAGAGAGAGAGAGAGAGGGAGAGAGAGTGGGAGAGACAGCGAGTGAGGTAGAGAGAGGAAAGACAAAGAGAGAGAGAGAGGGAGAGAGCCATAGAGAGAGAGTGGAAGGGAGGGAGGGAGTGGGAGAGACAGTGAGAGAGAGAGAGAGGGAGAGGGAGAGAGAGACGGATAGAGAGAAAGTGAGTGGGAGAGAGAGAGAGAGTAGGAGAGACATGCAAGAGCCGGAGAGAGAGTGAGGGAGTGAATGACAAAGAGTCAGACAGACAGACAGACAGACAGACAGGCAGGCAGGCTCCTGTTCATACATATGAACATACAGTATATAGGCTTGTGGAGATACTGTTATACATGTGTACCTCTCTACTTTTGTGTGAGAAAATGAAACGGGATTAAAGAGTCCTGCCTTTCGTAATGTCATCGAGTTCGTTGAGTTCATCCTCAAACATCCCCTCCAGTCAAATAACAGCTGTATCTTCTAGCGAGGACTTTCATTAGCGAAGGTACACTCTATCGGTTCGCCACAGCCTCCTGCACACACTGTACTGCAGTACTACAGGCAGAGGTATAGGCCTACAGGCAGAGGTATAGGCCTACAGGCAGAGGGATAGGCCTACAGGCAGAGGGATAGGCCTACTACAGGCAGAGGTATAGGCCTACTACAGGCAGAGGTATAGGTCTACTACAGGCAGAGGTATAGGCCTACAGGCAGAGGTATAGGCCTACTGCAGGCAGAGGTATAGGCCTACTACAGGCAGAGGTATAGGTCTACTACAGGCAGAGGTATAGGCCTACTGCAGGCAGAGGTATAGGTCTACTACAGGCAGAGGTATAGGCCTACAGGCAGAGGTATAGGCCTACAGGCAGAGGTATAGGCCTACTGCAGGCAGAGGTATAGGCCTACTACAGGCTGAGGTATAGGCCTACTACAGGCTGAGGTATAGGCAGAGGTATAGGCCTACTGCAGGCAGAGGTATAGGCCTACTACAGGCAGAGGTATAGGCCTACTGCAGGCAGAGGTATAGGTCTACAGGCAGAGGTATAGGCCTACTACAGGCAGAGGTATAGGCCTACAGGCAGAGGTATAGGCCTACTACAGGCAGAGGTATAGGTCTACTACAGGCAGTGGTATAGGCCTACTGCAGTAAGAGCTAGGCCCTGGTTCCCCGACGCTAGGGCCCGGCCTGGAGCAGGCTTCAATCCAAGCACTCGCTTTATGCAGACAGACAACGTGAAGCATAGCCCAAACCACTTTCCCTCCAGTCTCCATTGATTAGACGACAACCGCAACGAGAGACATCACGCTTGTTTTCCGCCCGGCGCTTGTCGAACACAGCGCGGCCCAGAAGCAGGTCTCACACTCGCTCCGTTGCCCTTTGATGCCAGCGGAGAGCCGTCAGACTAATTGGCCGTGGCAACGCTGATGAAAAAATCTCAGAGGTAGTGAGAGAAACAGAACGGGGCTTGGGAAACTGAATCAATATCATTAATCACACGCAGGAATCCACTATTAGCGGTGTGTCTGCTTTCTATTAGGGCGCCGAACGCCGACGTGTGAGAGGCGTGGGGATGAGGACAGAGGGGGATTAGCTCTGCGATAACTTGACCCCTCACCGTCCTCCTCGGGGAAGAAGAGCATGCCGGCTATCTTTATGGTGGTCGCATCCAAAGACGACATGCCAATAATAAATGTAATGTAGCCTTTCTTAATGTCTCTGTCTGTCTGTCTGGCTATCTGCCTATACAGTATGTCAATGTATGTTTGTCTATCTATCTATCTATCTATCTATCAATCTTTCTATCATCCATCCATCCAACCGTCCATCTAGCCATCATTTGAACGACCTTTCCTGCTGTCTGCATAGTCTGTGTTAAAATCAAGACCACCGCTTCTTGTCCAGCGGCCCTACACTTGATATCACAATAGTGACATCACAGCATGCTTATAATATGTACAAAGACCTTTTAGGCCAGGACACATTGTGAGAGAACTAACCCAAGTGGAAAGTGTGCTATGCTAATCTATTGAGGGAGTGGAAGGGGTGTCAAGCATGAAGGGTGAATGGCGACGCAGGCTAAAGGTTCAGGCTACGGTCCAAGCTTACTGCTTTAGCATTGGCCCCAGGGCACTGAGGCAGTGTGTGCCTGTGTTCTCTGCCAGAAGCTTTGGAAGAGGGATTGGGGTACGCAGACCCGGTAAGCACCGGCCCCCTCCACCCCAGCCCCCAGCCCCCACACCTCTCTCTTTTTCGCTCTCCCCCCCCCTCTCTCTCTCTCACACTCTTTTTTCTCTCCCTCTCCCTTTCTCCCTCTCTCGCTCTCCCTTTCCCTCTAAAACCCTCTCTCTTTCTCTCTCCCTCCCTCTCTTTCTCTCTCTCTGTCTCCCTCCACCACACTACTCTCTCTCCCTCACTTGCTTACCCCCCTTCTCTTCTAGTCCTGACTTTGATGTAGCACTGCTGGTAATGTGCTATTTTTCTTGGCCATTGTGTCCAGATGGAAAATACAATGTATCAAAGTACTAATTTCTGCCCAAGTGCATCACTTTAGGTTTTTGCATGTGACTTTAAAAGATGGGGGCACTGTTTGTAGGTGACACCGGCTCCCTAATACCCCTTTAATCCTTTGCTCAACAAAGAAGACCAGAGTAAAGGAGAAGTCTCTTCCACAGACTACTTAGTGGTTTAAAATACACGTGGTGACATCATGATAACAAGACATGCCCATTATCTGATGCATTGGGTGACATTTGGACACTTTGCATTAGTCGTCATAGAGACAGAAACATTGCTGTATATACAGTGCATATCTGTCTGGCACTATGGACTGGCAGTGTGGATTTGCAGTAGTGCTATGAAAGGGACTCTCTTCGTGAGAGGAATTCCGGATGCAGGATCCTGCCTGTGATGAAAAAGAAAGGGATCTCGCTGTCTAACGCAGCACATATAAAACAAATCACAACTCGAGTTAATCGGCTGAATCGATTTGTTTTAATAAATTGATGCAATTTGCAATGCAATTTATAATTACAGATGTTTTTTTAACAATCAAACAGCCCTCACATGCTGTTTCTTTACACACACACACACACAGGTTTAAAGTTATTTCTACTCGCACAGTTTTCACAATCCTCAGATTACCGTACACTTTGAATTACACATGTGGGATTACTGTTGCTGTAATTGAATATAGATGCAGTTTGTTGACATGCAGAGCGGTGCCATTGCTATAGTAGTGCTGAAGGGTTTAACAGGTCACTGCAGAGAGGCCCCCCAGGGCCCCAGCAAAGGTCCTGTGTTGGACCCACAAGAGGGATTCTTTTTTTTTCCTGGCAGACGTTTGCGGTCCATGACAATGACAGAATGGTATCGCTAGATCAGAGCACAGGGGGGACACAGGGGCCGCTGCCAGTGTTTCCAACATACAGCCTATATGGAAAAACTTAATACATCAGTGGAAAGAACTGTGCCGGCGCCCGCCTTTGTTTCTATATTGATCTGTGCGGCTAAGCCTTTTTTTGATAACAAATTATTTACCTGGTCTTTTGTTTCTATATTGATCTGTGCGGCTATGCCTATAGAGAGAGAGAGAGAGAGAGAGAGAGAGAGAGAGAGAGAGAGAGAGAGAGAGAGAGATATCGAGATCTCTAGATATATAGTTGAAGAAATATATATGTGGATAGACAGATATATATATAAATATATATATATAAATATATATATATAAATAAATATATATATATGTATGTGGAGAGACAGATGGATATATAGATAGATCACATATTTTGTATAGCTCTGTAGCAGTGCATTGTAAACAGAAACAATCACTATGTAAACTGGAGATAAGGGATTTAGCAGAATATCCCTGAACCAACAGTGGTTCAGCCTCTTCCTCTACTTGTGTTTATGCCTAATCCCTTCTTTTACTTTCTTTGCTTCAAAACACCTTCATTTAAATCGAAAAAAACAACACAATGAAGGTTACTGTGTGTCTACATGGGTTTCATTTTCTTGGGCATTAGTTATGCATTATAACAACTAATTGGATGAGTGCTGTTATGCAGCACTCTGATCTTTAAATACACTATCCATTATGGCAGAGATTAGACGCAGGGTATTGGTTACAACTTGTGTGAGTGCGTGTGCAAGCACATGCATGTGTGTGTGTGTGTGTGTGTGTGTGTGTGTGTGTGTGTGTGTGTGTGTACGTGGACACTATATATCTACTGTTGTGTCAGCCAATAAATGCTCTTTCTTCAAATATACTTTCATTTGATCTTGGTGTCTGTCTACCTGTGTGCTAATCTAGCCTGTCTGCCCTGTCTCCCGGTCTCCACATCAAAGGCGCTCCTCAGATGGAGAGACCAATCAAAGTGGATGTAGAGGGAAGCGGGGGAGGGGCTGGGGATGTGTTGCGGGGCAGACAAGGTCAAACCGCGTGTGCTTTGACTACAAACTAGCCTCCTGCCGACCAGCCGGCCGTGCGCCTGTCAAATTCCTCTGAGGGACAAGAGCAAGAAGAGGGAGAAAAACAAAACAAGAATCGCATGACCTCATTTGTTTGGCTGACCCGTCATAGCATGATCTGTTGGTGCCGTGGAGCCCGGTGGGTAGACATGACACGAATCAGGGTCAGGGGTTTGAGTCTGCACTGGGGCCACCTATGCTGAGAATGTATGCACGCCTTCGATGTAAGAGGCTTTGGCCAAAAGTGTCCCAAGTGGCTTATAGATATATAATGTCTGTGTCAAATTGGGGTTAGGATTTATAAATGGAAGTGGATCTTTGGATGCTGTTTCTGAGACATGGTTGGCCTAGTCGGATAAACCCCCTTCACACTCTTGTATTCATTCACATACAACCCCCCCCCCCCCCCCCCCTTCCCCTCTTCCCTTTTCCTTCAGAACTACATCTACCTGGATCCGTGCTCTCCACGTATCCTCTTAATCTCACTTTAGCTGAACTTTCATGATCCTCCTGTATCAAAACGGTTTCCCGTCCATTGCCTTGCCTGTCCTCCTCCTCCTCCTCCTCCTCCTCCTCCAACGCGCTCCATCTCCCAGGATTCCAACTCTCTGTCCCCTCACAGGCGCTCCGGTTATTCCACTCCTGCTGTTCTCCTCTCCTGACTCCGGCGCATTGCGATGGAGCGTGGAAAGAGATTCCCCTAAGTGACTGTGCTGAAATTCCACTGCCATGTGAGTGTGTCGCAATGATAACTCCAGGCCATTTCCATAATGACAACCGGAGGGGGGAGAGAGAGAGAGAGAGAGAGACACCCAGAAACCCACTTTGTTTTCACAGTGCTGAAGAGATCCATGCCATCACACCATTTGGCCTTTTCAAAGTAAATAATTGACGCTGACGCAGTCGCTTGTTTGAGGAATCAGTCAGAATATGTATGAACGTTCCGTGTTGGAAGACTTTCACCTTTTTGTTAATATGACAAAAGGATAGAATTGGGGGGAACTTACAAATTGTTGATGGCTGTGGGCTGGTGTTTGGCATATCTGGCACAGGTTTTTGGTTGCGGTTTCGGTGGTAGAGGACATGGACCTGCCCATTGGGTTCATCACAGTGTCATTACCCCGGTAGCATTCCATCAGAAGACAGCTACTTTTCCGAAAAAAACCTTCTACTGCTATGTGGGGCAGACTGCCACCTGCCTTTCGCATTTAGTAGCTTTGAAAGGCAACCAGGCCATTAGCTGCAGTATCCAATATGTCTACAAGTGTTATTTATGCTAAGATATTTCAGCATCATTTATTCCATAGACGGTTATGTCCAGGTCATTGAACCAATGATGTCTGAGTGCGTGTGTGTGTGTGTGTGTGTGTGTGTGTGTGTGTGTGTGTGTGTGTGTGTGTGTGTGTGTGTGTGGTGCATTTGTCCAGGGCTAGCAGACATTGGCTGTAGAAGAAGACTGATTGAATCCCAGGTGAGGTCCAGAGCGGCCCGTCACCCAAGCCTGCGTTGGTAACGTCAGCATGCACGGGATCATCAGAACCAAATGAGGCCTTCAGTGCTCTGTCTCGCTCTATTCCCCGCTGCACCATCAGTGAGTAATACACTCCAATGCGGCCTTTCTCTTTTTTGGAGTGCAGTACAGCTGAACTGTACAAAGACATGTGTTTACATTTTGTTTGCCAGTTGTCTTTGTGTTGCCCATTCTGTGATTAGCCACCTTGTTGTGCTTGAAGCTCAGACAGCCGAGGAGATAAGTGAGGAGATGAAGGAAAATGTATTTATTTTTCCATTAGCAATTTGGCTCCATCCTGTGTAGATGATCATCCAGAGGTGGGGGTCATCTCTTGGGACACAGAGTCGTTGGCACTTTGTGTGTGTTGGTGCACGTGCATGTGTGTGTATGTCTGTGTGTGTGTGTGGGGGTGGGTGGTGTGAGTGGGTCGGGATATGCATGTGATCACATGCCTCCAAGTGGATGTATTGTGTGTGTGTCTGTGTATGCATGTGTTTGTGAATGTGTGTGTGCGTGTGCGTGCATGGGTGCGAGTACATGTGTGCCTGTGTGTGTGTGTGTGTGTGCATGCGCGCATGCATGCATCATTTAGCGTGTGTGTGTTTGTGTGTGTGAGTGTCTTTGTCTGTGTGTCTCTTTGTGCGATTGTGTGATTGTGTGTTTGCATGGAAAGACCACACCAACACAGATAGCGCCCACAGGAGAAACTGAAGCTGGAGCACAATGCGGAGCAAACAGCATCTGCAACTGAAGGGATGATAGACTTTCCAGCTGCTTCATGTGTCCTAAATACTGCTGCATCTCCCCTCGAAAAGACAATAGGACAGGTCCTTGTCACTCAGTGGACAACACATAATGATACCACTTAATAAATATTCAACCATATTTTTGCATATTTTGCACAGTTCTGCACAAACTGTTTCATTTAGAAAATACTCTTCATCTCTACAGCTGCCAAATAATTGTTTAATAGTAATAATTATTACTAATTGTTACTTACATCTGGATTAGGTCAAAGAGCACCAAATGTAGGACTACATACTGTATTTCACAGAACTAGACAGAACTGGCATTAACAGTTATTTACTGGAATTTACTATTAATCATATAAGACATTCCAATCTATGTTTAATTACATACTGAGGTCACATGAATGGTATGTTCTCTTTCAGTCCGACCTGCTAATCAACATACACGACTTTTACAGCCACTCGCTAGAACTGACATCCCGTTTGAAAAAAAAGGGAAACAAATCCAACATGGGACATGATGTCTGTGTTTGTAATTGCAACTAATTACAATTCAGTGCAGTTTCTCAAGGTAGCAATGATCCAAAATACCAGTAGGCACACGTAACCCATGACACGCACACGCGGCCAAATTAAATGCTTTCATTATGCTGTGTATTGCCCTCCTCGTGGCGCCGCCATTGACATTTCCATGATTATTGAAGACACACAGGGCTCCACCCTGCTGCGGATTTATTTTCACACATGCTGGGTGAGGTGTCTGCAATTCCTCCCCGCCCTGTCATTGTTTGTTCTGCTGTTAAGTGTGAATGTGAGCAGGGGTAGAAACGTAGTCCTGATGTTATGAGGCCCTTTCTCTCTCTCTCTCTCTCCCTCCCTCCCTCCCTCCCTCTCTCTCTCCCTCCCTCTCTCCCTCTCTCTCTCTCTCTCTCTCTCTCCCTCTCTCTCTCTCTCTCTCTCTTTCACTCTCTCTCTCCCTCGTCACCGACTCAGCGGCTTTCAAGAATTCTCCGGCCTTCTGTTGAACGGAGGAAGTTTGACACGCGGCCAGAGCTTGGTCCAACGCAATTGCCGTCAGTGGAGAATGTTTGCATATAGAACGTATAGAGTCGGAATGCAGAAGTGGTTCATGCATATCCATGAAAGGTGTCTTTCTTGAGTATTAGGAAAATTAAGTTTGCATTGTTATCAAAGTTTTCATTGAAGGAGCATTCAATTGCGCACTCTAGTTAGGAATTTCCTTTTCCAAGTTAATAGGTTAATGGGGCAACACTTTTTCTGTACTTTGTCATAGTTAATAAGTCGTTTCTACCAGGCTTTATAAAGCAATAGCCTTCTTGTACTGGTTAATCTCTGTAATAACTTCTCTACTACTTCTACTACCACTTAATCTAAAAAAATCTGCATGCTTACCCTTTACGTTACATCTGCCAGTATTTTATATGCAGTGACAACAATATGCACAGACATATTTTCTATATGCGCCTCATGGTCACTTTAAACAGGTGCAACCATTGCATTGTATTGCATTGCATAATGCATTGCATAATACATGGCATTATAGACTCTCTGTACAGATGCTAAAGCATGACAGGAATGAATGGGTATCTTATCAAACTATGCACTCCATATCACAGTAATAGAATACAAAGCCTTAGGAACCAAACGGGAATGTTATCAGCATATCATCTGAATGAGAGTAGTCCGAGGAAACTCAAAGGGCCAGCATCTCTTCTGTGCATTACATGAGGCACAAAGTACAAAAAAGTAGCTGTGTAAACATCCCACCTACTGGCCAGGTGCAGGACCAATGAAGTAATATAGAGTGAAAGAAATGTAATGTCCGCAGCACTGCTTAAGCTCCCTTATTAACGTTTCGACCTTATTGGGTCTTCTTCAGGCAAATACCATTTGCCTCAGGCCAATAGGGTCGTAACATTGCTGTGGTGAATGCACGAGTTCTCCCCACATGGGACTCTGCATCCACGCAGTGCATCACACAAACAAACGTAAACGTGAACACGTGTGCGCACAAATGCGCGAACACACACACACACACACACACACAAACACTCACACACAGGCACGCACTCGTGAGAGAGGTCTGCCTCAACCTGCCGATGTGAGGTGTTTATGTTGAACAGTTTTATTTTTTTCGCAGTGTAAATGTTTTGATTAAAAGGCTGTTACTATTTGGCTGGTCACGGTGGCTTTGTAGTGGAAGGGTCTCTCGCTGCCGCGTTGATGGACGGGTGGCCGCTCCCTGCCTCCAGTGAGCGGTGGAGTGAGAGAGGAGCTGTCAACACCCCACTGCAGTCACCATAGCCTGGTGGGAAAGAGAGAGAGAGAGAGAGAAAGAGAGAGAGAGAGAGAGAGAGAGAGAGAGAGAGAGAGAGAGGGGGGGGGGGGAAGGAAGGAAGGAAGGCAGGAAGAGAGGGACAGTTGGGACAGAGACAGTGAGGAAGGAACAGAGAGAGAGAGGTAGAGAGAGGCAGATGGAAAGAGAGCCAGAGAGAGAGAGAGAGAGAGAGAGAGAGAGAGAGAGAGAGAGAGAGATAGAGAGAAAGGGTGGGAGAGAGGGGAGTTGAAGAACAACAGTGGAGCAACAAAACGCTGCAGTGAGTTGTAAGAATGATGAAAGGTCAGTGGTGGTGGGCGCTACCTACCTCACACCCCTGTCCCATAAGGCCGGAGCAGGGTGGGAGTTTTTTGTATTACGTAAAAGGGGAAGGGTATGGGGGGGGGGGGCTGGGGGAGAGAGCAGGTGGTTCCATGGAGGCCCCTCGGCCTCCGGCCTCCACATCAAACCTGTGATCAACAGTCCTGGCGGCCGGCTGGCGTCTCGGTAAAACGGTCCAGTAACTCAGGGGGTCCCCAGGCGCCATGATGAAAAGTTTCACAGCGTTCAGTAATGGGGAGGTTAGTGCGCCCGTCGCTGTGCAGTGTAGGCCGAACGCGGCGACGTCAGAGGATGACGGAACGCCATAAATTGTAGGTGGAAAAGGAGAACAGGGGGAGAAAAAAAAAATAAGGAAGCATCTCTATGGAGGAAAGAGGAATTTGTAGGCTACATTAATGCGGGGACTTGCACATGGATAAACAAAGAAGTGGATGCTTATCATCTCTTCCATTCCTGGTGACATCAACAATGTGGGTCTTTCAGGAATAGGGCCCATCCCCAGTTTTTTTTTTTTTCCGTGGAGCGCTCGCTATGTCTCATAAATGTTTCAATGATGACCATCTGAGAAGCTGCACAAAGCTGAGCCATGGTCATGGAGGTCTACTCCTTCCATGATGTAGACATTAAACTTTGCTGAGGGGAAAGGCCCCCCCTAACATTGAGAATGGCTTTAGGTTAAACCATTAAAGCACGGTTTTATGATCACAGCATGAAATCCAGTGAAAACCATGTGTATGACTATCATCTGAACTTGATCCCCTTGATGCAAGCAGATGCACAGGTGTTCCTCCTGAAAGTTGAAGGTGTATTTTGGTATGTCTGTCATCAGGTGGCGGTGGTTTCAGGGAGGCATGTATGGTTTGAAGGAATGATGTCACAGTGCCTCCTCTTGGTGTTTTAAGGAAATGTCTATGGCTACAGAGCATGATCTGTACCTGCTAAATAGAATGTTAGGGAAATGAACCACGGACAAACTCATTTTCCTAGGGAACGAATACATTTTCATCAAAGACCTAACCTTTACGTTTTTTTTTCATTACACAAACTTTGTATTTGTAACAATACGTCAAGTACAGTTTGAAGGGATTTGTTCGAATTGTGACATGTGACAAGCATTCCGACTGGCATGGCTTGGATGCAAAAAAATATATTTATATATATATGCAGTGGTGGCGAACGTAAAAACATTCTTTACTCAGGTTAGAAGTACAGACTCTGGTAAAAGTACAATACTTCATATAATATATATTTATTTATTTTACTAAGTTAAGTTATCGATAATTCCCCTTAAATGTATTACAAGTAACGAGCCTGTTTTGAAAATGTAAGGAGTAGCCTACAAAGTAATTTGTGTTAAAATGTAATAAAGTAAAAAGTTGTCAGAAAAGAAATACTCAAGTAAAGTATAGATAACCTAACGTGAAATTTGTACTTGTCTTAAGTACAATTCCGAAGTATTTGTAGTTCGTTACTTCCCACCTCTGTATCTCTTATCTGTACATTGTTGTTCTACCTGGAAGTCCTGTTAATCGCTCCCAGACAGCGTTATGCGATAGATTGTATTTCCCAGGAATGGTAGTCGAGCGCTGATGACGCTAGAGGTTTAGATGGACTATGGCTCTCTCCAGAGGTTTGAGATTCTGTCAAAGGGTTTTCTCCTGGATACCAGTACTTATAATAACCTCCGTGGTGCTGTGGTCGTATTATGCATATGTATTTGAACTATGCTTGTGTAAGTATACCGTTTTCATTGTATGCGTGTTAATGCTGCATACCTGTGTTGACTAAATAACGCCGAAGATCCGCAGAAGCTAGCAGCTCCCAAAGCGGAAGTATTGTATGCGGTGTTCTTTCTGGGAGCTAATTCCTCTTAATCGTCTTTTAAAAAGATATATATATATATATATATACAGATTTGACAATGATATGTCATTATTTGATATCGCCTTTGATAAGACAAAGGGTATATTGTCGTTGTCGATGCAGTCAACCTAGGTCAGTCCCCTCACCAGTGGTGTAAAAGTCTCTCTCGTTGCATTAGACTCATTGTATGTCTGAATCTATGATCTTTTACAGTTACAATCACCAACACGTTTGAAAAGGGTGAGTTCTGCATGAACATAGTCCCCCACAATGTCATTTTATTTAGAAGCACAACAGTTCTGTTAAACCTGAATGCTATTGCGTTGTGTTGTGATTGCAGTGGCCTACCTTCTGGTGTTCCATGTTTGTTTTGTGATGTTTTCCTGGACATACTGGAAGTCAATCTTCACTCCACCTGCATCACCATGCAAAAAGGTAGCTCTGATGTTCTCCCTCCTCGGATAATCTTGTTCTCCAATAGTGTTGATAGTCTTACTTGCATGCCATATTGTATGTCATTCATAAAGGGACTCATTGGGGTTGGTTTACAATGTGTTTATGGTTGTTCCCCCAGTTCCAGCTGTCTTACTCTGACAAAGAAAGATATGAAATGGAAGAGCGGCCAGATGCTCAGAAACAAATACTGGCTGAGATTGCAAAGAAATTACCTATTTTCAGCCGGGCACAATCTGGAGGTAAATGTATGGTTTTCTTCAGGATGAAGTCATGCAATATAATTATTAAGATTCAACAATGGTACAATAAATGTATTGTGCAGTGGGTGAGTCTTTCATTTGGCAGAGTAGTAGTTTACTATGAACAGGGTGAAAAGGCGAAAGACCTCCATTTCCCCTTCATATGAAATGCAGATCTATTATTGGGTGTCATGTTTTAGCATTTACAGATCTACAACTACAAGCCCCTTCTTGTACACCTGGTCATACCACTGCATGCACACAGCCACACTATGTTGGAAACTAAGAAGCCAGGCAATTAGGTGTGTGTGTGTGTGTGTGTGTGTGTGTGTGTGTGTGTGTGTGTGTGTGTGTGTGTGTGTGTGTGTGTGTGTGTGTGTGTGTGTGTGTGTGTGTGTGTGTGTGTGTGCGCGCGCGCATGTTTGGTTGTGTGCTGTCCCCTCTTGAGGATAATCAGCCAATGTTGTTCTTTCATTAGTACTGATGGCTCTTACAAAGTTATAGGACGGCAGGAAGTGTGTGAAGGGTAAGCTCAGCTCAAATGTCCCCTCTTTCAACTGGCCATCTTCTTGCCTCTAGCTATCAGGTTCTGTGACCGATGCCAGGTGCTGAAGCCTGACCGCTGCCACCACTGCTCTGTTTGTGAAACGTAAGTCTGCTTTTCCCCCTCCAATTCATTTGTCTCGAGATATTGCCTCGAGCAAGCTGATATTTACTGGCTTGGGACTGTTGCTATAATTAGAAGGTTGGTTATCGCTGTGCTGGAAAGAAAAGGCCAATAAGGTTTAATGAAGGCAGTGATGTTGAAAGTCAGATGAAAAACAAT
Organism: Micromesistius poutassou; assembly: GCF_964030765.1. Lineage (NCBI taxonomy): Eukaryota > Metazoa > Chordata > Actinopteri > Gadiformes > Gadidae > Micromesistius > Micromesistius poutassou. Next base: position 5,305,006 of record NC_140276.1, on the reverse strand, counting down.
CACTGGGTGGATAATCAAAGGGAATTTTTAAATACAGAAATACATATATATATATATATTTTTTATATAGTCACTACACAATACATATATATACAAATATTTTCATTCTATTTTTTCAGATGTGTTTTAAAAATGGACCACCACTGCCCTTGGTGAGTGGCAACATTAATTTGCTTTAACTTTTAATCCCATGTTTTGAAAGCTTTTTATGATTAAAAAAAAAAAAAAAAAAAGTTTTATGACAGCATTTTCTTTCCTTTTTAGGGTCAACAACTGTGTGGGTTTTTCCAACTACAAGTTCTTCCTACTCTTCCTCTCCTACTCCATGGTGTACTGTGTGTTCATAGCCGCCACAGTCTTTCAGTATTTCCTGAAGTTCTGGGGGGTGAGTGTCTTCTATTTTCTACTTTTGCAAGTGATTAGAAGCCTTGCCAATCAATGATGCCGCAGGGTTAAACTGAAATGTGTGGGTGTCTACTAAGCACAGGCTATTTACCCTCATTTTGCAATGTGTATTCTAGTTAATGTGTTTCTCTCTCACTCTTATCCACAGGGGGATCTTAACAATGGGCCTGCAAAGTTCCATGTGCTCTTCCTCATGTTTGTAGCGCTCATGTTCTTTGTCAGTCTCATGTTCCTCTTCAGTTACCACTGCTGGCTAGTGTCCAAGAACAGATCCACCCTAGGTATGGCTTTTTACATATTTAAGTTTCCCATTCCTCAAATGTCCCCCACGTAACACATCTCGCATGCTCTGCTAGTTGTGGAGGAGGAAAACAAGGTGAAGTATTCCTCACACTAGTGTCCCTTGTGCTCTACCAGAGGCTTTCTCGGCTCCGGTGTTTGTTGGTGGGCCAGACAGGAACGGTTTCAACGTGGGCATGCATCGAAACCTGGAGCAGGTGTTCGGAGAGAACAGGAGACTGTGGCTTCTTCCTATTTTCACAGGGTAATTGTTCTGTCAACAAAATGTATCACATGATAGCTTCACATTGAGTTGTTTCTATTTCTGGAAGGAATCTGCGAGTCGTTTTCTAAACTAGAACAAAGAGGCTGGAGACAAATGGGGATTTGAGAATTGTTCACAAACCCTTAGACCTTGTTTTGTTTTTTGTATTTAACAGCCAAGGAAATGGCCACTATTTCCCTCTGAAGAGTCTAAATGAATCCCATAACCCATTACTGGCTAATGACGAGATGTGGGAGGAGTCTGATGAGGGGTCAGACGAGGGCAGCATTGGTGAGCATTTTTTGGTGTCTTGTCTCCTTTTGAATCCTTCCTCAAAATGTTTGTGACTGTGTGGTTCTATCTTTGGTTCCCTACTACCATCTGGTGGTCCGATGCAAAACAGCTTCTGACCAGCAATAAATGTAAAAACAACCAGCCCATACTAGCATTGTGTACTTTAGAGCACGCTCAAAAAAGCAGATATATTCTGGTTTACAACACTGGTGAACCTTTATTCTCAGAAGGTCCCTTTTTCCGGGCGTAAACTTTGTTGGGCGTTCAATAGGACCCCAGGTGCACTCATGTCCCTCAGGATAGCCTATCGATAACATTTTTGTGTGTTTCCAGACGGTGACCCCTCGGTTACTATTGAAATGGAGCACTAGAGAAGTCTGCCCTCAAGTTTTACAGCACTAGATACAGAAGAGGACATAGGATTCCATCCGTCAGTCTTGTTTCATAAAGCAAATGCATTCCCGATCCTGTGGACCTTCGAAAGACCAGCTGGACATTTCCTTCTCACAAGGAGCCCAAAGTGTGGATGACTCCCGCAGTTCCTCATCCTAAAAAAAGTGTTTACCCAGGTATTCTAATTGAACCATGGAGAGAGGGGACCATGTGGTCAACCACGGCATCACTCTTCATGCATAAATGCAACCACTACAGTAACACCTTTATTCTACTGGAAGGACAGATGGAGGAAATCAACCGGTGTTCTTGCACCTGCATTCTTACCTTTCCCGTCTCACTGGTTGTCCTCTTGTTTTAGGACCTTCATCGATTGATAACTGGAAACGGTTCTGGGGAAGTACAGCACTGTGGTCTTTCTAATAAGGCTTGTTTTTGTTTACCAATGTTGGGATCTTGGTTTACATGCATAATGTTGCACCTAGCTGGTGCAGGGTATTTATTTATTTTAATATGCAGTATGTGTGAAGACTCAAGAGATTTAATGTTATCCAGTTGGTCTCGCAACAATTACAAGTGGGATTTATTTTTAAAGGAAAAACCAAGGCATATCATACCTTACTAGAGCTGAGCTTTATCTGTGCCTCAAATAATGTTATGTATAAACGATTCCCAAATAATGCACTCTTTAGGTTATTCTATACGACCTCTATCACATTGCTCTGAGAGGTTGGAGCAGTCAGATTGGAGACAAAAGAAGTCTGACACATTTGTGGATCACATGGAGCAAACCCTTTCAAATCTAGGAAAATTCTAGATCAGGTCCAATGAAACACTGTATATTTGGGTGAGTCCCCGGAGTAGGCAGCATAGCTTTTATAAAGTGAAGGCGGTACATAAATATCTGGAAGGGAAGATCTATTAACATTGCTTTTCTGCAGCTTTGAAACACTAACTAATACTGTATGTATGAGGTGGTAACATTCCGTTTGTTTTTTCAGCGTTTTTCGTCTTGTTTATAACTTTTAAGATGATGGTTGATGATCCATGTCCACTGGTGGGTAGAGGTCATCTTTGTTGAACTGCTTACATCATTTCCAACCTCAATGATTTGTTCCCTGCTCACTGTACACTAAATCTACTACATAGTGATTTACTTCCAGAGTGCCCTTTGTTTGTTTTCGGCAAGCCAAACCATGTGATCCAACTGCATGAAGATCATGTGATCTTGTGTCATCACGTGTTTTTATTTTTAGCTGTGGTGTTTGAGAAGTGTAGAGGTATTACATAGATGTTTTTATGTTATCTATTTATTGATATAATATGCTATTGTTAAAGGAACTGTGCTTTTTCCCCCCATGAAGAAATTAAGTGACTCATGAAATACTGCAACAATGTAGATTATGAAATATTAGGAGATTTAATTGATCACAGATAAACAACATTATTACACCAGTATCTTGTAACCTAGTATTAAGGTGTTTGCGGATAGCAGTATAATATTGCTAGCAGTTCATACGATCCCTTTTAGCAGTTTTTTACTCAAGTAATGATTGTGGGGCCCTCCCTTTTTATAACAACCCTGGAACATCTAAATACTGATACTGCTTGACTTGCTGTTCAGTTAACAACATATCAATCAATTATTTGATTTATCTGGATGTAACCTGTTAAAATAAAATCAGTCTACAAGTCTACTCAAGTCAGTGTTGTCTTTATAACCAAGATTTCACACGCATGACAAACAAAAAGCTAAATTCATACATTAATAGAGCACAATATTTGGAGAGTCCTTTGGAGATCCAGTAAGCATATTTGGCATAGCGAGGAGGACAGTATAACCGTACATTCACACCGCCAAACAAACGTTAGGCTGAGTCTAAAGTAAAGAAAACTTTACGTAGTCAGGCACCTAGTAATGTACCTGATTGGGTGTCACCTACCTACAACACTGAAAATCTGCATAATGCAACTGTCTGCTCAACTTTGTAGTCTGGACTTTGCAGTTGGCCGTGACACTGCCCCACTTGCCATGTGTTGCTGGGCAACCAATTGGAAATGGTCGCCGGTCACCGGGTTGTTTAGGTGGCGGTTGTGAATGTACGGATTCTATACGGAATCTTTTAACGGAGGTGGCCCAATGGGAAGGGGAAAAAGTGTTGAAAGCAGATAAAGCAAACAACAAGATGCATAAAACAAACCCCTCAAACTGCTGCCGTGTCAAAGCGTTCCTCTGGTTGTCCCTGAGTTCAGAGGTCAGTCGGTACCGAAGTACCGTTGTCCGAAATGTGTGGGCGCCACAGGATGCACCTCAGTTGTCAGGATCGTAATGTCTGGGAACTCCTGTATAATGGATTTAGCACCTTGGGGTACAGAGCATAGTTTTAGAGTAAGTTTTTGAAAACAAACACATTTTCAAAAAAAAAAAAGACTGAATACAAAAGAAACCAACTTTTCAAATATACAAAATAAAACCAATAAGATCAATAGTTTCTGACCAGATTACTCACGTCAGTAATGTGCACACTAGTGCTGTGAACTTAACATACGCGTAGAATGGATAGTGGTAGGGCCTAGAGCCTGGTGATCAGCGTACATACCATGAGGGGTGGAGAAGAGGCTGAGGAGGATGATGTGTCTTGGCTGGACGCCGTGCTCTATCAACACCCTCACTGCTTCTATCACGGTGTTCCCCGTGCCTGGGGGGGAGAGAAGTCTTTCAGCGATGGCTGGAACAACAAAAAACCCTGCCAGGAGGGCACCCTGGTTGCCGCGTGATCTGTTATTGTTATCGTCTTGCAGCCAGGGTCCTGCTCTGATAGGTTAAATGAAACATTCTTCTTAGAACCGCACGAGTCTTCAATTAGGGAGGAGAAGTGGGAAAAAAAACGCTGCTTCGTTGTGAAAGGGAGAGGCCATGCTTATTAGGAATCTATTCCTGGAGACACTCATTACGCTCTTCAGCAGCTTGCCGGCCATCTCTGAGGCAGTGTGTAATTTCCCCATGAGAGCTGTAATTATTAACGGCGTGAATGCCACTATATGATGGGGAAATGCACAACATGGTAATGGTCAACACATTTTATAATACAATTTTAACACATTTTCTTTTTCCTTCCACTGAAGAAACAAATGTGCAACAATTCCGTGACATTATGTGGGATTATTCAAAGTTCTGCCAAAGTGGGTAGTTGACCACTTTTGAATCATCATCATCATCATCTTCCACACAAGCTAAAGGCCACAGTCTGTGCACAGCCTGCACCTCCCACCACTTACTGAGGATAGGATACATGAGCAGGACCTTTCTCCGGTAGATATCGGGGGGAAACTTGGCGTAGTACACCTTGGCTTTCTGCGTCTCCTCGTCGCTTTGGATTAGAATCTTCCCTATGCGAATGGACCGGCAGCAGTCTCGTAGGCCCTGCTCCATGGCCTCGCCTGCGAGGAGACAAGTGAAACGCTGTGGGTAAACTTGACAAACACGTCGGGGCATGTGCTCTCGTACGTGATGATACGATACGATGTATCGCATAAATCTCTGCACTTCCATCATCCTGTCCTGGGACATGATGACTAAATTACGTCTATGGATCCCAGATGTTTCCCTGCTGGGATTAATAAAAGTACATCGTATGTTATCTCATCTTACTCTCTTCCTCCACATACCGTCAAAATTGATGGTTCAATATCATATTACAATGTCATAAAACAACGTTTTAAAAAAAAAACAAGTTTTCACTTGAGATATTCTCTTCAGCTGGTTTGTTGGTGACACTATTAAATTGACTTATCAGTACAATACGGTACAACCACACAAACAACATCCGAATGGAGTTAGAATAGGGCTGCTAAAAAATGTCTGGTGTGCAAAGTACCCACATGGCAGACCAAGGAACGGAATTTAAATAGGAGTCTAATTTAGCAGGTATGAGATATTCAAGACTCTTATCCCGACTTACCACTTCTCATAATGCTGACGCCGCAGTTCCCTCTTTCAAACTTGACACCTTCATACTTGTACCCTTGGGGAGAAAAATAAAGAAGAGATAGAGAATATTCTGGATGGGTTATAGGTGCTTAAGGGAGAATAAATTGTGCTAGTAGCCCTTTACAGTTTAATGGGGGGGGGGGGGGGGGGACAGTGACTTTGAATATCTTATTTAGAACATGTGGAACAACCTCACTCTGAAATATATATATATATATATATATATATATATATATATATATATATCCTGCCTGCTCTCAAAATGTCTTCATCCAACAGCTAGCTTTATTTCCCTACAACAGTGTATGACCATTAGCAAGCTGTTTGTGGTGCAGTGGTACATTAATGATGAGACTGAGTCATTACCAATGATGCGACTGAGTCATTACACCTACAGTCCGCTAATTCTGTATTGATACACAGGCATATTATTCTTGAGTAATACCACTTGGTGGGAAATTCATTTTTTTCTGAATTTCTTTGCTTTTGCAATGTCCCATGAGTAATACGATTCAGTCAGTGTGTTGGTTGAGTTTGTACACTCATCTGCTGATCCGTTTCCCCTGTTATGCCCTACCAATTATGACATATGTTGAAAACCTGAAATCCAAAAGACTTGAATTCAACCATTTAATTGATTGAACATCATTGCTTGATTTGACCAACATGCTCACAATCATTTCCAACATGGATTTGTTTGTTCTATTGTGGATAATAATTTTGAAAAGGGGTTGCATGAAAGATTTCATAGCTATTATTTAATTTAAGTGTAAGTAGGGTGTAACTCATTTATGACCAATCAGGGCATTTTTTTTTCATGATTGATTCAGGGATTCCATCTTGCCTGTCAATCACAGGTGGTGAATGAAATGCAACACTTCTCAATAGACACATATAAAGCGGGAGGGAGCTTTACAAATCATAAATCTTACCAACAGGACCTTAATGCCAAGCTAGTGTTATGGACTGTGGCAAATAAAGAACGTAATACAGAGTTTGGCTATCATCTTTGGGTTATTAAACAATGTGGAGTTCTTGTTAAGACGTACTGTGGAAAGACAACAGAAAATATACAGCATAAATGGCTTTTGTATAGGATTTGTTTTGTTTTTCTGTCTAAGCCTGCCATGAGAAGGTAAATTGTACATTTAGGGTGTGCAAATATAGTCTGTATATAGTTTTGGTCATGGTCACATGTTATGTGGCAGAGAATACACTAGCCTTGAGTACATAGACCATATTTGCAAGTATGTTACTCTGTAAGGTTGCTGTTGCACATGGTCCTAACATGACTTCCAGGCAACAGCAATATTTCAAGGCTGGGAAAGACACTCACCCGTTGGAGTAGTGACAGTACACTCCGAGTAGGGAAGCTGATTAAGTCCCTCCTCAACCACTAGTCTGATCTGTCGGGGGAGTGATGTTAAATTACAGCATTGGTTAAAAAGAACTGAAACAATATAAAAGCAACAACAACAAATTCTACAACTTACCAGTCGATCAGCACAAAACACAAAGTCCCCTCTGCTGGTTGATCTGAAATGGTCCATTAAGTCTTGGTCAGGTTTGAATTATCGTCTGAGATTCATTATGGAAACGTGTGCGATTTCAATAAGCACCACAAAGTCTTTTCACATGATAATAATATAATAAAAATATGTTACACATAACAAAGCAATTTGGACTCACTTGTCTCTAATTATAGTTTGTAGTTCACGGATCTGGTCGTTCAAGGGAAGGAGTTTAAGCTGGGGTCCTAAGGACTCCTGACTCTCTGCCTGTATACTGACATTCTCTGATCCAGAGTTGGACACCACGTCAGGAACACTGCTGTCACTATTGTTCGCAAACCGCACTTGCTTCATGGGGTGCTCTTGGCCACTGTTGACATTGTTCATCTGTTGATTGTGGCATGGCATCCTGAAAACGATGTGAGGGGGGGGGAGGGAGAGGGGAAAGATAAAGCCCTTCCCCGAGATTTGGTAACGCCGTGTGGGTCTGAGGCTAATTTTATTTCACTGCCGTGAGACCCACTGACCTGCTGCCTTATAGGACCAGCCACACACAACGTGGTCTTACTTAGCTTGATTCCACTCGGTTGCTTGGGCGTCTTGTCAGGCTGTGCGGGAGGTACAACTGCGTCCTATAATTGATAACAGCCTCCTTATTCACAACTCGAAATACGGTTCAATCGAGATGGCTCGGTAGCAAACCAGTAAAGGCTTGGCGGAACCGATAATATCCCAGTAGCTCGGGTGCTAGCGCTGACACGGACAGTGAAAAAACGTTATTTGAACGCGGAAGTGACGAAGGCGATTTGGTGACGCGCCTATTACGTCATAACCAGGCAACATGGCGCCGATGTTGGTCTCGCTGAAATGTGGATTTTATTACCAAAGACGGAGATTAGCGGTTCTGTTTCGCCAAACGAGTTCGTATCACGCGTGGAACAAAAGTGAGAAACCCAGCAGAGTGGACCCTAAACATCAGAGAACATATCTGGTAGGTGACGCCTGCGGGTCTTGTAAAAGGACACTACTTTTAGAGACCGCGCAAGGACACACATCTAACTTATGTCTGTAGTGTCTATTATAATACATACGTCCTAACTAAATTCACGTTCTTTCAGGAATATCAGCTAGTACATCATGGGATATGTGGTATTTTGTGTTCCAAGATCAGTGGCTGTCATGTAACCTTGGATAACGTTGACTACATAAAACACTTGTTAGGCCGCCCTGTAGTCGATATCTTTTAAAGTGAACTCTAAAGTTAACTTTGTAAATATAGGAAAGGAAAATATGTTTATTTAGAAGGTGCCGTTGGTTGGGTGTTATTGACAACTTTGTTGTTTGTAGATTTATGAATCCTCCTATTACAACAATGCTAATGTTTTAGCCTTGGGTTAAAGGGCCTCAACACATAAAAAACGTTATCGCATGTCCTATGGTCATACTAGATAAGGCCACTGTCTCCTTATTATCATGGGGCGACCAAGGGTCTTCCCACCCCCTGCGCGTCATCAGTGTCGTCGCATTTGGTTTTGTTTTGACTCATCATGATTCGTCTTTTTTTTTTTATTACACCACAACCATTTTTGTTGTCTTGAACGTGAAGTAAGATTCAGGATTCACTTTATTTTCACAAAAAAGTGAACATTTTGGATTGTGCAATCACCCATGCAGCCGCAGTAGACATTCCACATACAGTAAAACGTACAAATATGTTAGTTAATAAGTAGCTGCATAGAGCAAGGTTCCCAAAAGCTCTCCTATACAAACAGAATAAACACGCATATGAAATGCCCAAGTCTTCACAAATCCCTTAAAAAACACGATCCTCCATTGTCCCTCCTGGCATTTTCTTATCTGCCTTTATTTAAAAGTTGTACTGTAGGCCCCATCTATGTAGGCAGGAGGCGCCGTCTTCTAGTTTAGGTAATCTTCTTTCTTCATTGACAAGAGGACTAAACTAGACCACCACAGTGACTGTGGCCCTGCCTTTATTCATTCTCAATGAGAGATTTTGTGTTATTACTGACCTCCTCTCAAAACCACGGTATGTGTTTTGTTGATCTACAGAAGCGATTTTCATACAATTCAGTATGCATCCAGTCTGCCCTAACAAATGTAACTGTTGTATACCAATGATAACCACACTGCCGATATATATTGAGCACAGCGTGTTGATATTTTCGACTTTATCCTTTTGCAATTTTATTTGGACATAGACATTTTTGTATCGCCTACCTCTGGAAAAAAATTACAAAACTTCCAAAACACTAACATTTAAAATGACTGTGTACTAATCTTTTTTCTCTTAATCTTTTCAGTTAAATTCACAGTTGAATCTCAGAACAGCATCATGGCATGGCGGCAGGAGCGAAAACAGTCGGCAGATATTGGAAGCAGCCAAAGTGAGTATGGCATGCTTGTCAACATGTTTATATAACAAGATCCCACCTCTCCCTTTAAAATCGAATACAGTGATGAGGGCTACTGTTGTTCTTCAGGAGATTCAAGTAAACTTGGCGGCTGGTCTTTTTAAATGTGACCTCATGAAGAGCATGAGGTCATCCAAAGATCTGTGAATATACAATGTAGAAACCTGCCACCCTCATCCATCTCTTCTGTTTTATTTTCAAAATGGATACAAATAAAGTGAGGGGCGAGTAATCTTGACTCTAGTTTCTGTTGTTGTTGTTGTTGTTGTCATCAGCCTGCCTCTGTTGGATTTCTGCACATAATGCATGAATAGACTGGGGCTACTCCACAATCACAATGTGTCAAGTACCTGCACTAGCACCATTACATAACATATTGAATAAAAAATAAGGGAAAACAACAGGCCTTTCTTGCAGTTAGCAATCATTTTAGGCTGAAACAGGAACTCTCTGAACACCACTTCAACATACAGTTCACATTCAAGTCAAGGTGAAATGGCAGGTCTGCATTCTAGCCAAAAGCTTTGGGTAGCCTTTGTTATTTCACAGTGTATAATCATTTTAAATATGATATATATATTTGTGTACTGCCCTCATAGGTGGATTAGGTTACAGAAATTAATATTATATTAACAGCTCACCCACACGCTTTCTGGTAGTGTATTATAGGCTAAGGTATTTCATAACATTTTTCTATTTTTTAACAGCATTTGCAGGTCAACCACACAAGAACATGTTGGCATGGAAGTGCAGGTGGCCGTCTAAATGCGGATCCCAAAAATGTGGTGAGTTGGTAATGTATTCACCTTATTGCTTGTGTTTTTTTTCGGTTATTGGAACTACCATTGCTTATGTTATTATCATTATTTTGATTTTCATTGTCAACAGTGAATTCACACAATGGCAAGTCAATGTTAATGCTGTTCAGGGTTGACCAGGGTTCAATTGGTTATTCAGTTAACTATGTTTGATGTTATTTGGGCTTTACTTTCCATCCTCCTGTAGATGATAGCAAAGGAAAATTCATGATTTTGTCAGGAGGGCTATTTTTACTCTTACTCCTTCTTTACTTTGGGGATTTGAGTCCTAATGTGATTGTTAATATGTGCGCTGCTCTGTCTATTCATCGTGGCTTCCAATTGGAAAACATCTTTTAGACTCAGGTTTTGAATTGGATGCGCTCGACTGACCTTCAGAAGTGCATCCAACTGTTTCAAGTTAATTTCCAGCCTTTTCACCTGTTCCAGTTACTGCCAGATTCTTATTAAAGGCAGGTGTTGGGCACAAATTTCACTTTAATTTGCTTGTTGGGGGTTGCTGCGGCGATGGTGTCAAAACCATAGTGCCACCATATTGACTGGATTAGAGGAATTACCACATGTTCCCTGGCCTATGGACGGTCCCAGTGGCAGCTGTGCGGTGGGGCGTGAGCAAACAGCCACGTTGGCACGGGCGGGTTCCCAACCCCAGCCGTGATGACAGTCCCCGGGTCCCCTGGGACGCATGGTGTCAGGCTAGGGCCCCGGGTCCACCTGGAGACTCTGCTGCTGCTGCTGCTGGAGGCCCCCTGGGAGCCTGCTTGACATTTGATGTGTCGCGTGTATGTCCAGCAGGCCTGCCCGGCCTGGCCTACCGTCAAACTCCACGGCAATGCCGAGTGTGATCGTAGCGATGCCGATATTGGCAAAGCCCCATTGGTTTGAAAGTCTTGTTTTTTTTTTCGTTCTTTTCGTTTTTTTGAACGTTATTGAATTAAGTATGGTTTGTGTGTTATGCAAGTTTGTGTTGTTTTCTCACGGGCGGTTTGGCTTTTCCTGTTTCTTCTCAACAGCTGAAGGAAGTCAACTCTACCCAGATCCTATCTGCAATGCTGTCCTACGTGTGGCCAAAGGACCGACCTGACCTCCGGGCCCGCGTGGTCCTCGCTCTGGGGCTCCTTGCTGGGGCAAAGGTAAGAGTGGAAGCAAGACATGGCTTTTAACGGCTGTTAACCACCCATTGATTTCCTTTTCTGTTTATATCTTAAAACAAAGCGTGTTTTAAGCTCTTTTATAACTGCCTTTTTAATATATTTTTTGACGTGTTTTAAGCTCTTTTATAACTACCTTTTTAATATATAATCACATGATGAGTATAACTTTCTATTTTAATTAACTTGGCCTACATTAGCCATTTATTTTCTTTATCAATACATGTCTTGTTACACAAGACATGCATCTATACTTATACTATTCTTTAGTTGTTAATAAATAATAATGAGAAATTAAATTAAATGCTGTCACAAGTCCTGAAAGCATCGTGTGAATGCTCAATTCTCTCCATACCATACTATAAATCTATGGAGAAAGTTTGCCTGGGTGATAAATCATTGAAAATGGGGAGATAGTTACAGGGACTGAATTAATTAAATACATAAATGCCTTCATGATGTGCCTTTCCCAAATACTAATTGATTGGTTGATATGCATGCAGGACCTTCCTCTGACCTTTTTATATAATCCACAACACTTTGCTCTGCTGCCTGGATATAAGGATCCTTATCATGGTTGCGGTAGTTTTCCTCTTTAAACTTCCACCTGTTTTTGCACAGGCTTCTTTGCAAACTTATCCGAATGCCTTTCATTATGCAGTGTTAAAATCCTCTAAAATGTTAATAAAATTCAGATTACCATATCCATGTGATGATATACAGATCAAGGCCTGTGTGTGTGTGTGCAACAACTAGGTCTATACACATGGCGTTGTATATATCTATTAGCCTTTCAACACAATTACACAGTGTCATTTTCCTCTGTTCTTCAATAATCAAAACAGTATAACTTCTTAATGACCTATTCTTTAAGAAAAAAATAATTGATTGCAAACATCAATCAGTATGCATCGTGCTCCATTTCCTCTCTTTGTTGGTGGTCCCTAATTTACACCCTGGAAAACCAATCAGGGAATCTCGGCTTCCAAATAAGTATATCCTGCTGCCACACAGCATGGCTCCCTCTAGTGTGTACAAAAGGGGGAAAGAACACACACACAGACGAAAACCAATCTTCTCCTTCTCGTTTCCTGCTTGGTTGGAGCTAGCCTAGATTTCTGCCAGTTTGTCAGTATCCACCAAAACCACCAGCTGCGTCGAGACAATTGTTAAACCAGCTGAATAATTACGCTGTTACAATGCATCACCCCTCTGCACTCCACATTACCAGTGACATTTTCATTTCACACCATTGATAATAATGATCCCCGTGTTTCAGTTGGTCTGGAACGCGGTCCCTTCTGCCTGGGGAATGAAGGGGCTCTCTGGTCTCCTGCCTCTCTGAGTGATGGCTGAGTTTCATATTGTAAACAGAGGCTAATTCCCCACGGCCCTCAAAGGCCCTACGTGAGAAATTGACTCAATCCCTACATGAGATGTCATGTCTTCAGGTGCAGATTGACACAGCGTTGCACCGGCGCTCTGGTGTTGGATGTTAATGGGTGAGCTAACAACCACGTCATATTCCTCATCGTGGGGTTCGCATCAGCACCATTGAGGCCGTGTTTGGGTCCGGGATAATGGTGCTCGGGCTATTTATGGGTCATGTACTGTTGTCTTGGCAGCAAAGTGGCTGATGCTGTGGTGCTCCCCGAGAGACTCAGAGTACTTCTATTGTCCAGGCATAATGCTGAAGGGTATACAGAGCTATCCCTGGCGTCTGCAGTGTAAATGGTGTGCTATTAGGTGGACTCTGTCTCTATTCCCCCCCCCCCCCCCCAGGGTTGGAAAGCCGTACTATATAGACAAGTGGCCATTTTGTGTAACTTTCTTTTCTGATGTTATTTTTCCTTTTTTGTGTTCTGCTTATGTGATATTGATCGCATCAGTCGACCTCTTAAAGGAGTGTTCTTAGTTAATTAAAATTATTATTAGGTTTTATCTTTATGCTTCCTACAAGTAGTCTAAAGACATTTATGAGTGAATGCCACCTACAGTATCATTGTGCATTTTAAAATGGTCTATAGCAGAACACTATTTGGCTGTCAGTATTCTTCTAACATATCTCTTCAATGACAAAAAACAAGTGAGTGGAATGCAGTAGGGGCCACCTATGATATACATGTAAACAATGTTTATAATAAAAGATTTTTGGGCGCCGAACATAATAAATTAAATTGCACGGCTTATTGCAGTGGAGCTGGTAACCAGTGGCGGCACTGCTCCACTGCTGGATGAATGTAGAGGAAACACCCATATACACTTATAATAAATATAATATATTACACAACCCATGGTGTTATGGGATTGAAAGGTTTCGCCTCAAATGTGCTCCAAATATAAGTACAGATCCCTGCTGTGTTTGCTCGCTGGCCTAATGTGCTGCGGTTCACCCAGCCTTCACCCACCCAGAGTCACACAGCTGTCCCTGTGCTTTTAATTAGACCTAATAACCATCTCAATTCCATTAGTGGCATGCATCAGCCACCTCCACAGCGCCAGCGCAGCCAACTGCTGCACACAGACACACGCAGGCGGATGTACATGCATGTGTGTATATTATGCATGTTCATTCGTATGTATATATTCCAATTGATTGTCATCCGCCAGAGGACCCCAAAAACAGAGGACTCTGTTATTGGCAGCTGACTGCGGAAGAGCCTTCTTTTCCTCTTTTTATTTATTGCGTTTTGTTTGCATGAATAATGGGGCCTGACAATAGATTGTCAAATTCTACCCAGTCTGAAGACGCACACGCATGCACGCACGCACGCACACGCGATATGCCTAAATGCTCTGGGCTATCTCAAAAGGTTTCCCCCTCTCCTCTCTTGTTGTCAGATTTATTTTCTTCTCTCTCTCTTCTTCTCCCCTGAATCCTGCCCTTCCCTCCCTCTCCTCTCCCACAGATGACTAATGTGACGGTGCCGTTCATGTTTAAGTATGCGGTGGACGAACTCAACCAGATGTCGGGACACATGCTGAACCTGAGTGACGCGCCAAGCACTGTGGCTACCATGGCAACGGCGGTGCTGATTGGCTGTGAGTCCCAGACTTGTTTTTATGTTGTTTTTTTTCTTCAGCTGCTGCCAGGTGCTGGGCTCATCAGAGGGGACTATGGGACTGCCTATTATCTCCGGGCTGACCTTTCCCAACACATTCATATCGATGGAGCTGCGCAACCTGCACTTTCCGTCCTATTATTTACTTTATGGCCCTCCTCGACTGGTGTAGTTCTCTTCCAGTTAATCCACATGGTTCCCTCGCGTCTCCTGATAACTTAAGACTCAATAAGTGTCCAGAATAGTAGGAATTTCATATTGTGATAGACTTTTGATCAATATCAATATAAAACAAGTTCAATATATATCGACAAGAGACTGGACCACCGAATCTAGCAGCTGGGTTTGTTACACAACCACGGTTCCATACTTATTTACAATATTTGAGTGTTTTTCATTGTTGTATCGACATGAACACGAACAGTGGAAGGTCATATTAAGTGTTAAACATAAGTGTTTAAATCCAGCATGGTAATTCCTAGTCTTTTTAGGTAATTCAATTATCAATAGATATCTTAGATATATAGATATAGATATATATATATAGATAGATAGATATATTGATCAATATGATCAAGTTATATCGTGATATGTCTTTTAGCCATATCGCTCAGGCCTAGCAGGAAGTCTTGTCGGCCTTTGTAATTCTCCTGGACACAGTTGTTTTCTAAATAACATCAGAAAGTGTAATTGATCATCAACAGCAAGAGGCTTTTAATGAGGGTTTATAATTATTACAACTAGGGATCGACCGATATGGATTTTTTAAGACCGATACCGTTTTTTTTTTTTTTTCATCCGCCTTAGCCAATAACCGATACGCCGGTACCGATACACGTAGAAAACGACAGTAGAAAAAGACAGATATATCGGCCGATAATATCGGCCGATATATCTGTCAATTACTAATTAGAATGCGGGTCAAGGGTCGCTCGCAAGGCGAATACGAAAATCCCTTCCTGATTAGAGGAATCCTGCTGAGGCTGTGATGTAGGGGGGAAAAAGGAAAAATCAAATGAATAACGTCAACTGAGCACTCGGCACAAGTCACTCTGGCCTGGTGTGAGATCAGATTGGATGTACTCTGCACTTATCCCTGTAGCCACTTATTTTAATAAGCCCACTTAGGTGCTGCACACTAATGCTGTCTGTGGAATAATTGGGGCACAGGAACACAACCGCAAACTGGGGAGCATTAGAATAAGAGCAAGAATGAAAGGCTTTTTCTTGTGGACAATGGGAATTAGATCCCCTGTTCCCAATGTGAGATGCTAGCTGCAGCGAGACAGTGAAATTCGGCTGAAAAGGTTGCTCTGTGTTCACTGTTCATTCCACCTTGTCACACGGAGACGCGTTCATTAAACGAGTATTCCCATTTAACGCCACATTACAGCCCATGAAGACCGAGCCAAGCCTTTATTGCCCCCGCCTTTGGCTTCTGCAGGCAATCCCAGAGTGTTCACAGTCTGTTAAATCGCGCAACGCACAAGTCATACATGTGATCCGCGTGTACGATGTTACTGGAGGATCTCGCAGAATGGGAATAGTGGGTTACGTTGTTATTGGATGCTCAATTTAGCATGCGCTAATGCAGGAGCGTGCTATTATTTTAAATTGGAACTAGTGGTCTTCCTGCGCCTCAAAAAATGCTCTACAAAGAAAACACAAAAGATGTATTCCAAAAACCCCTCCCCACTATCGACGGCGCCGCATCAGCCGAGGCACTGGTGAAATTTGAGCTTGTTCACTGACAAATAATTTCCTTTCCCCGGTACACTTATTAAAAACCTCCTCCCCCTCTTCTGGTATTCCGCTCACACATGCATCCCCCTCCTCACCAAACACACACATACAGGCACAACCTCCCTCCCTCCCTCCCTCCCTCCCTCCCTCCCTCCCCCCCCCCTGTCTGCAGAGCGCTGCCCTGCCTCCCACCAGTAGTGAGACTTCAGACGGCATCCTGCTCTGTAATTAGAGAGCCTAAAGGGGGGTGGGGGGGCCGGGGTGCTGCTGCTGCTGCTGCTGCTGCTGCTGCATAGAAAGGTTTGCACACCGGCTAAGACGGTCCTGCCTTCTTCTTTTGTGCAAGCATTCAGTCTATTTCTCCCTATCCAACCCCC
>NC_140276.1:5272870-5288085 GCF_964030765.1 Micromesistius poutassou | reverse complement strand
TGTTAACGGCCTCCCACGGTCTCTGCTCCCAGGACCCGCTTCCGGATAGAGATGAACAAGGCAGACAATGAGGCAGGCAATGCTGCCATCGACTCTCTGCTCAACTACGAGACCGTCAAGGTGAGAACAGCCTCAAAACAGTGTTTTTTTTTTTTTTTCCTCCACCACCGAGCGAGCGCACCACACCTCCATCACCGACCTTTAAGGAAGAAATTCACGCAGCCAAGCACATCTATGCACCATTACCATTGAGGCCAATTTGCATGCATCTGGGTGTATTTTTGCTTCTGTTAGATTTCCTTGCCAAGTGCTGGGTGGCACACGCGGGGAATCCTATTGTTTGGATGTTTTGAGACAGTCGGGGCCCTGTGGTTATTTTAAAGTAGTTATTGTTGGTTGGTTTTATGCCAAAGCAATCGTATGCGTCAGGGCTGGCTTGTGTAACCCTTTTTGATAGGATGCGTTGATATCACGGTGTGACCGCAGACTCTTTTATGGGTTTAACTATATCACGCCACTGGGTCAATGGGCAACCTGAAAAACGCATATGTAATCCGTCGTTTCAAATTGATAAGATATATGACGTATGCTTGTGGCAACTAGTGGATGTATAAGGCACTGCAAAGGAACCTTTGCAGTCACATGTGCAGTCACATTATGCAACGAAACGCAATGGCAAAGTCTTTTCATTATCACCCCGCCTTAAACTACCATCCCCCTCCCATAAGCCCCTCTTCTTTCTCACCCCTATTTCGTCACCCCTTCCCTTTTTGTCTCACCCTAGTGTTTTTTTTTGGTCCTCTCCACATATAAGCCACGGCACAATGATGTGAACAAATATTTACATGCAGAATCTGTCTCCGATAGTGCTGTGTTTCATTAGCATGATTACCCCTGGCAAAATGTGTCTTTTAATTAATTTGATTAAAAAAGCCCTCTCTTTGTTTTTGCTCTCCCACCGTCTAACTCCTTGAGAAAATCCCTAATTCTTCTTTGTTTATTATTCAAATGGAGGCCGTTTTCTACATGGTCTTTTGGCCTCATTATCGGGTATTATTGTCATCATCCTTTATTCAATTTCTTGATTATGCCTGTAGACCGACACTCTGTGTCAAGTTTGACCGCGTGGAGCTTTTTTAATTGTGACTGGCGTTACCCGCTGATCTGGAGTCGTTCCTTCGGAAGTGCCGTGCGAGATGGTGACACACACCTTCTGAGTGGGATCCTCCCTGTCTTTTTTGTTAAGCCATGTCTCATGTAGCCCGGGTGTGCACAGAACCCATCCCCATCTCTCCCTGAGCTTTTCATCCCTTTAGTGGTTCCTGCAGATATATTTTGGTAGCCACGTTATTTCCTCTGCCGCATTCTGCCTTTTTTTTTTTGTGTCCTGCTCTTCCCTTAATGTTTTGTTTTTGTGGTATTCTTTGTCATCTGTGTCAATGCGGCTGGATTTAGCATCACTGTGAGCACTGAGTGTGCATATGTAATTAGATCCCCGCCCACTCAGAAATCCGTTCCACTTCCACAAAAGGCCCTGGCTGACATTCTGAGCACGACACACACACACACACACACACACACACACACACACACACACACACACACACACACACACACACACCTCTACTTCTTCCATATGTTTCCCGTGCATAGATGACAACAGAATCCTCAACGGCTGCACTCATTGGCCAGCGTGAAGGAGTGCCCACTTAGTTGGAGCAATAGAATCAACATCACACACCCTTAACAAAAACTATTGGACAACGAGCAGGCAAAGGTTAAGTGCCATCTTCGTCGCGGTGTGGTTTTTGTGGATTTAGCCTTAAACTTGGAGGGTTTTTTCGTATTTTCTTTGTCACAGGCCCTGTTGTTTTCTATGGAATGCAAGGCTGCAATGTTTTTACTTATTGCCAAGAGATTTCAGCAAGGGCACTTTCTTACGGTCTGTCGAGGCATTTAAACTGGGTTTTAGTACCAAGTTACTCAAACTAACACATTTGCTTATGAATAAATACATATTTCTGCCTCGTTTCCACATTGAAAGCCTATTTTGGATTTATTTAAGCAAGCCCATGCTCATTCACTTAGGGATGCAAGCCCTGCAGATGAAGATCACGGATATAAGCGGCTTTGTAGGGATTCGGTAATCATTAAACACACTCTTTCTTGTGCTCGCACACACTATATTTATATACCGCTCGTTCAGCTGTACGATAATCACAGATCAATCTAATGTTTCCTTTACAAAGTTTAGTCTGGCAGAGCTATCAAGGGATCTTATTTTATAGATCAGTACAAAACAAGGGCTTCAGCAGACTGTTAGGTTTCAGAACGGTAATGTAGCTCTGAGGCAGGTTGTGTTAAGGGGACTGCCTTGATGCAGCACTTTGATCCCGCCATCATATCACCTTCGCCACACTCCTTATGTCTGTCTCTCCGCATCACTCCCTACCCGCCCTTCTACCCAATCAAACCCGTCTCTTCTCTACTCTCCCCATCTCTCCCTATCTGCCCTTCTACCCCGTCAAACCCCGTATCTTCTCCACTCGCTCTCCGACTCCGACCCCCAGTACTTCAACAACGAAAAGTACGAGGCAGAGCGCTACGACAACTACCTGAAGACCTACGAGTCGTCGTCACTGAAGACCACCAGCACGCTGGCGCTGCTCAACTTCGGCCAGAGCGCCATCTTCAGCGTCGGCCTGACCGGCATCATGGTGCTAGCCAGCAAGGGCATCATGGCAGGTGAGGTTTTTGAAATGGGAGCACGGTAGCATGGAAATTGAGAGATTAAAAAAAAAAAAAAAACGGAATATATTTGCATGGTGTTACAGCTAAAATAGGGTCGGAGGAAAGAAGGCAAAGTACTGCGTTTTGGGTGCGTTCATTTTGTTTTGCCGAAATAACAAAGTAACATGGATGCCATGTAACTGAGTCCTTTGCAGAAAACGTGAAATGGAGGTGTACCTCGATTAAGATTCAGCCTTGTCAAATGCCCGTGCCTTGTCACTACTGATTTGCTCCATAGCCAACGTGCAAACTGTTCCATGAACCCAGCCCCCTGCTTCTTTTTTAAACCCATGACTCACCGATTCATCTGTGGTGTTTTTGTGGCAGGTACGATGACGGTGGGAGACCTGGTCATGGTGAACGGCCTGCTGTTCCAGCTCTCCCTTCCCCTCAACTTCCTGGGCACCGTGTACCGAGAGACCAGGCAGGCGCTCATAGACATGCACACCCTCTTCACCCTGCTCAGTGTCGACCCCAAGATCAAGGTAATGTCCTCGCCGCAGCTTGTACTTGGCCCCCTTTCTTAAACACCAGCCATGCTTTTCAAACATTTATTCACAAGCTTTTATACAATAACTCATTGGCAAGGATTCAGGGTCTATGGACCTGGAGAACTATTGAGGGTAGAAAACTTGAAAGCGCCGCATCTGATGCTCTCGCCCTCGCTCAGAGAGTCCTTAACGTCCTTATTTCCGTATCGCCTCGTTCATTCGTGTTAATGAAGCATGTGACTCAATGGTCTCTTAATGAGGACAGCGAGCGCTGCGGAGATGACTGCTGCCACTTAAGAAGTGTGATGAAAATGTACAGGTTTGACTGGGGGGAAGGAGGAAGCGGGTGCTGTGTCGCGGGTGTGAGATTCCCTAGTCCACCTGGCAATTAATATCACTTGAGCCCTGGAGTCCAACACATTGTCACGATCAAGATTACGAAGGCTCGTAGTTTATTGGAAACTGTGTATGGGGTTTGAGATATGAGTAGAGCAGGAATATTCGAACTGCGGTCAATATTTGGGAATGCGAGATGCCCTTTTATGTGATGGTAGAAAAAGGAAATTAGTGAGGACGTCTCGTCCTCACTGTGTGCTGGCTACAGCTGTGCGCTCCTTTTTTTTTATATCATTTTGATTGGACAAATATCATTTTGGATCTGCATATTATCACTGCCTGTTATCAGTCTTTTTTGTAAATGTAGATAATTAAGCACAATATTGAGTTTTTTTCAGGGTGCATTTGGCAGTGCTTGAAAGCGATCCACAAAAAAAGTGTTTTGCAAGGGATTTTGGGTTGATGTGGTGTGCTGTTACCTGCGGGATCTGACAGCATTCCCCCGAGTATTCAATCTGGATTGCATTGAAAAGGAAATAAAGAGGGCTTTGGGATGGGATTGATGAAAATTTGTCCCTGTATAAACAAGCTCATAGGTTTCTGTTTGTTTTTAGGGAAGAGAGACAGGCCAAGAGACAGATCTACTTATATTTGTTAACTGATCTCGATTTGGCACTATCCCTTAAATGCTATGTGTTATACATGCTATACATGTTTTTGCCCGCAAACATGAAATACTGAAAATGAAGGCCATTTTTACAACGCAAGACCGCGCATCTTCGTGTCACACAAGCGCACTTAAGGGCGAATGTCGGTCTGGCTGCTTAACAATATGGATGCCACTCCTATTCCCAGCCTGTAATTACAGTAGGAAAATGAATCTGCCCAGTTATTTTCACTCATCACTAATGCTCCTCTCCATTGTCTCTCCCTGTGGGATGGCACTGCCTGGCAACCCATTACTGCTTGAACACAGTTTAACAGTCTCTCTCTCTCTCTCTCTCTCTCTCTCTCTCTCTCTCTCTCTCTCTCTCTCACCAAGTCACCCCCTTTTTTTTTTTTTTATGCAGATGAAACCCACCCACCCCACCCCTCCTCCATTAAAACCGCTCAGTGAAAATGTTATTTGATTTTGCCACAGTCACACACCTTCCTCCCACACTTCCTAACTCTCCCCCCCCCTCCAACCCCCTCCCCCACATCCCTCCTCTTTTCCATTTTGTTGTGTGGAATTAACATCTGTTTATACAAATGAACCGAGTGTTATCATCTATATTCATTGCCTGTGGGGGAGGGGCGGGGGGGGGGGCATAGTGGGTGATTATGTTGCTATTAGTATAGACGCAGGGCGACTCGCAGGCAAGGTCAGCGTCGCTGTCGTCGGCGGTCTGAAAAAAAACAGCAATCCTTTTTAGGTACGACAACAAAGGAGCGATGACTCCCACTCAGGAACGTGGTCCCTTTAAATGGTCTGTTCTACACAATTGTCACGGGGGGTGTTGAGTTGAGTGGTGGACGAGGGGGGGGGGGGGGCATATTTTAATCCTATGCGGCGTGTGTGTGTGTCGTTTGCACATACCTTGCATCACACTCAGAGGGGAGGGGCTAACGCGTAGCAGAGGTGAAAGGAAAGCCATCGTAGCGGTGAACCAAACTCTTCCCTGTGTGTGTGTGTGTGTGTGTGTGCGTGTGTGTGTGTTTGTGTGTTTGTGACCCCTCCACCCCTATCTTCCTCCACAGGAGCGTGATCTGGCCCCGGTGCTGGCGGTCGAGCCTCAGGACGCCACCATCCGCTTCGAGGACGTGTACTTCGAGTACCTGGACGGCCAGAAGGTGCTGACGGGCGTGTCCTTTGACGTGCCCGCGGGGAAGAAGGTGGCCATCGTCGGCGGCAGCGGGTCAGGGTAGGTGATCTGGGTGCCCGGAGAGCCTGTCCTCCCACCAGTGTTGCGGTGGTGGTGGTGGTTGTTCTGCAGAGCCGGTCGTCCCACCCATGTTGTGGTGGTTGTTGTTGTTTGGTGTTCCACCAGTCCCCTCGCTCGCCTCTGGAACTCTCTCCCGCTGTCCATCCGTACCTTTAAATCTGCCATCCAAACTCCCCTGCTCCGACTGGCCTATCCCACTTAACTCCACCCACCAGCCAATTGAATGAATACGTTGCATTGTTTATTTTTTACTCCGTCTTTGAAAAAAGGATCGCTGAAATGCTTCGATTTGGCTTCCGGTCCTGTATGACGTCATACGGGACCAGGTTACCTCCCCTTTCTCTGCTTGCCCCGCCCAGAGAATTTGGCCCGCCAATGAGACAATGAGCTAGGACCGTGCGAGCGCCACAGGTGTGTGTGTGTGTGAATATACACACTGTAATGCAAGTGTTCTTTGTTATTTGGATAACCGTTCTGCTGTTGGTGTTGTGGCGCATAACACACAACACAATAACGCAAGCTTGCATAAAGCTCCCATTTGGTAAAAAGACTAGACTGCATCGGGTAGAGCTGGGCGATTAATCAAATTTTGATCGCAATTTCGATTTCAGAGTGAAATAATCACCAAACTAATATAATCGAGTTGAAACGATATTTTTTATTTTTTATTTATTTTATTTATTTTAATTTTTTTTATAGAAATTGCAGAACAGCTGGATTCATATCTGGACTTTATTTTCTATTTGACCATTTTGTGTATTTTTTTAAGGGGAAATTTCAAAGTTCTCATTTAAAAAGTGTTTTTTTTGGAGAGAAATTCTGAATAAATGAATTCGATTTTTTTTAGATTTTCTTTTAATCGAGCAGCCCTAGCGTCTGGTTGGTTGAGAAGGAATTGGGAACTGCAACATGGAGGAGAAAAGGATTGTTGCCCAGGATTGTTCGTCGGAGCACCGCTGTCGCGGCAGCGGGGCTGGGTGGCCAGCGTTCAGCGGGCAGCGGGGCTCCGACGGACAATCCTGGGCAACAATCCTTTTCTCCTCCATGTCGCGGTTCCCAATTCCTTGTCAACCAACCCGACGCAGACAACCCCGGGCAACAATCCCCTTCTTCGCGGTTCAGTCTGTACTTAATATTGACGTGGAAGTACCAGTGGAAGAGGTGTCTGAGAACCCGACGCAGTCGTTTGAGATTCATAATATGAGAGGCGCAAACAGCTTTTGACCATGATAATATATATTATATTATATAGATATCTAAATATAATATGATATTATTTAGATATAGAGCTCCAGGACTCCTGCCGGAGCACCCGGAGTGTTCAGTGTTCCACTGTAAACACTAGCGCATGGTACCGTGGCCGCAAGTTGCTCAGGGCCACACCCCCACCCTCCACCTTGACCCGCCTCTAAAAACGGCGCGTTTGTGGAGAGCTCATTGTGGGACTGGCTTGTAGTGGCTGTAACTCTGCACCAAGGCTGAATTTCTTGAACGTCTTCAAGTACTGTATTAGGGGCCCACTAATACCTATATTCAAGCATCCATAAAATAGCATGCCATGGGACCTTTAAATTGTATTTGCTTGTCTAAACTGTAAGGTGACCTTTAGAGGGCGCCTTACAGGTTGTGAAAGGCGCCCTGAAATAAAATGTATTTTATTTTTATTATTATTATTATTATTATTATTATTATTATTAGTCCGTTCTCTTGACAGCATCCTAGACCGCGCCCCTACACAGGTCGATCGCCGAGGCCAACATTTTGTCTCTCTTCACGCAGGAAGAGCACCATCGTGCGACTGCTGTTCCGCTTCTACGAGCCCCAGCAGGGGAACATCTACATCGGGGGCCAGAACATCCGGGACGTCAGCCTGGACAGCCTGCGGAGGGCTCTGGGGGTTGTGCCACAGGTTTGTGGAGGAGGCTTACTGCACCAACCGGGGCTAGAGATTCAATTCATATGTGTTTTGGTTGGGATGTGCATATATTCATATAGAAGTTCACTGCTGGCAGCTGTGTCTCCACCAGCGATATGAAATGTATATGTCACTGTAGTTTAACCGTAATTGTATTACAATGAGATGAGGAAAGTAACTTTTACAGACATAAACTTTATTTATATTGATTCATTTTGGCTGGATGATCATGAGGTACTTCAGTTATGCTTTGGGATTGAAAGCTTTTTTTTTTTAGCAGATTTGATTTGACATGCTTTTGAGGGACGGCTGAATATTCTGCTGAGGACAGAGCTGTGAGATAATTTTTTATTGAAATGTAATGAAATTAAATGTAATGAAAGGTCCGACACACATTTTGGCGGCTTGTAAACCCATGAGGGCCGGGCAACAGACTCTATCTAAATATATAAGCAACAAGGGGGCAGCGTAGAACAGTGTAAAGCCAAAGTCACAACACCCTGCAACGCATTCATTGCACTCAGCCCACGACGTGATCCGAACAGATGGCAGGTGAACTGCTCATGGCATTTTGTTTTTCCCCGAGCGCCGTCCCGTTGTGTGGTTTTGTTTCGCCTCGGTGGCTGTCGGCCGCCACAGTGAAGCGATTGTCTAAAATTATTTTTATTTCTCTCTTTTATTTTTTTTGGCGCCGGTGTGTGTGCTGGCAGGACGCCGTGCTGTTCCACAACACCATCTACTACAACCTGCTGTACGGCAACATCAACGCCTCGCGGGAGGACGTGTACCAAGTGGCGCGGCTGGCGGGCCTGCACGACGCCATCCTCAAGATGCCCCACGGCTACGACACGCAGGTCGGCGAGAGGGGACTCAAACTATCGGGTACGAGCTGACGACGACGGCGGCGCTGCATCGTCATGGGGATCGCTCAACGCTCTCTGCTGCCGCTGTGAAGATCCCTCTGAGGCGGGGTGGGGAGGGTGGGGTGGTGGGGAGGGGAGGGATATGACAGGGTTTATTAAACTGAGCTTTGTTTCGAGCCCAGCGTGTGCAGCACACACACACGTGCACACACACACACACACACACACACGCTCCCACACACTTGATGCTCTCACAGACACACACGCATGCAGTCACACACACGCGGTTGTATTTTCACTGGTTTCTCCATGGCCCCCAAGTCGCTTTTAACAAATGTGACTGTAAATTGATGTGACGAAAAAGGGAAATTGTCTTGTTATGGTGAAAGTGGCTATTTAACAACGAAAGCAGGAGCAGCGCACCAAAGAAATTGTGCGAGTGTATGTACGGCAAGAGAGGGGACATTTCAATAGAGGAGAGATCTATCAAGCTAGATCGCAGCCCTAGTCTGTGACACAACGCTAATGTTCCCCTAATGGTTCAGTAATACGACGACTCATCTAATCAAAAACGCCATATTTATGATTACTATATTCATGCACATTTAGGAATGTGTAGTGTCCATTAGTAAAAATGTAAATTCATTTTAAATAAGACTATTGGCTGCGGTGGCTTCAAAAGTTATATATTATTTTTCCTTTTAATTTTCCATTTAAGTGGACCAAATTATTATTGTGCCCGGTTAACAGATGTTCCTTAAATGGAAAAAGATACTCAAAAGCTGATTTGGCACCGGCCCTGCTGGGTTTTTCTCCTGCTTCGCTCGGACGCGTGGGCCGCCACCGTGACGCCTGATGGGAAAATGAACCCCTAATGAATCTGAACTGATAAGAGACGACCATTTAATAATTTGGCTCATAGCAACCCTTGCATAACTTATTTAGTCCGAATGCTAAATGTCATTCAAGTCAACATTCAACTCTGCGCAATTACTGGCAGCATGATTGCCTTCATGCGGCGTGAGCTGGTGCGCAGGCGATGGAGAGAGAAAGAGAGAGAGAGAGAGAGAGAGAGAGGGATAGAGACGGAGGGGAGAGAGTTAAATAAAGAGGTGACTACATTCTCATTAATTTCGCTGCCTGTGTGTGTGACTGCTGCCAGAGTGTGCATCGGGCAGCGTTTGGGGGAGGGAGGGGAAGGGTGCAAGTGCTCCAAGGCTTTCACCTCTGCTCCCTTCTCTGCTGCTGCTGCTGCTGGTATTTATAACCGCTGAACACCAGTTGCTTTGAAAGGACTGCCTGCCATAAAGGCCCTGTCGGAGCGCCGCTATGAAAATTCACATGTGCCCGCACTACAATTTCCCCTTCACAATCGAGTGAGTGCTTCCGGTCCAAGGCCCCTGGCAGAAATTATGTTTGTTGTGCGGCTGTGTTGGTTAATGTTAAACTGGGCCGATGGGATGCATCGCACGCACGCACGCACGCATCTCTCGGATGCTTGTGTGTGGATGACGTTGTTGTTGTTGTTGTTGTTGTTGATGTTGTTTTTTCTTCCTGGGGTCGTCTGTTGGGTTTTCTCCAGGAGGGGAGAAGCAGCGGGTAGCCATCGCCCGTGCCATCCTCAAGCAGCCTCCCATCCTGTTGTACGACGAGGCCACGTCCTCCTTGGATTCCATCACAGAAGAGGTGAGCCGTCCGAATTGTATCCCCCCCCCCCCCCCCATGTAGACAACGTCCCCCGTGTAGAAAAGGCCCCCCTACTCACGGCGTGCCCCCCCCCCTTGACCGCATGAAGACCACCGTGCGACCAGGAGCGCATGTGCGCTCAATCAACTGGGCTCATGTTCACACTTAGGCCCAGTCCCATTTCTCTCCCCTTAACAAGAACATTGAACACTTGCTTTGAGTGCCCTTAGCTGCAAGTCCGCTCCCGAGCTGGCTAGCGTTCAAGGGTTGATTTTAAGGGAAAAACAGCACTCCTCCTTGCTCCCCCAAGTATTGGGACACACTACCCCTTCGCGGGAACGTGCAAAATCTAGGGTTATGGCTCAAATCTAGGAGAAGGGGGAGAATTGGGACATGGTCTTAGCATGCGCGAGTGCCCTTGAATAGCTGTCACTAGGTTATCCAGGTAGCTATGCAATCATTCCGCTCAGATCGCAGTGCTCCTTTTGTCGCGCTATGACCGGTGGGAGGAGTCGGAAATTAACTATGAGAGGTCGGTTGAGTGTGTGTTTTTGTGTCACGTCTCCGTGTGGACACAACCTGCACTCACCCACCCACTCACTCACGCATGATCACTGATCACCTTCCTTTTCTCTGTTGCCGTCCTAGCCCATTGCTGGTTTGTTTTTCGCCTTTCACTTTGCAAGTCTCTTTAGGAGTATTGAAAATGAACAAGGAGAAGGACAGCCAGTTCCAGCTTTTTAGGTTCAGAAAGGGCAGTAGCAGACATGAGTTGATCCTTTCTATCCGTTCCATAATTTTGATTTATATATGGTTATTTATGAATACCCAGCGCTGTCCTTGGTGTCAGCTTTCTCTGCGACGTCATACGCATCATTTAATATGCATCATTTCATATGCTCGTAATGCAAAGGCAGGTAAACAAACATGTGAGATATTGCTGAGCCGCATTGCGTTGGCTTAGCATTGGCTGAAACTTGATGCTGGCTGGAATTAGGTTTCATATATATACTGTCATTCATGTCATACCCGCATTTACTTTTGGAAACTGTAATTGTAAAACAATGTTGTTAATGCTATTCATATTTCCTTGATGCCATGGAATATTTGACTATGCTGATAATAATGTTCTCTGTGTGTGTGTGTGTGTGTGTGCGTGCGTGCGTGTTCTTGCAGAACATTCTCAATTCAATGAAGGAGATGGTGAAGGACAGGACCTCCATGTTCATAGCCCACAGGCTTTCCACCATCGTAGATGCTGATGAGATTATCGTACTCAGTCAGGTAAGAAAGGAGCGTGTTATATCTGATCCTCCGCAGACCCCGGTTGAAACGGTTGTTATTTTCGGTCCTTTCCAGAGAAAGGGCCTCATTCACATGGGTTCCTGCAGCTAATTACGAGAGCGTCCACCACGCCGGGTGTTAACAGTGCGTCATGTTAATTACCAGGCCCAATTAAATTGTATCGCCGTGGCGACCCGGACACCGGCTGACCCCCGGTGCACGGCGGGCCTCGTAGGCAGAGCCATTTGCTTCCCAGCGCTCGCATCTCCTTCATCTACCTTTCACCCCCCTCCCCCGTCCGTGTGAGGTGGTCCGTCATGCTCTTCTCATTAAAGCACGACCGGCGACTACAGGGGGCAGCGCGCGCGCGCCCATAGAAACAAATGTATGGCGCTTTTATTATTTTTTTTTTCCTCCGTAAGTGCTCATTAGCGCACTCTTGCGAGTTGTTTTTGTCAGATGGCCCGAGTCTTGTTTGTCGCCATGACTAATCATGTATGGGCCAGCTTCCCAGACATGAGAGAGAGGCCTTGTCCTGGGCTAAAATAGTCTCTCAATGGACGGCTCCATTCAAGCTTGCTTTTTTTTTTTTTTTTTTTTTTACCCTTGTTTTCCCGACCGTGGCTAACCGGGGGTGTTCTGATGCTAAACACAGCCAGGTAGGGCTAGGGCACAAGTGCACCGTACTGAGCGATAGTTTTTTTTTTCTTTTCTTTTATACACACGGTAAGGTAACGGGGGGGGGGCCGCGCGTAATTAGGACGAGCATCAACTGTGACAGCTTAGGCTGTTTTAGACCGAGCGGTGCCGTGGCGCCATCCAGGTGCGACGTGGTTTCGCCGTCCATGGCGGTGTCGGGAGGTGACGCGAGAGGCGTTGGTGTCCTCCCGCGGAACGGGAGGCCGTGTTCTCTGTGTCTTTTCTCTCTTTTTTTTTTTTTTCTTTCTTTGCTCCGCGCCCGTGGCTGCGGCGTCAGATGGTGGGGATCAGAGGGGTTGCGGCGAGAAGGCATGTTTGCTTGTGATGTCGCTATGGCATTCGCTGGTGTCATCAGCGGAGGACTGCCTGGGGGTGCTCATTAAAATAACTAGTAGAAGCCAGTCACGTGCTCATCTCTCTCTCTCTCTCTCTGCCTCTCTCTCTCTCTCTCTCTGCCTCTCTCTCACTCTCTCTGTATCTGTCTCTCTCTCTCGCTCTCTGCCTCCTCACGCACGAACGCACGCTCACTCGCCCAGCCAAAGCCCATGCCAACACCTCTGCATGTGCTCCTGGGTAGGTGGGTGGGTGGGTGGGTGGGGGGAGCTGGGGTGATTTATTCATGTTGACTGTGTGGGAGGGAGGCCTGTCTGTGTTTGTGTGTGTGTGTGTGTGTGTGTGTTGTTTTGCGGTGGGAAGTGAACAGTTGTTGGGGAGGCGGCAGGGCTAGCTGATGGGGAGCTCTCTGGGAGGCAGAGTGTGGCGATGCTCCGCGGTCGCCATCAGCCACATGCTATGCATTCTAATATTCAGAGAGAGAGAGAGAGAGAGAGAGAGAGAGAGAGTCAGTCTCAAACGCACTCCGGACGAGCTCTCCATCTTTCTCCGGCGGTTGTCGTGTTTCCCTTTGCGTTGGCGTCACTGTTCCCCCCACGTGCTCCTCCAGGGTAAGGTGGCGGAGCGGGGGAGCCACCAGGCGCTGGTGGCCACGCCGGGCGGCCTGTACGCAGACCTGTGGAACACGCAGAACAGCAAGATGCTGAGCGGCGCCGGCGGCGGGGCGGGCACCGGCGAGGAGCTGCCGGCCGAGCGGATCAACCCCAAGGAGGAGGAGCGCAAGAAGCTGCAGGAGGAGATTGTCAACAGCGTGAAGGGCTGCGGGAACTGCACCTGCTGAGAGCAGCCGTGGGAGGGTTTCCATGTGATGTGCCGCCGCGCAACGTCCCAAGCCGCCGTCTCGGTGCTTCCCCCCCCCCCCCCCCCCCCCCCCCCCCACTATTATTGAAGCCCTGCTGTTGGTTAACGCCACGATTCTAGAATAACAAACGCAACCATTTTTTGGTTCAAGAAAGTAGCGATACGTTGTCTTGGAATGGGCGTGTGGAACTTCAGCTTCCCATGAATTGAAACCCTCCCATGGAGTGAACTCCAGCTCTTCTTCTTCCACCACCTCCTCCTCCTCCTCCTCCTCTTCCTTCAGATGGTCTGCAAATGTAGAAGCCCCCTTCTTACCGGCAGTTGAAGGGTGGGGGCTCCTTGTCCCCCTCTCTCCCTCCCTCCCTCCCTCCCTCCCTCCCTCCCTCCATCCATCTCTCCATCTCTCGGCCCCTCGCCCTCCTCTTTAACCCTTCCATCCCTGGCGTGGAGAGGAAGCCTGGGGAGCAGGACCCATCCCGGGCGGGGGGCCAGGAGACGTGGCTGACGCGACAGTTGAAGCCTCAGCGGAAGCCAACTATAGGAGATGATGTATATGAATACGTGTATATGGGTGCTCGGCATCTGTTGGTCAACATGGTAGGTTTTTGTTGGATTCTTTGTCACCATCAGGTTCGATGACACCGCTCATCATAACAGATGAGAGCACATGTAATTATTGAGATAAATGCCTTTATTTTCACACACTGCTCATGTTGACTCAAATCTTTTTTTTTTTTTTTTTTTCTGTGCATTTTTTCATGTGATTTTTTTTTTTTTTTTTTTTTTTTTTTTTTTTAAGAATACGTATGTATTGAAATTGGGAGGCGTGGGTGGTAGGGTAGGGTGTGTGGGGGGGGGGTGTAATAAATGTACACTCTGTTGTTTACAGGCAGATGTTTTTTCAGAAAAAATTGTCTTCTTGGCAGTTTAAAACCGTTCTTAGGTTTATGACAACGTGTAACAAGTGGAATTTATTGAGGTGTGAAACGTCTCCAAAGGGAGCTGGCAGTGTATGTGCTGCAGTCACATACAAGTGACGCCTGGAGACAAGTAATGGCAGCACAGCACAGTATTTTGAGAGTAGCGGGCTCCATTTTTAGAAACGCCAAGCATTGAGGCAACAATAACACGGCACCATTTGAAAGTATTGTATAATATAACGGGGATGGTCGGAATCGGCGAGTCGAGATGTTTGAGCGCTGTGACGTCACGATTTGTTTTCTAAGACAACTTCCTGTATTGTACAAACGTTCACCCTTATGTTCACGTAAGGGCCGAGGAATGTGTACATTTTTTTATTATTATTATTGCCTCGGTTAATGAGGCTTTATTTATCTGGTTTGGACAAACATTTGGTGTTGTACAGCTGTGGAATTCCCATCCGATGCAATCAAAGTAAAATTTAACGACATCATAACCAATAATACAAAACTGGTAGTTTTTTCCCCCCCTCTTTATTATGCAATTCATCACTGCTGGTGTCTAAATAAAAAAAGTGTTTTAAATTATTTCGTTGTGTTGGTATTTCTTTACAATTGAAAAAGAAACACAAAGTTATCGACGTGTACAGCAGGCCATTAAGCCCTCGATGGACAACATCAACCAAAAGGCATGGACAGACGAGACAAAAGGCTGGCTTCATCAAGCCGCCCCCAGCAGCACCTTCCAGAGGGAGCGACGGATGAAAGTGGATTTGGTTGGGTCTCTGGCTGAAAGGAAACCGACCGGCTGATTAGCGGCTGGACCGGGTGTCCTTTCATGCACCATGTCTCGGGTGATGACTTGATGTTAATGACGTCTGTCTAATCTAACCTAGGAAGAGATTACCAGTCAATTCATTAGTGAGACGCTACAATGTCCAACTACTTTCCCCCTAACGGCTTATCTTGCTAATTATGCAAAGGGTATAATTCACTGAGAGACGTTTTTTTTCTTTTTTTTCATATGTTGGTTTTCTTTTATGTTACTGTTGAATATTATGATTACATTGCCTTTTAGTTAATTTGAACATAGGAAATGGACTACCTGTGCA
>NC_140276.1:5265370-5267870 GCF_964030765.1 Micromesistius poutassou | reverse complement strand
GAAATGGGTTGGAATTGAATGAGTTTAGACATGTGACCGTCTCTTAGTATTATTTAAAAAGCACAATGATAATGTAGGTGTTTAGTTGCTATTGTAGCATTTGGATACGTCCCAAGTTGCGGTGTCTGTGGAATGCATCATGTCATGCATTTTGCTTGCACGCTGTGCCATACACTTTTCACAAATCTGAGTGCTTAAATCATGACAAAAAACGACACACATCCAACCCGTTCGCCGGTGAGGACCAACACCCTGCTCAATCCACAGAGCAGCAATTAAGAGGCCGCCCCTCCTCATTGAAAAGCCCTCTCGTCTCCATTCGTGAGGACAGCAAGAGAAAGCAGATGGAAGGCCATGCATTGATTGAATCAAAGAGGGAGCCTATAAGGGGGTAGAGGGGGAGGGGGATTCAGGCTGGAAATTGAGTTGACACACGGGGGTGATGGGGGTGTCATTATCATGTGTGACGGCCCAGGGTGCTATCAGGCCCGTTGGGGGGGGGGGGGGGCACCGTCGAGCTGATGGCACACGTTCGGCGACGTATTAAAGCCATCGTGTCTCCCTTCTACACACCCCCCCCCCCCCCCCCCGTCCTCCCCTCCTCCCCTCCTCGCCCCCGCTTCAGTCGCTTCAAAACAATCCGAGGCTGTTTCGACAGGGGTGGAGGGGGGGGGGGGGGGGGGCGTGAGAGAGAGAGACGAGAGCCCCAATCAAATGTTTTTTCCCCGAGCATGGCGGCTCCGTCCCACGGACCCGAGGTCAGAGCGCGTGTTTGAACGTGCTATTTGAGCGTAATGTTGCAGCCATCAAATAAGCCACCGCCAGCCAGCTTGTGTACACACGGTTCCTTATCTTCCCCCGGCCATGTGTGTGCGTGTGTATTCTGGCTTCTCCTCTTCCTCTGCCCCAGGCAAATGAGTGAGGGCTACACACGGGGGCCCTGGAACCTTGGTAAAGAGAGGCCATTTAATCATTCAGAACGAGATCCCCCCCCCCCCCCCCACCACCCCACCCCCTTCATTAATATATTCCACGTCTGTTTTTTAATGGCAGTGTGTGTGTGTATGTAGTTGCGATAATCCATGTCCTCGTCGGCTTCCTGTATACATATCCTTGTGCTGTGGCCAAGGGTAATACTCCAGAGCAGCAGTGCAGGAGTAGGCATGGAGGCAACAATCAGGATTAACTTGGAGGTCTTTTTTTTTTTTTTTTTTCTCTCCGCACACTCACCGAGGCCTTTCAACTCTGGCAAAGCATTTCACGTCTGACGATACAGTAATTACATTTACAATAAATGCAGTTCCTTTATTTAATTTTATTTTTTTACATATTTGATTATGTGTTATTGTGCTGATGGCGGCTGCATACTAATCTAATTGTTTTTCTTTTTTTGTATAATAATAGCATACTACTACATCTGGGTAAGGACAGAGTGCATATGTTCCTGTGTGGAACCCTGTGTCTTCCTTCTTCCCTTCTTTCTGTGTACCGGCGGTGTCCCTCTCAGCAGATGGTAACCCCCATGGATGGGACCATCTTGGGCTGTCCCCGTGTGTGTGTGTGTGTGTGTGTGTGTGTGTGTGTGTGTGCGCGCACACGTGTGCATGCATGTGTGTGTGTGTGTGTGTGTGTTTGTGTCATAGCCTGGTGGGCCTTATTGGGCCCGCTGCAGGTTGAGCCGTGCTTGATCTCTGTCAGACTGGTGTGTACCCGCTGGCCCGGGCCGGCCCCAACGGACACAGACCCCCCCCCACTGTGAGTCCGCTGGGCGACTGTAATTAGAGAGGTTGGGGCTTTCGGGTCGAGGGGATGAGGGCCTGGAACACTGTAATTTATTTTCGGGCATTGAGTCGCAGTGTGTCCTGGTGCACCCCCCACCACCCTCCATCCCTCCATCCCTCCACCCCGCCCCCCCCCCCCCCCTACCCAATGCTGGGTGCTGTAATGGTGATGCTAGGGCCCTCAATGGAAGAGCTTTGCTGGGAAGAAGACATGCAGCCACTCGCATGTCACTGGTGTTTATAACTCGTAACATGCACAGACCTAAACATGAGTGCCCGTGCAGAGACATATCACACACGCACGCACGCACACACACACACACACACACACACACATAATCATAATCACATGTATTCACGTAGAGAGGCACATTACATTTGCACTGCCAACAGACACAAATGTGCCCAGTTTGATAAAATGTGTCAATAAGTCAAGTAATGAACCAAAAAAAAGAAAACTTGCAAAAACAGCCCAATCCCAGAGCCATCGGGGAACCCTCTGCTCATTGGCTGACGCAGGGCCCTGACAGAACAGTCGGTGTGTGAAATGTGCTGGCTGGGGCTGTGGAGCGGAGGCCATGTGTGATTGGCTGGGACGTTCCCCCCCCCTCCTCCGCCCCACCTTTCGCGGGAGCAGCCAAACAGCCAGGGAGTGCTGTGCTGGTGGAGATGCCTGGCACACAGGGTTGACAAACAGGCTTCTGCATAGGAGCTGCTTT
>NC_140276.1:5240370-5255370 GCF_964030765.1 Micromesistius poutassou | reverse complement strand
CCTCCCCCCCTCCTCTCTCTCTCTCTCTCTCTCCCCCCCCACCCCACCGTTCTGCAGTAATAGATTTGTTTAATTGGACGTCGTGTAGGCCGGAGGAGGATAGCAACAACAACAACAACAAAAAAAAGCAAGGGCCTTCGCATGTTCGTGTTTGGGTTTTGGACGGGGCAGGGACGCACCGGGATGCGCCGTTGAATATCACACTTAGTTTTTTTTGGTTTGCTCCCTGGCCCTCTGCGCACCGGAGGCTAGGCTGGTCGCTGAGGGAGGACGAAGGACGAAAAAAATGGGTTGATGATGTGACGCGGTGGCGTCGGGAGTGTATTGAGTAGTGTGTGTGTGTTCGTGTGTGTGTGTGCGTGCGTGTGTGTGTGGGCTGCGGGGCGGGTGCTGTTGTTTAGGAAGTGGCCCCCGGCTCTGTCCACAACAGTAGCCCGGGAGGCCATCGATTGTGGACGCTCAATAGCCGAGGCCTTTTAATCACCTCGCTCAGAGGGTGCATTGTCCCGGTGGCCTGCGGAATAAGCAGCCGTAATGCCCGAGTGCATATGCACGCAGGCTACCAAGATCCCGGGGTTCTGCGGGCCCCCGCAGACGCTAATCAATAGCCCTGATTACCAACCGGGAGGCAGCCCGGGCCTTTGTTCTCATTTGTTCTCGGAGCTCAGAGCATGCCCACCCCTCCTCCTCCTCCTCCTCCTCCTCCTCCTCCTCCTCCTCCCTTCCTCTGTGAGATGTATAGCCGACTATGTGAAGGCATCTCGTCTCTGTTATGTTCTAAGGCAGATCTGATAGCACCTAAGACCCCAGGGCTGTGATGTTCCTTGTGCTCAGACTCTGTCATCAGATTACGGGGGTTTAACCCGGCCTCTGAAGCCCCGTGGACCGGGATCACGCCGGGAGATGCCGTGCCGCGCGGCAGGTGTCGGCGCTTCTGTCTGCGTCGGACCTTAATGATGAGTTCTCGTCAGACGCGGTCACAGTCGCACGAGAGAAGAAGTCAACATTGAGTGCGTGTGCATCGGCCCTTTCTCTCTGTCGGTGTCACGGCTTGTCTCTCTTTTTCTCTATCCCTCACTCTCTGGCCGGGATCTCTTTCTCTGTGTTAGGTCTTTCTCTAGCTGTGTTCCAAATCGTTCCCTATCATCGGATATAGTGCACCATTTTGTCGTGGCGCTCAAATTCTCAGTGGTTAATTTCATTCACTATATAGTGGACAATGGAATACCCGAAATTTGAGTGAACATACGATGTTCCCTACATGTTACTCCCGTTATACCACAATGCAATGCGGGCACATTTACTGAAACAAATGACGTTTAGAAATGTTCAGCGTAGTGTCGGAATTCTCGTTTGTTCGTTCCCTATACAGTTCACTATCATAAACACTATATAGGGAATAGTGAGTGAGTGAACACAGCTTCTGTCTCTCTGTTTCTCTCTCTCTCTCTCTCTCTCTCTCTTGCTCTCTCTCTCTCTCTCTTTCTCTCACACACACTCTATTGCAGGCAGCTCTTTCTCTGTGTAATGTCTTTCTCTGTCTCTCTGTCACTGTATCCCTCCCTCTCCCTCTCTCTCCCTTTTGCACTGCTATGCCTCCCTCCCACCCTGGCTCTCTCTGTCTCTGTATCCCTCCCTGGCTGTCACATCTCCTTTCTACTGTTAAAAAATGCTGTACATTGTGTTACAAGGTTGTGACTGATAGTCTGCCAATTTCGGCTGTGGCACATCAAGAGCGGCCAACACCCCCGGAAAGAGAGATAGAGAGAGAGGGAGAAAGAAGAGAGACACGCACGCACGGCACACACATGCACATGCACTTGCATGCACGCACGCACGCACGCACCCACGCATGCACGCATGCACGCATGCACACATGCACGCACACACACACACACATGCACACACACATACACACACACACATACACACACACACACACATTAAAGCCGTGACTGCATGCTCTTTTTGACTGCCGATTCTCTTAACACCTGCTGAATGTGGTTCACACCCATTCTATGGAATTATTGATAGCGTTATTATTATTAATATAAAATATTCAGACTACTAAGTCTTCCTCATTCAACATGCTGCGTGGGTTGATGTGTGTGTGTGTGTGTGCGCATGAAGTGTGTTATGTGAGGAGCATAAACCTTGGGTCCAGATTTGCCTCTTTAGGAAACACGACAGCTCCCCACTCAGCCTCTCATTGTTCTGTGCCGTTGCTAATG
Organism: Micromesistius poutassou; assembly: GCF_964030765.1. NCBI lineage: Eukaryota > Metazoa > Chordata > Actinopteri > Gadiformes > Gadidae > Micromesistius > Micromesistius poutassou. The sequence goes on along the minus strand of NC_140276.1, from coordinate 5,253,139 downwards.
GTCCGTCACTTTGAGGCCATCCGCACCGCAGCCCGTCTCTGGAAGCTTCCCAGCCAGGTTTGGGAGTTACGAGTCAATGACGTGAAACAAGGGAAAACCACGCTCCGAGGCCTGTGTATAGTCCGACAGAGAGAGTCACGAAATAAGTCTGGGAATATTATAATAATAATAACAATAATAATAATATTCCCAGACTCATTTCGTCACTCTCTCTGTCGGACTATACACAGGCCTCAGAGCGTGGCCCGTATATATATTATTCCTGGTATAGATGTGTTGTTGTGCTGTTCAATATATTTGCAGTCTTTGTACACCCTCCACCCAACCTCTGATCTCTCCCTCTCTGTCCTCAGCTCAGCCTTCAACCCCTCCCCTCTCGCCCCCCCCTTATTGTTATTTATTTTTTTCGGTTGTTGGCCATGCGAGACTCACGCTGCGTAACAATATTTCTAGATGCTGGTGACAAAGGGAAGCCTTCAGTGCTAAAAGACAGGCCGTATGGATCTCTTTTGTGAGTGTTTAAAAATAAAATATATGAGGAAAGTCTTTGAATAGGTGTGCGTGTTTCAAGAACACGCCATGCTAAACACATAAAATTGCATTTGTATTCCCATGGCCACGATGGTAACGTCCACAGCGAGACGAGGTTCACAATTGTGTCAACTTTGTCATTGTTGTGCAATGCGTCTGGCTTTTGTTGGTTTTTCGAAAAACATTTAGGGTAAATAAAAACCCAAATGAATATATCACGAATATATACTTGATTATTTTGTTTGTTTGTTTGTTTGTTGTTCACAATATAACCGTTGTTCGACTCACAATCGCTGAGTAGTCTGATGCTGACCAAAGCAAGCTCGGGGGGGGGGGGTCCTAAGACAGAACCCGTAGGAGACTCCGTAGCAGACCATGTCTTCACTTTCCCTCCAATCAAAAGGTGGCCAAGAGCTCCGCCACTCTCTGCATCCGTCCCAGACGCACGCACGCGGGGGGGGGGGGAGCATTCATTCATTCACCCGGGAGCATTCATTCACTGTGTGTTGTCTAGTGGGCCCCTAGCAGGGACTTACACTTACACCCTGTAGACTTAATGGAACCTGGGGATCAGGCACGGTGCGGAAAGGTGAGAGAAGCGCCGGAAGGAGCGAATCTCATCACCATGGCAGCAAGCAGGGACTACAACTCTCGAACCTATGTACTCCGTTAAATTCAAAGCGCCTCTGGTTTCCTTACCCTTCATCGCTTCCCCCCCCCCCCCCCCCGCCCCACACCCCCTTGTGACACAGGCTTTCACACAGGAGGGGAGAGGTGGAAGTAGGTTTAATGGTCTTAGCCTGCCCTCTGCTCGATGCTAGAACAACATGTGCCTCTCCTTCACTGCCTTCACCTAACAGCCTAATAGCCTATGGGGAGCAGGGCTATAGCTTGGAAGACAGAGCCATTGGCTATTTTGGGGAGGTCTGACTGCTGTGTGTGTGTGTGTGTGTGTGTGTGTGTGTGTGTGTGTTAAATGGGCTGTAAGGCTTGTTGTGGAGGTCAAATTGTGAGTTTGCGCGGAGCATGTACATCCCGTTAAAATGCAGATTCAAATGAAGAGAATGAAGCATTCCCTTAACTATTCATAGCGGTCTGGTTTGTGTCTACATTCTGTTTATGTATGGCCACTTGGCCTTCACATGAGTTTCTATAGATAGATATACAAATGGATGAAATCAATTATGCCTTTCTATTGGAAGAATAATAAGAAATGTACTATGGCTGGAGAATGTGGAAGATTGAAGAAGCAAAACACAATGCTCTGGATATATAGTTTCATTCAACAGTCCACATAACACGCTGAAGCACACACAGTGCAACACATAACATAGCAGTACATACTGCAACCCATCGGTACACATTACCACATATCAGCAAGTATACTAACCGCACAACAGTACACACTACCGAACAATAGATGCTACCACACAACAGTACACACTACCACATATCACTACACACTACGACACAACAGTACACACAGTAACAAAGCAGTCACAATGCGATACATCAGTACAAGCCCTGCCACACTGCTGATGCGGTGTCACATGTTACCTCTTTCTCCGTATTGTGTCAGAGGAATCAAAACACAGCAGAAGAGACACATAATTGTCAATTTTCCCGCCATTTCCTCTCTTTCTCTCACCCTCTCTCTCTCTTAATTGCCCATTCTCGACTCAAACACAGGATTGGTAGTCATTGTTTGCTATTAGAATAAACAAATGCATTCTCAGTTGGCCTATCATAAAAAAAAAAAAGATTGGCCTCAGGATAACAATTACCATTACAGACGAAATCGGAAGAGAATCATTCCGGGAGCTTTGACGTCATCTGAACCGCAATGGTCGGTCGGGCGGGCAGAGGACTGCGTTGATATTGATAATGTGGTCTATGCTTCAATACGATTGGTATTACAAGGAGCCACTCAGAAAAATCCCCCATTCATGGCGTTTTTTTTTCCCTTCCCTTTTGCTCTCGTCTCTCACTTTTCACTCTCCGTGTGAGCTGAACCATAGAGTCAAACAGGGTGGCTCCCTGTGCATACAACCATTAATCACGCGCCCACCGCGGTAGTAAATACAGTTTGATGGTCATCAGAAAACAGTTCTATTACAGGGGTGACATTATCTGGCTGTTGACCTTCTCTGCTTTGATGAATTACTTGCATTCATTCTTTTTTCTGGCCGTTTTCGTTTTTTGGGAAGGCGCTGTGGGTGTGCAGACAGGGGGAAAGGGTGACAAAGTGGGTCAGGGAGTGGGGGTGGTGGGCAGGGGCGGTCGTGTAGGGAGGGGTTGCAAGGGGTCCTCACCTAGGACAGAATGCCCGACCTCCTTCCCTCACCTTCAACAGTTCTGGAATTGTGCAATCATCACGCAATCTTTTGTGTCCTCAAACCATTCCGTACTACCCCACCCACCTGAGGCACACACACACACACACACACACACACACACACACACACACACACACACACAGACAGCACACACACACACACACACACACACACACACAGCACACACACACACACACACACACACACACACACACGCGCACGCATGCTCGCACACACATACACAATGCACAGACACAAATGCACACACACATGCACAAACAGAAACATACACACATGCACACACACACACACACACACACACACACACACACACACACACACACACATCCCATACCCCCTCTACCCCCCTCCCAATGTGTGCCCTGCATAAGTGGAGGCAGCTGCTTAAGTGCGGACAAGAGGGAGGTGAAGTGGGGAGAGAGAGAGAGAGAGAGAGAGAGAGAGTGGAAGTGAAAAAAGGATGGAGAGAGGGGGAGAGATAGAGAGAGCGAATGAGAGAGCTGGAGAGAGAGATAGAGAGATAGAGAGATAAAGGGCCTGAATCTCAGTTAGCTTTGCTCTCCCTCCCTGAATGCTGCAGCATCTACTCCTCCCACTGCGCTCAGGATCTCTCTTCAGCTCTCTTCTGCACACACACATGCACACACACACACACACACACACAGACACACACACATTTGCGCACACATGTGCATGCGCACGTGACACATACATACACAAATCACACACACAGACAAACACACACAGACACATCTGTGCATGCATGCAGACACACACTGATAGATGCAGACAGACACACACACACACAAACATTTTCCTGCACACACATATGCTACTTGTTTACCGCACATTCTGAGGCACACATGCACACACGCACGGACACAGACAGAGGCACAGACACGCATCGGGAGGAAAGAAAAAAATTTAATTGCTGGTGCTTCCTTGACTTAAGAGGCTTTATTCTTATCCTGTGTTCTTTTTTCTATTCAGAATTTTTAATGCCGCTCCTTATAATGCACTCACCGATGCCTTTATGTTGCGCTGTACCGCTACATGACTAACGATGATAAATGACGCACCAATGCAACGGCATTCAGCGACAAGGCAAAGGGATGGCAGCAAAGGATTTAGTCTCTAACAATAAAATATTCAATAAAATGGCTCAGGTGCTGAGAAGAATATTGACACGGTGTGTGCGTGTGTGTGTGTGTGTGTGTTTGCGTGCGTGTTTGTGTGTGTGTGCGCCGCCGGCTTCTTCCATTCTATTTGGGCGGTGGGCTTCAACGCTAAAAGCACACTCCCCTGCAGTAGAATTACATAGTTGCAGTGACGCCAGCGAAAGCCCAGAGCTTTTATCGGCTGTCATTCACTCTGCAGCAGCTGGATGGAGGCAGCAAGGCCACCACGGCATTGGCAGAGCCTAATGCTGGGCTGTAATTGTGAGGCGGAGGAAAGCTGGTGTTTTACAAGGTCAGAGAGGCACAGCAGTCAACTTGAGCCAGCACTCTTCCTGTGACAAAACCCCCTACTGTAGCCTTGACTTGGAACAGAAATGACTTTGCCCGAATAGGCAATAATGACAGAGCAAGCCAATGTTCTCCAGACTATCGTTGAAGGTGTTTTGAGTGCTGTTGCTGCATTAGGGAGGTTATTTATAAAAAAGTTAATGTTTTTTTGGTCAGGGTGACCTAATGCTCATACTGGGACAATTACATAGCAACCCTTCGCTCGTGTTTTATGTCTTTTGTGAAACACTTCACTGAAAGGTAATGACACATATTTAATGACTCCAAGAAATGGCAATGTCTTACTTTCCTGACATGACTGATATTTTGTTAAATCGTGATATTTGTTCCCAGTAGAAACAGTCCATTACTGTGGGACAGAACGTAGGACGGGACAGGAAGGTGCAGCCATGGCGTGTCACGCTGGCCATCTGTGGGCTCGTAGCGGGGGGTGAGTCGTCGTCAGACACAGTTCAAAATCATCTGTTGAGGAGGTCGCCGTTGATTCGATTTAGATGTTGAATAATAAAGGGATGTTCAGTGGGTGAATGGGAGCACAGTACCATTGAAAAGAGGGGATAAATAAAAGATAATGTTAATTTCATGCTGTCTTCAAAATGCAAGTTGAAATTGAATTTGCTCTTCTGAAACGCTACTGATACCATAGAATTTGTGGTCACAGTTTCTTGGCAATTTTCCAACTGTCAAAAATAAGCTTGCTAATGCCGAGAGTAAACAGATGCAACCCCTTTGGAGATTTGAGGTGAGTTGTGATTCAAGACATAGAAAAAGCAAAATACTATCTATGCAAATATTCGATACTTGGGGTATTTTCATCCTTTATTCATAACCCCCTTCATGAATGTAATTATTAGAACCGATCTGCTAAATGTTGGTCAGGGACAGGATTTGTGACGTTGTGACTGTGAGGTAGCTTGACTTGTGCTACTTGTGTGGGGGAGCTGCGTGCGAGCGTCTGTGCGGTGCTGGGTGCAGGAGGAGGCTGTGAATGGCCTGAGCCCTGAGCCTCGAGCGCAATATGGAGCAGACCGGGCTGCAGCAGGCGGCAAAAACAGCAACACTTTGTTATTTAGCCCTCGGTCTGGGCTGCGGAACAGTGGGTGTACATCTGTAATCTTACCTTCCCCTTTTGGCTCCAGCAGAGGACCTGATTTCTTCCTCTGTGAATGCTGATACAGACTCCCCAGCTAGCTTTGCTGCATTAACATTTTCACCAAGTAGGAGTTGTGATATCTGGTCATTTTGGGAGTTTGGGAAATGGGCAATTTTTGTTTTGTACATTTTGGGAAGAATTCTTTCTGATTAAATACTATTTTGATCATTTTGTTAAAGTGATACTCTGTCTCTATCTTACCAGTGTCACTGTGGATACAATTATTTTATTTCAATCTAACCATTGGTTTCTATGACAACGGGTTTCAACAGCCAGTGTGTGGTCTGTCAGCCTGTGTTTCCTTCATATATTCCTTGCAAGGGGTGTTTATTATTGTTAGGTATACAGCCAATTCAAAATCTCTTTGAAGTCTGCAGTATTCCAATTTATTTATTTATTTATTTGATGTTTTCCATTGATCCAAATATTAAACTCTATTTAAATATTTAAATAGTTATCTCCTTGATTTTTGTTACTAGAGGGAAGTGTCCCAATTCAGCTCTTCATCCAAGGTCTGAGCAGTTTCTGTGAACATTCAAAATATTTATAAAGAATTCTAAATGCAAATGTTTACCTTGGGTTATAATCCCATTTAGTTTCTTTCATTAATGGTGCCCAGATTTCATAACCGTAAAGAAGAATAGGTTCAATAATTGCCTGGTACATTTTATGCCATATATAGATTTGGGGATTTAATTTTAATAAGGCTTTCCTGCTATGATCTGATATGGCCTACAAGCTTTTTAGCTATAGCATCTTAAGCCTTGTTTAGGTTTCAAGAGGCACTCATTTTAAAACCAAGCTATGTGTACTCTGTTGGGTACTCTCAATGTATATGTACTCTCTTTCTCTCTCTGTCTCTCTCTCTCTCTCTCTCACCCTCTCTATTTTCCTGTATCTTGTGCCCTCCCTCTCCTTCTTTTACTCCCTCCCTCGCTCTCTCTCTGCAATATCACAATCTCTATTTAATCTGGATCCCTTCTTCCCTCCTTTTCTTCTCTCTCTCTCTCTCTCTCTCTCTCTCTCTCTCTCTCTCTCCCCTTGTCTCTCTTCCTCATCATCTCACCGCTTGCTTGCTGTCTAACACAAAGATGCGTTCAAGCAAACACACCCACGCACTTTCTCACATTGACACCAGTACAAAAACAAGAGCCTTAAAGACACACACGTATGTGTATGTGTGTGCGAGTGTTTGTGTGTGTGTGTGTGTGTGTGTGTGCGTGTGTGTGTGTGTGTGTGTGTGTGACGATCACACAATTTTTTAATGTGTCTTGAGTCGCTAAAGCCGTCTCAGGTTCTTCTTTTAATTAAAATATCATCAAAGGAAAAACCATATATTCCATTACCTTCACCATCGCTATTCCGGGGGTTGCAGCCCAGTTATGTCTCTCTCTCTCTCTCTCTCTCTCTCTCTCTCTCTCTCACATAACTTGGCACGAGGTATATATATATATATATGCTTGCAAAACTCAAGACCGAAAAGAGGAGAGGGGGAAAAAAAAAGAAAGAAGCTGACAGACAATAATCGAATGGGAGTCGGGCTTGCTAAAATATACATGAAGGCGTGGGCTACATGAATGCCGCGGTGCCCGGGATGGCGCGCGGTTATGAGCTGTGTCATGTGTGTCTGTGCTTTCCACAGCTCTGTGTGTGAAGAAGGGGGGGGGGGGAGGGGGGGGAGAGGGGGTTTCATCAGATACTCCCCCTCCCCTCTCCCCCTCTTGCACACACAAACAGAAAGACACACACACACACACACACACACAAACACTCACAGAACCACACTCAGGCACACACACACACACACACACACACACACACTCGAACACACAGACACACACACACACACACACACACTTGAACACAAACACACACACGCACACACACACGCACACGCACACACGCACACACACGCACGCACGCACGCACGCACGCACGCACGCACACACACACGCACACACGCACACACACACACACAGTAGGAGATCCAGAGCTCGGTCCTCTGCAGCTCCGGCTGTTTTGCCGCACCACTAAGTTGCAGTCTGAATGTAAAAAAAACACAGAAAGACACGAGAGAAAAATAGAGACGAAGACTACAACCTGCTGGTGTGTCTTTGCGTCTGCGTTGCGTTTTGATTCAGTCGTCCGTGAAAACAAAAGTAGGAGGGGGGGGTTAGCCTCTTGACATAAGGTGGAGGTGACTAGCTTCAATTGTATTGTTTATCTTCCCTTTGCCTTTAAGAGTCCACATCTCTCTCCCCCTCCTCCGGTCAAAACACGTGTCTGTCTGACTCGGACGGCTTTTGATTCCTCGGGCTTTTCCCTCTCTGTCTCTTGCGTCTGGCGGTGCTGACAGGTGAGAGCGATGCCTGGAGGAGTGAAGTGGTCATTATGAGCCGGTGGATATCCACCGTGGGGACCACTGAGACGTTGACACCGGCGCCACGGTACACGGCGCGGCCCGCCGGCGCTAAACGACGCCTCACCGGCGCCGCTAACGCTTTAAATGGATCGCTGTTGTGTTTATGTTCTTCTGTCCCCCCCCCCCATCCCCCTTCTTCCCCCTGGGGTCTTGCATTACTGAATGAATCATACTTTAACGCCCGTACAATCACAATCCCACGATCCCAATTTGTAAATACCGTCCCATTTCATTTGTTTGTCACCAGACCAAAATGTACAATTCCACCGTTCCTCTGTGACTTTGTTTCACGCCTTTGTTTCGCGGCGTCAGGAACGTGTTCCTTTGCTCCCCTGTCGTTCAGAACAACAGAAGTGTGTGTGGACTTCCGCATATTTTCTTCATATTTATTCTTTCTCCTTTGTTTCTTTCCTCAGACAATAACAGCTCTCGCAATTGAATTTTAAGCGGCAGGCTTTTAACTCTGGGCATGTTTGATTATCCCCAGACAGGGGCGCCATGCAGGGTTCGCGTTCCCTTTCATCCGGCTTCCTAACTGCCGTCAGACGTCTCCCCTGGCTGAAGCGATTTTTGATTTATTTTTTATACGAGGGGGTGGGGGGGTGTTTTTTTTTTTTTTTTTTGGAGTGCCACTCCTTTATGCAGATGGCTCCTGCTGCCCGTGCCTCTGTCTGGCCCTCGAAGCTCGGAATATTGCCCATGACAAGAGCGCTCCCTCTTTCTCCCCCTCCGCAGCGGGGACCCCGTCTCCCGCACCGACGGTACGTCCGCCTCGACGGAGCCGTACGTCAGTGTGCATAACGCTTGAACCTGAACTAGAGAGAGAGAGAGAGAGAGAGAGAGAGAGAGAGAGAGAGAGAGAGAGAGAGAGAGAGAGAGAGAGAGAGAGAGAGCGAGAGAGCGTGCACGCGAGAGAGAGAAATAGAGAGAGAGAGAGAGGAAGGACAGAAGCAGAGAGAGAGAGCAAGAAGGAGAAAGAAAAGGAGAGGGAGGAGTAGAGAGAGGAAGAGAGAGAGAGAGGAAGGACAGAAGCAGAGAGAGAAAGAGAGGGAGAGGGAGAAGTAGAGATAAGGACAGAGAGGGAGTGAAAGAAGGGGGCTGTGGGCAGTAAACGTTCAGCAGACGCTATAGGAGTTTGCTTTTTGTAAGCTAGTGGAAGCAGCGCTCTGACAGGGATATTAGAAAGGGGCTGCAAAGCTCAGTGACCCCGGGCACACCCACGGGAGATGATAGCGACTGCATGTGCCTGGGCCCTCTCCAGAGATGCTCTTTAGCGGCGCAATACAATTCCTTATATCCACAGCGGAAGCCGGTGTTAACTGTGGGTTCACGTTTGGTGTTTTGGCTGCAATCATGCAGGTTACCCTTGTATCTCACAAGGAGTCTCACGCTGTATTCTTCATTATTGCCGTTCACCTCGGAGAACAACCTCATCATGTCCTTATCTCTTGTGTAGTTCGGAATTATGTGGTATTGTATTATTCTACGTGGGTCCTATATACTTTATGATATGATATGTTTCTCTTACGTACGGTTATAATTTACCGGCCCGATGAAGCGGGTTAGTGCAAATTAATTTTGGGCAGTCACTCGCAATTCCGATGTCGAATCTGAATTTGATTCGGAGGGAAGGTTCATATAGTGTACCGGTCTCGATCCAGTAGTCGTGTTACCATTCTGTCGACCATGTTGCAGTCCATTAAAATCTCCCAGAAAAGCAACGAAACCGCCTCAAATTCTCCACAGCTCGACACATTCATGCATTAGTGCACATGTCCGCGTGTCGAGTGTGTATACAGGGAGAGAATGGACAACATTCAGTGCCCTTAGCCCCGGCTTCAGGCCTTGCTTTGTGGGAGGGGTTCCCTATGGCAAATGGGACGACGTACGATGGGCGCATTCCAACAGTCTAGAGGCGGCCATTCATCCCGGTGCTCCACGAAGTCAGGCGGCCGTGTTGAGGAAGCACTCAGCACCTGCAGGTCAGGCATGGTGCTGCTGTGGACTTGGAGCTAGTTCTGGCTGCCCCGTTATGCATGAGACTGCAACCACTCAGTCATGATAATCATCTCTATTTATCCCTATGTGTCTCGCTCTCTCTCTCTCTCTCTCTCTCTCTCTCTCTCTCTCTCTCTCTCTCTCTCTCTCTCTCTCGCTCTCTCCCTCTCTCTCTCTCTCTCTCCCTGTTGCAGAGCTCAATAAGTAGAGGGCTTTTCATGATTGCCTGTATGAGTGTTTCTCCTCAGCGCTGCATTGCTATTGTCCACTTGTCCCCCTCTTCATCTGTGTAATTGTATGCATGAAGTTTAAACTGGAAATCCTGACTGTTGGCGTCTACTCTGGGCAGCGTATTATAGAACGCCACTGGCTAAGGGTTAGAGCTTTCCTTTTTTTTTTTGGTCTTTTTTTCTTTCTCCTTTTGCGTCTATTTTTCTTCCAGTCCGGAATCGTTTTGAGATAACGCAGGCAAGGCAACAGAGCTCACCCGGTGAGCCTATTCTACGTCAAGTGCGGCGAGAGCGAAAGGCAAAGGAGGGTCCTTTTGTCTCCTGGTCTGTGCCCCACGGAAAACAGACAGAGTAGCAGTGTGAAATAATGGAGAAGCTCTCTCTCTCTCTCTTTCACTCCCTCCTCCCTCCTCCTCTCACTTTCTTTCTAGGTCTCTCTCTCTCTCTCTCTCTCTCTCTATCTCTCTCTCTCTCCCCGTCTCTATCGCACTCCATCAGCACTATTTACCAGACCTGCCAGTTGCTTTGTGGAGCGCCTCACTCTGCCAAGGCGGCGACGGGCATGCGACCAGGGGCTAGTGACAACAGGCTACAGTGGGAAGCAAGCAGAGCGGTGGGGACGAGCCAAGTCTATTCATTCCCCTAAAGCCGGCCAAGCAAAGCACAGAAGCCTCTCTCTTCTGCCCGCGCGCAGGGAGAACCGACGGGGGCGGCGAGCGACTCTTTATGAATTATGTTACTCAATGTCATATCCTGTGCGATGCTAGAGCGCCGTAGGAAACGCTAGTACCCCCGCCCCCCCCCCCCCAACCCCCCAACCAACGCGGACGCGCCTGTGTTCTCGTCGCTAATAGATCCGACGCCGTGTATAGCGTCCGCTCACCGTGCCGCGAAAGAGTCGTGAACTCGCCCGTGTTCCAACAACCCCAGTGAGATTGGAAAAAAAAAGAACGCTTCGGAGAGACGGCTTGACGTGAAAGCCCCGGCGCGGGTATGAGCGGGGAATGGAGAGGTGAACCGCACACGTCAGCCAGGGCGTCTGGTCAAAGCCGCGGTCGTGTTTGTGTTTGACACCCTGAGACGGGCTTCCTCCACCACCCCACCCCGCCCCACCCCACCCCACCCCACCCCCACCCCCACACACTATGGAAAGCGTTGGCTCTCTGGGGGGGGGGGGGTGTGGGGGGCTCGGGGAACGGGGAAGTGGTATCACAGATGGTGGGGGAAGCCTTTGTAATGCTAATATAATATCACACTGTGTCGGCCCGAGCATTGCGGTTTGTTCTGTGTACCAAGCCGCCTGGGCGTGCAGTGATTTACCAGTATCCCCGGGTTTCGAGGTGAAAGGGCTGTGTGGCTGGTCGGGTCCTGACGTTTCCCCCTGCTGTGATTGGACAAGCCCTTACTTCCCTTTGATTCCCTGCTCTCTGTGTAAGTCCTGTGTGCTGTTAATTAACTCTGTCTCTGAGTGTTCTCCACATAATGTGGGAAGGAAGCAATATCGAAGGAGGAGGGATATTATGGACATGATTACATTACGTAGCTTGACGACAGCAATGAGGATATAGAGTTTTATTTAAACAAAGCAAAGGCAATTGCCTTGATTTCAAATGTGACAGGGCGGCTATATCGCAGCTATGTCGCCTTGACATCTCCGTCGTCTAATATTATCCCTCGGAATCGACTGCCATCCTCCCTCCGTCCGGCCAATAGCACGCCACCTCCTGCCGTGGTAGCCAATGGCTCTCTTGTCTCCTGCCGGCAGAGCCAGTAAGCCGTCGGGAAGGAATAGACAGGAACATTGATGTCTCTCTCTTGGCTACGGTGCGTCACATTGTTGTCTATTCGATTTCCACCCCTCCTCTCCTGTATTTGAATCACAAGGGGGAGCGTTTCATATCCTTGCTGGGAGGAGAGGGGGGGGGGGGGTCTTGTCTATCTGAAAGAGCATGCTGGATTAAGGGGGTTATTTCCCCTGAGGGGGGCGGATATGAGAGTGAGTGTCACTCAGATAGCTCTCAGTCTCTCCCTGCTCTCTCCTCGTCGCCTCGCCAGAGAGCCCACCACCTCCACTGTTTCCCTCTTTCACCCTTCTCTCTCCTCTGCTTGTCTCCCACCCCCCCCTTTTCTCCCCACTCTCCCCCTCCAACGTCTCCTTCTTCCTGATCCAGGTCTTTTCCATGCTGCTACCCCCTCTCCGTCTCTCTCTCTCTCTCATTGTAGCAATCCGTAGTTGTTCCCCTGTTTAATTTTTTTCTCCCCAGTTCTCCGCTCGGCTCATAACCCCCCCCGCACACGCGCTAACCCGTGGCGTTTTCCCCTGACCGCATCACGAGCCACGTTGCTATTCCAATCACACTTGTGGTGCAGTGGGTGTAGTGTAACGTATAGTAATTGGCATTCTCCAGCAGCAACCGTTTTGGTGCGTGTTTGTGTGTATACCTATATCTGTATCTATGTATGTTTGTCTAGGTGTGTGTGTGTGTGTGTGTGTGTGTGAGAGTGCTAGAGGAATAGTTGTTGTTCGTTAAATCATCAAGAGGAGGGGCCTG
>NC_140276.1:5230370-5235370 GCF_964030765.1 Micromesistius poutassou | reverse complement strand
ATGAGAGCGAAGAAGAGGCTTTTGTTCGTCCGCAGCATTTTACCTGCAGAACAAATACACACACACACACACACACACACACACACAAAATATGCAATATTACAATGTTTAGTGCCGATGCAACATCGTAATGTGATTCGGTAAATATTGCGTTCCGATACAATATCCAGTTTTTTTAGGTGTGAGTTTTTAATTTGTGCGGTTTAACATCGGGTTTCGAGTTCAATGGTTTGCCATTATTTCTTAAATAAATGTGGCCGAACAGAACAGAACAGAACAGAACAGAATCGATCAGTGAATACACTATAGCGCTAGGGATGGGTCAGAATATTTGATTATTCGATTATTCATTCCCGAGGGTCAAAGCCGATTTTTTTAAAAATCGGCTGATTTTTTTTCGGCCGACTGTTAACATTTTTTCAGTCGGCTGATTTTTTTTCAGCCGACTGTTAACATTTTTTCAGAATAAACAAGAATTAACGGACGGAACTAACATTGGTTCTGAAGCACTATTCGTTTTTTTTCTTATTATTAATCATGTACAGAAAAACAATACACACAATACACAAGCATAAATATAAATACATGCATACAACACAAACACTGATCACTGTTAAAGTTTGTTTTTTTGCGTTTAAGATATTAAGTGATTTCTTGCCGATGATCCATGGCTGCCTTTGTGAATGTCGGCACACATCGAATAATCGATTATTCGTTCATACCACCCACTGATTATTCGACCATGACAAATTGGAGTCATTCACATCTCTATATAGTGCCCTCTGTGGGACGGTATTGTGGAAGTATTGCAGAAAGCAAATAATCCAGACTTTCACATGATTTATATATTTACTTCCCATCCAAACCGTATATCCCTCAGGCTTACCTAGCACGTGGCCTAGCACATGCCAGCCCCCAGAGAGACATGGTCACTAACGAGACTGAAGAGTTGAGCGAGGGGTGGGGTAGAAGGAATTCATCCAAAGTTTATGAAAGGCGAGAGGTTGAATGCCGTCTTTCAAAATGAAAGACTTGTTCTCTCTCTCTCTCTCTCTCTCTCTCTCTCTCTCTCTCTCTCTCTCCAGCCTTCTCTATTGCTCTCCGTCTCTCTTTGTGTGTGTGTGTGTGTGTGTGTGTGTGTGTGCATACAGTGTGTTTGTTTGTTCACGTCATGCGTCCAAGTGTTAAGTGCATGTTCCATTTCTTTAGGTTTTTCGGTGCATGCGTTCTGACGGCGTGCCAAGACTGTAGAGAAAAAAAAAAAAAAAACGCCACCAAAGGGATTTTAAATAGCCGACCCTGATTCATTTGCTTCCCACACGATATCACCATCTGGTGTATATTACCTCTCGGTAATAGTAAGGGGTGAATCGTGTGATGCCGGGACATGGTGCAAAGACGCGGGTTTAGCCCTGACGGGAGCCACCTCCTGCAGCCAGGGGAAGTGCTTCTGAAACCATACACCTGCTCTGTTAAGGAGGCCTTTGCTGCCATTCAAGCTCGGCGTGAGGGGATCAGTGCACCCACGACCCCACCCCCTGATGGGCCCTACTCTGTTGGAGAGTAGCCTTCTGTGGAGATCTATCCCCTGGCCCCTGCCTCTGTCCTGCTGTTCCCACAATGGAACGCTTTGTGTGTACATACCCTGCCGGCGCATGGAGCTGGGTGTGCTTCCTCCACCCCACGTCCACAACATCAACACCACCACCACCACCACCATCAGAACAGCACCACAGGCGAGCAAGCCTTTGCCGCGCTTTCCCTTCCATTTCCTGCCGGTGTTTTCGTATGGTTAGGCCGCGGTAGACTGCGGCGGCTCTGGAGGAAGAGGCTTGCAGGAATTAGATGAACCGGGCTGATAAGTGCCATACAGAGGCAGAGTAAACATGTTCTTATCTTGTTATTCGGCAGTAGGCGCGTTAACGCCAGCCCGCCAAGGCGGTCACCGAGGATTGAAAATATACAGAGAAAAACATCAAAACCCGATCATTCGGTGCTTTCGCCCGTTCGCAGCTCTCCTTTTGTCGCTCTTTCTGTTTCCTTGCCGGGAAGAGAACAGTGGGCCGGTCTGCCAGAAAACAATGGAAGGGGTCAGAAGGGCCAACCGTTTTTTTTCCTCTACACCTGCTGAACGCGCGTGAGCAGAGTGCACGGGCGGCCATTGTGTTTCCGTGCTAATGTGCGGTGCACGAGTATCAATGTTGTGGATGGATGAGCCGGCGCTGCCCGCGGACCCGCTGGCGGCAGCCTCTCCTTCCCTTAAAGCCGCACTACCCAGGCAAACGGCCGGGCCTAACCGCTCGGCAAATTGGACATGCTTGTTGGCTGTAGCTCCGATTTATGTGCACTGGCTATTGCAGTTAGTCCGTCTTCATTATTGAAATGCCCCCCCCACCCCCCTCATTGGATTCTGACAGAGCGCGAGGCTGGGGGTCGGAGGAGAGGGAAGAGGAAATAAGAAAAAGGGAGAGAGAGAAAGAGGGCGAGAGAGCATGTACGGGGGAAAATCATGAATAATGTGAAAATAAACACATTTGAGGCACCGAAAGGAGGGTGCAACAAGGGGGGACGGGGGGTGTCGTGTTATAGGGAGCCTCTGGAACGTTTGGCTTTCGCTCTCTCCCTCTCCCTCTCTCTCTCTCTCTCTCTCTCACCCCCTGCCCCCCCCCCCCCCCCACACACACACACCTCCCTGTGTTTGTATGTGCAGCTCCTGCCAGTGGATGCTGATGCTGTAGATCGTCAGCCTTGGGGCCTTGTCTAACACGTATACACCCACCCACACACGCACACACACACACACACACACACAAATGCACACGCAGAAACACACACACGCACACACATACGTGCGTGCACACACACGCACACTAGCACACACACACACGCACACACACACACACACATGCAAACACTAAGAAACACAGGCACACATGCACACATACACGTTCACACACACATGCACACACACAAGCATATACACACACACTCACACACACACACTTTCATATACTCACACATGCACACACACACACACACACACACACACACACACACTGCCCCTGCTGCACATCTTCCAGCGGCGGCAGCAGCAGCAGCTCGTGTTGAGGCAGGGCCTCGACATGCAGCCCGCTGTGTGGTGTGAGTGAACCCGTCGCTGTGTGACTGCCTCTGGTGCACTGCTCATTACTTTCCCGCTCTTATAAATAGCCGGCCACTTCTTCCAGCCTCCAGCCTCAAAGAGCCTGCGGTGGTTGTTGGAAGGAATATCAAATGTGATCTGATTTGCCAAATACATATATAAAGCACATAGGGGTGAAGGATACACACGTATACGATCGATACATACATAATGTATACGCCGGCATCTATTTACGGAGGGCCCGCGGAGTTGAAGGAAGCGTGAACTGTGACCCGGACGTTCAAGGCTCTGGCGGGGTAGTAGGCCGCCGCGTCTCGTGGCTAGTTGGAGCAGCAGCACACGAGCGGCAGACGCAATTGGTTTAGGAGGCAATTACCCGGCGACTCCGGCGTTTGCGGCGCACAGCGAACCAGGGGTTCCCCCCGCAGGAAGCTCTCCTCCCTCTCCCCGCCGTCACTCGGTGCCGACGGCGGGCTAATGAAATCTGGAGGCGAGGACTTGTGTGGGGGGGGGGGGCGGGGGGGATCTGATAAGGGATAAGGTAGATGGTTCTTGTTTTGTTCGTGGTCCAAAGCTGGGTGGTGTTGTCCTCGGTGGGTCCGACGCTCCTGGCGATGGGTTTGCAGCGCGCCGGGGAGAGAGAGACGCCGCTGTTTTTTTTATTACCGCCCCTCTCCTGGCTCATTTGTCATCCCCGACCGCCAGCCGGGTTCCGACTGCAGATAGACGGGGACAAATCAAACACGGCAAAACAGAGCAGGTAGACATGCTGATGGGCGTGCGGGGGGGGGGGGGGGGGGGGGGGAGAAAGAAAAGCAGGCGGTACGTGGTCATCGGGCCACACCCATGCCCATCGCCACGGCCGGCGCGTGGGATTGTTTACACGATGTTTCACAAATCCTTTTTTCTGTGTGTCTACCCATCACTTTTTTGTTAATGAGATTATTATTTTTTTTTACCTGTCAACACCTGCGAGCTCACCCACGTTCACTACATCGCCCCTCCCTCCCCCCTTCCTCTCCCTTTGCTAAGTACAGCAACATGTATGATACCAATTACCCCCCCAGCCCCTGCAACGTTGCCTTGCAGGGCAACAATAAAAAGGACTGTCATCGTTCGCAGCTCTCTCTCATCTGGCGTCGTTGGACCGGGTGGGGTCTCCATGCGGCTCCTAGTTAGAACGGGGGAGTGCAGCTAATTACGATAAACAAATATGCTCGCAGCCTCCTATGTAAGGTTCTCATAGGTTAACAACTCTGCTATAAATGTTAAATGAAGCTTAAAATAGGATAGTGTGGCATACAGTTGCCATAGCGATCTCTGCAGGGAATCTTTGTGTACTTTATCGGTTGGCAGTGTTGAAATTAATCTAAGACAAGAATCTGTCTTACAATTAGAGCAGAAATGAGAAATTGTCTGCCTCCACGGGAGCCCCTTCTGACGTCTATATATGATTTTTGGAGCTTTTTTCATAGGACTGTGGCATATGTTTGTATCTATCCCTCGATTATTATTTTCACTGACTGACCTTTTTCTATTTCGCATTTTTGTGTTCGTTCTTCACTACACACAAGGCACCCATCACACAAACAGACATGGCAGGCTCTCGTTTTTTACTCTAACTCTGTTTTTTTTTCCTTTGTCTTTTGTCTATACCTTTCTTTCTTCCTTCCTCTCTTCCCCTGCCTCTTTCCACAGGTGGGTCTGCCGAAATGCTGCATAGGCGGTAGAATGCTAAGCCGTTTTGATGGATGTACTAGCAGTCAGCGGTCTCACATTTAACGTGAAGACACCACAACCAGAGGATGTCGATCTAGTGGAGAACACAGGTGAGAAGATTTTCATCCTCACATTCTCT